>NC_136637.1:347500-487500 GCF_949748355.1 Melanostigma gelatinosum
TGGAACTGCTTCTAAATTTGTAACTGAAGATATTTTATCAGGTACTTCAGAATCAGAACCGTTTATTGCCGTGGTATGTTGAACATACAAGGAATTTGACATGACGGGAGGTGCAAACATTTAACAACAATCAACAACATCAACAGTGCAAAGTTGAAACATATTCAATTTACAGAAAATATAAAATAAAGTGCACAAACTGACAGATAACAGGACGATGAACAACTAACAGGTAACAGGACTATAAACCAGTGAGATGACGTGTAGTGTGAAAGTGTCGAGTGTGATAGAAGGGATGTGCGGGGGAGTGACCGGTGGGACTTTGTCCTGGGGATGACAGAGTCAGTGGGGGACCCGGGCTCTGTTAATGAGCCCGACTACCGACGGGAAGAAACTGTTCATGTATCGTGAGGTCTTGGTCCTGATGGACCTCAGCCTCCTGCCAGATGGAAGGGGCACAAACAGTTCATGTCCAGGGTGAGAGGGGTCAGCTACAATCCTTCTTGTTCGCTTCAGGGTTCTTAAAGTCAACAGGTCCTGGAGGGACGGCAGATTGCAGCCAATCACCTCTCAGCAGAGCGAAAGATGCGCTGCAGTCTGCCCTTGTCCTTGGCTGTGGCTGCAGCGTACCAGACGGTGATGGAGGAGCAGAGGATGGACTCGATGATGGCTGTGTAGAAATGCACCAACATTGTCTTTGGCAGGTTGAGTTTCTTCAGCTGCCCCAAGAAGTACATCCTCTGCTGAGCCTTCTTGGTGATGGAGCTGATGTTCAGCTCCCACTTGAGGTCCTTGACGAAGAGCAGAAACTATGTACATTTAAATCATTTTAAGATTAATTTGCATAAGCGATATTTCCACTGCTTGGCTCAGTGTCTATCCACTGCCGGTGTTGTGTTAAAGTCTGGTTCCCCTTCAAATCGTGTTTGCTGTTCCGGTGCCCTCCATTGGTGGGGTTAGGTCAATGAACGTCCTCCCAAGGTTGTAGTCACAGCTAATGCCATCCACAATATAGCCTCTCGTTAGAACAATCGACAGACTTTGGCTTTGCTGTTGTAACCATTGCAGCTGGAAGCTATGTTTAGTTTCTAACTGTTTGATAAATGTTAATAAATGTAAAGGTATTCTAACAGTACCTGTCCCGATTCACAGAATAGGTTCAGGGGCTTTATTACTCTCTCTAAAGCTCAAACACCTTCGTTAGACTGTGATTGTATGACTGTTAACATGTGAACTACCTTTGCAGATTGCAGCATCGGGCACCACGGCGTATCACCTGCAGAGGGCGCTGCCAGGGGGCATCGTGTTGATGGAACTGGCTTTTCAGGTGAGATTAGGATGACGAGGGGCACTCAGAATCAGCCAACATCACAAAGGTACATCTGTTGCTGCCTTTTGAGCACATTCATGTTTGTTTTTCATGATATTGCCGACAATTTTGTGGAGCATACCACAGACCTTAACAATGACTTCCCCCAGACGATTGGTGATGTCAGTTTGTGACAAAAATCTACTTTTTACAGACTTCATACATCTTCTTAAAATAGTCTGGAGTTTAAAATATTGTTTGCATCATGTTACAGTAACTGACAAAGTTGTGAACGTTGTCACTGTGATGGATGTCAAGTCTCTTCTGGTTGATGTTCAAACACTAAAGTTGGTGTAAAGCAGTGGCTACCTCTATGACCTGACTCTTGTGATGCTAGAAGGAGATTTAGTTGCTGCCAAAACATAGTTTGTCAAATGCAGCAAAATACCACAATCTCCTTTTACATCCGGTTGCATTCAGCAGTATGTAAGCCAGCGTGCTTCTTTGCCTGTTCCGACCCACAATCCATTTCTCACAGCGATGTATGTATCTAGCTTTGAATGCAGCCTGATATTACTTCAAGACATGCTGGCAGCTACGTGAGCCAGTTCTTAGGCGCAGTGGTGCTTCCAGCTAAATGCTGACGTCAGCAGGCTAAATAATGGCATTGAAACCATGTTGATGATTGGGAGGTGTAATGTTCGCCATGTTCACTACCTTGTTAGCATGCTCTCAATATTCACCTGATAATGGTGCTCGATCAAGAAAGTCAGCGGATCCCCAAATGTATTGGTCATCTGGGGACCATGACATTTTGATAACATTTAATGGCGTTCCATCCTCTCAAGCGCCGTACCTCCAGACTATTACACAGACGTTTCCCAGCCCAAGGTGACATCATCACTCATTCAATTTCCCCAGAATTGACAAAGCTCCTGCGGAGCCATAGAATACATAATACAACTGTTTCCTCTGCCACTGAGACAAGACAAGTGAAAGACAGCAGGGTTGACTTTGACCTGCAGATATTAGCGGACTCGGACTAACGTGTGATTGCATTTCCATGTTGTCAAAGTCCAGTGAGCTTGACCCCTGTGCTGCTTCTCCACACACATTATTTCCAGACCAACATCACCATTAGTTCCCTGGTGTCTGTGTTTCTGTTCTGTTCTTGGTTACAGCTTTAGACAGCCACAGTAGGCTCAGTGGGAGATGAACCCACGGGACTGAATGTTGTGCTTGTGTGGCTCAATGAGCCTTGAGTTTCCATTGGAGGCCGTTTGAAAGGTCTTAAACTGTCATCCTGTCTCTCTGGAAGCTGCAGCTACGCCGATGAGCAGCAAAGCAAACTTCAGAGTGCCATTCTCCCCATGGATGTATGTTCATGAAATAATCAGGTGTTCTCCACATGCCTTCTCCTTCCTCCAGGGCTGTTACTTCTGTGTGAAGCAGTATGCACTGGAGTGTTCCCGGATCCCCATGGGCCAGACAGTCAACTCTCAGGTAAATGAAAATGAATAAAAGCTCTGCTCTCCGTGGGGTTGAAAGCATGAAAGAGAAGCGCAGGTCAGCTGATCTCCTTGTGTAGCAGTGGGTTTACAGCAGGGTCCACGGACCTGTGGGGAAGTTTCAGGGATTCTTAACTGGCCGAGGGTCTTCAGGGTCCTGGGGGTCAGAGAGAGTGGGCAACTGAAAACAAATGGAACTAGATTTGTAGTCTTGTGTTTCCCCTGGTGGTCCGTGGTGCAAGGATGCTTGAGAGGGCGTTTGCTGCTGTGTGCTCTTGACTGTCGTCCTGTTTTATCTTGCTGCTGTGATGACATTGCTGTGGCTTTTTCTTTTTGTGCCAGATGGTCTTTGCTGAGATTACAGGTCTGGGGGAAAGGTTGGTTAATAGTCTGTGTGATGTCCCATTTCTGGGCTTATGTGTTGATGAAGTTTGTGCAGCTGGTGCTCTCTGATGTCTCTGGTCATCACTAGTGGAGGCGATCGCTCATAGAACCGACAGTTATCAGAGCATTCAGCTGCATTTACTGTTGAAAAGACTGAAACCAACATGGGCTAGTCCGTCTCTCTTCCCTGCCTGTGACTCTCTTTAACGGATAACGGATTTGTTGGGGACTATTTTCACCACATTTGGGGCCCTAGAGTAATCACCCAGGATATGAGCAGAGAGCAGACAGAGCCGATAACAGCCGAGCTCCATTGTGCTCTGCCACCGAGTGACTCGGTCATGTTAATTAGCGACAGCTGACCGACCGCCAATGACGTTTGTCAGTTTAACTGGTGAGAGCGACGGTCAGCGGCCACTAAGAGAGAACATCAACATGTGTCGTCTATGGACCCGTGAGCAGATGAAAGAGTGATGCGGCGTTCTTCAAGGGAGTCTGGAGATGGCAGCATCCATCGGCCTCTTTGACAAACACCATGAAGGAACAATGCTTTACTGCACCAACAGCTGTTACTAATGCCACCATTATTTCAACAATGTTCTTGTTAAGTAGAATGACAATAAATCCAGCTCCAGAAACTGAGATAAATTCAATATGCGTTAATTTGGCAGCACATCTTTCTATCTTTCTGTATTTCTTTGACCTCCAGATGTACCACATTTAACAAGCGTTCCTCTCTGGACCTGGGCTTCTCTCCGTTGTTGACACTGGATTTGTCTTTTTAGTTTTTGGTTCTGAACCTTTCAGAAGGTCCGCCTGTGAAGATGAGATCCTGATGCTCTCCGAGAGCGATTCCTCGTCTGGAGAGCAAATAGCTTTGCTTCAGTGCTTCCACTCACACGATGGCACTTTTAGACGGCATTGCGTTCTCCGTACGCTCACGCCGTGCATTCCCACAGATTATTACTGCGAGAAAGAAAGAAGGTTCTTTGTCCAGCAGATGAACATGCAGAGCTGCCTGAGAAGTGAAGTAGGTCTGAGACACTGAAGCTCAGCGCTGGTCATGTGACTGAAGAGCTCTTAAAGGGTTATTGCATCAGCTCTTGCAGGATGCCATGGATTGCTATTCTTTTGCTTTCATGTTGTTTCTTTCCTTAAATACTATTTGCTCCCTGTTTTGGGATGCTGGGTCCTAAAGCAGCGTGGCAGTGTTTCTTCACAGGGAGGAATACTGAGGGACATTCAATCGGCTAATCACTTTGAACTATTACAGCCAAACAGGTTACTTTCCAATAAAAGTAACCTGAACATGTATATTTGCTCACATCGGTATTTTAAATACCAAAATCTGCAGCCAAATCAATTCATTCCTGGAATTTGCTGGCAGGGTTGAAGTAAAGCAAATCCTTCACTCCGAGTTCAACTTTGGGAGACTTGAGCGTGACCGTTGCCGTTAGCCAGTAGCACATTGTCTCAGCTCTGAGGGAATGTTGTTGCTCAATGTCCCGTGAGCAAAATATTCTGGATAGTTGAGCAGTTTTTAAAGATATTTTTGTAACTTAAGACTCCTTTGCCCGTAAATCTAGTTTCCTGTAACTCTAAATATATCATTTGAGTTCAGAGATGGCTCTACTGTGTGGTCGACACATGATCAGAGGTGAGATTTAGCATTTGTGAAAGACTTCAGGCTCTAGTTGTCCCCGTGTGACTCGTCCCTGTTCACATTCTGGAACCAGTGCACTTTGGTGACAGAGGCACAGACTGATGTTTTCAAAGATGTCATGGCATTTGTTTCCTCCGGGGTGTGTGTGTATGTATTTATTGTTTTACTGTACACATGTACATTGGTTGCTCATGGAGCTATGTTTTCATGTGTAAGAAGGAGATTATGTTTTTCAGAAGTTACACATTCTTGTGATGGTGAATCTCAGATATTATATTATATTATACTATATCTTGAACAACAGATATAACTTGAGGCATTTCTTTCAAATGTGGCACAAACGTCCCCCCGGACTTAAGGATGGACTGATTCTAATCTGTCAGTCAAACGTCACTGTGATCTCACGAAACACATTTTTGGCCATAACTCAAGAATGTACATGCTAATGATGACAATTTTACACACGTCTGATAGGATACAATGATGAAGTGATGATTTATATGACAGAAATGGATGTAAACTGCAAATTGACGAGTTAGCGGTAAGTGTAGTTTCACAATAAAAACCTGCTGCTTCACATGAAATGCATTTGTAATGAAACACCCACCAGAAGTGTTTCTGTCTGCATTGGCTGTGTCTCCAGTTGACAGCACAGGGGGGAACAGGTGGGCTTACTGTGACAGTGCACCGTACATCAGGTGATGTAATGCAGAGGAGATTGCCATTGCACGGTAACGTGATGAATGTATGTAAATGCTGTTGGTGTTTTGCACAGTAACTTGTGCTGCCTATGGTTCTAGTAGTGGACTTCCTGACGAGTCGCATAGCTTGGTAAAATGATCCACTGGACAACAGATCTCATGATCTTCTTCTGATGACCTCTGGACACCGCTCTCATGTGTACCTGTGTAATGTGTGTCTCATTGCCTTTCTGCAGCACGGAGAAGGTTTGAGAAACCATCTTCTTACTGTAGTGTCTCCTCAGTCTTCCTTTCATCCCATCTGTGTGTGTGTCTGCCTAGTCCCACCTCATGTCATCTCTCCATCAGGGCAGCCTCCTCACCAAACCCCGTTGCAAGCCGTTTCCAGATGCCAGCCCAGTATCTGACTGTGCGGTATGTCCCAGCCATTCTCAAGGGAGGGGTGTCTCACTACAATCAGGCTGCACCCCTCCCCGCCGCTCTGCTTGCTGCCATCAGTCCTGGTCTCTTCCTCTTCCAATCTACATGTCTGTGTTTGTGTCTCTTCCACAATGAATGGGTTGCAGTATTCAAAGTGTTTTTCATACTTGTGGGACGGACGGTTGCTACGACATACAGCTGGACTCCAGAGCAGGTAGCAGGTAGCTGGATGAAGAGTGGTCTTACGCCATTAAAGGTCTGTTATAGAAATATCTTCTTCTTGAGGTTCAGGCCTCAAAAGTCAAGCTCTCGTTTGATTTCCTTTTCCGTCTTGACTTTCAACAGGCTGTCCGCCTCTGTGCTTGCTGGTTTGGGTGTCGTGGGTTTCTCAGCTTGTATTTGTGTAACTGTTGTCCCTGTGCCCTTTCTCTGATAATCGTACTGTATTTCCTCTTGCATCTTTGGTTGACTGGAGCTAGGACTTCCTTTCAGGCCTACTTCCACTCTCAGTTCTAGCATCTCTGGGTTTAAAGGGCCATGATTGAATAACATAGGGCTGTGACCGTGACATTTGGTTGGATTTGGTTCAACTCCTAGTTAAATGAGGGATTGATTTTGTGTCAATGACTACATATTTGAGACGACAACAAAAGTGATGTGGAGTTCTCCAGGGTTTAATTCTAGGGCCACCTCTGTTCAAACTCTACATGTTCCCACTAGCGTAAATAAGGCAAAACTACTGAGTGCAAAACAGTGATTTCATGTGTCAAAGAAGTCATTTGAGGCCTGTAGCAATATTATCACGGTATACAGTACATATGGGCTTTAGCTTATAGGCTGACTCTCGTCAAATTCCCATACCTCTTTAAAACATTGAACATTTGATGAATTCACATGTAGGCCAACATTATTTTATTTATTAATGTATTGATAACATTCTCATATGTTTATAGAAAACTAAGGTTGTGGATGATTGTTGCACATTTGTTCATCAAGATGGCAACATGCATCTGACCTCATATTTGAAATTAGGGACTTAAAAAAACTACAAATATAAATCATAATTTTGTATTTTATTTAAAAGTACAAGAGGTTAAAGAAAAAAACAAATTACATGTAGGCTTACAAGGTTTTGGATGTTTCACATGAAATTGTATGTTTCATTTGTTAATGTCAACATGGACTCAATCAAAAAACGAGATGACAGATATATCTAATACTACCACATTACAGATATATCTAATACTACCACATTACAGATATATCTAATACTACCACATTACAGATATATCTAATACTACTACATTACAGATATATCTAATACTACCACATTACAGATATATCTAATACTACCACATTACAGATATATCTAATACTACTACATTACAGATATATCTAATACTACCACATTACAGATAGATCTAATACTACCACATTACAGATAGACCTAATACTACCACATTACAGATAGATCTAATACTACCACATTACAGATATATCTAATACTACCACATTACAGATGGATCTAATACTACCACATTACAGATAGATCTAATACTACCACATTACAGATAGACCTAATACTACCACATTACAGATAGATCTAATACTACCACATTACAGATAGACCTAATACTACCACATTACAGATAGATCTAATACTACCACATTACAGATAGATCTAATACTACCACATTACAGATAGATCTAATACTACCACATTACAGATAGACCTAATACTACCACATTACAGATGGATCTAATACTACCACATTACAGATATATCTAATACTACCACATTACAGATAGATCTAATACTACCACATTACAGATAGATCTAATACTACCACATTACAGATATATCTAATACTACCACATTACAGATAGATCTAATACTACCACATTACAGATGGATCTAATACTACCACATTACAGATATATCTAATACTACCACATTACAGATAGATCTAATACTACCACATTACAGATATATCTAATACTACCACATTACAGATGGATCTAATACTACCACATTACAGATATATCTAATACTACCACATTACAGATATATCTAATACTACCACATTACAGATGGATCTAATACTACCACATTACAGATGGATCTAATACTACCACATTACAGATAGACCTAATACTACCACATTACAGATATATCTAATACTACCACATTACAGATAGATCTAATACTACCACATTACAGATGGATCTAATACTACCACATTACAGATAGATCTAATACTACCACATTACAGATAGACCTAATACTACCACATTACAGATATATCTAATACTACCACATTACAGATGGATCTAATACTACCACATTACAGATATATCTAATACTACCACATTACAGATATATCTAATACTACCACATTACAGATATATCTAATACTACCACATTACAGATGGATCTAATACTACCACATTACAGATAGATCTAATACTACCACATTACAGATAGACCTAATACTACCACATTACAGATATATCTAATACTACCACATTACAGATGGATCTAATACTACCACATTACAGATAGATCTAATACTACCACATTACAGATAGATCTAATACTACCACATTACAGATATATCTAATACTACCACATTACAGATAGATCTAATACTACCACATTACAGATAGATCTAATACTACCACATTACAGATAGATCTAATACTACCACATTACAGATAGATCTAATACTACCACATTACAGATAGATCTAATACTACCACATTACAGATAGATCTAATACTACCACATTACAGATAGATCTAATACTACCACATTACAGATGGATCTAATACTACCACATTACAGATGGATCTAATACTACCACATTACAGATATATCTAATACTACCACATTACAGATATATCTAATACTACCACATTACAGATAGATCTAATACTACCACATTACAGATATATCTAATACTACCACATTACAGATGGATCTAATACTACCACATTACAGATGGATCTAATACTACCACATTACAGATGGATCTAATACTACCACATTACAGATGGATCTAATACTACCACATTACAGATGGATCTAATACTACCACATTACAGATATATCTAATACTACCACATTACAGATATATCTAATACTACCACATTACAGATATATCTAATACTACCACATTACAGATAGATCTAATACTACCACATTACAGATAGATCTAATACTACCACATTACAGATAGATCTAATACTACCACATTACAGATAGATCTAATACTACCACATTACAGATAGATCTAATACTACCACATTACAGATATATCTAATACTACCACATTACAGATGGATCTAATACTACCACATTACAGATGGATCTAATACTACCACATTACAGATGGATCTAATACTACCACATTACAGATGGATCTAATACTACCACATTACAGATAGATCTAATACTACCACATTACAGATATATCTAATACTACCACATTACAGATGGATCTAATACTACCACATTACAGATGGATCTAATACTACCACATTACAGATGGATCTAATACTACCACATTACAGATGGATCTAATACTACCACATTACAGATGGATCTAATACTACCACATTACAGATGGATCTAATACTACCACATTACAGATAGATCTAATACTACCACATTACAGATATATCTAATACTACCACATTACAGATGGATCTAATACTACCACATTACAGATAGATCTAATACTACCACATTACAGATGGATCTAATACTACCACATTACAGATAGATCTAATACTACCACATTACAGATATATCTAATACTACCACATTACAGATGGATCTAATACTACCACATTACAGATGGATCTAATACTACCACATTACAGATATATCTAATACTACCACATTACAGATATATCTAATACTACCACATTACAGATAGATCTAATACTACCACATTACAGATAGATCTAATACTACCACATTACAGATAGATCTAATACTACCACATTACAGATAGATCTAATACTACCACATTACAGATGGATCTAATACTACCACATTACAGATATATCTAATACTACCACATTACAGATAGATCTAATACTACCACATTACAGATGGATCTAATACTACCACATTACAGATGGATCTAATACTACCACATTACAGATGGATCTAATACTACCACATTACAGATGGATCTAATACTACCACATTACAGATGGATCTAATACTACCACATTACAGATGGATCTAATACTACCACATTACAGATGGATCTAATACTACCACATTACAGATAGATCTAATACTACCACATTACAGATAGATCTAATACTACCACATTACAGATGGATCTAATACTACCACATTACAGATATATCTAATACTACCACATTACAGATAGATCTAATACTACCACATTACAGATATATCTAATACTACCACATTACAGATGGATCTAATACTACCACATTACAGATATATCTAATACTACCACATTACAGATGGATCTAATACTACCACATTACAGATAGACCTAATACTACCACATTACAGATAGACCTAATACTACCACATTACAGATAGACCTAATACTACCACATTACAGATATATCTAATACTACCACATTACAGATAGACCTAATACTACCACATTACAGATATATCTAATACTACCACATTACAGATAGACCTAATACTACCACATTACAGATATATCTAATACTACCACATTACAGATAGATCTAATACTACCACATTACAGATAGATCTAATACTACCACATTACAGATATATCTAATACTACCACATTACAGATAGACCTAATACTACCACATTACAGATGGATCTAATACTACCACATTACAGATATATCTAATACTACTACATTACAGATAGACCTAATACTACCACATTACAGATGGATCTAATACTACCACATTACAGATATATCTAATACTACCACATTACAGATAGATCTAATACTACCACATTACAGATATATCTAATACTACCACATTACAGATATATCTAATACTACCACATTACAGATAGATCTAATACTACCACATTACAGATATATCTAATACTACCACATTACAGATAGATCTAATACTACCACATTACAGATATATCTAATACTACTACATTACAGATATATCTAATACTACCACATTACAGATAGATCTAATACTACCACATTACAGATAGACCTAATACTACCACATTACAGATGGATCTAATACTACCACATTACAGATAGACCTAATACTACCACATTACAGATATATCTAATACTACCACATTACAGATGGATCTAATACTACCACATTACAGATATATCTAATACTACCACATTACAGATATATCTAATACTACCACATTACAGATATATCTAATACTACCACATTACAGATAGATCTAATACTACCACATTACAGATAGATCTAATACTACCACATTACAGATAGATCTAATACTACCACATTACAGATAGATCTAATACTACCACATTACAGATAGATCTAATACTACCACATTACAGATAGATCTAATACTACCACATTACAGATAGATCTAATACTACCACATTACAGATGGATCTAATACTACCACATTACAGATGGATCTAATACTACCACATTACAGATGGATCTAATACTACCACATTACAGATGGATCTAATACTACCACATTACAGATGGATCTAATACTACCACATTACAGATATATCTAATACTACCACATTACAGATAGATCTAATACTACCACATTACAGATAGATCTAATACTACCACATTACAGATAGATCTAATACTACCACATTACAGATATATCTAATACTACCACATTACAGATAGATCTAATACTACCACATTACAGATAGATCTAATACTACCACATTACAGATAGATCTAATACTACCACATTACAGATAGATCTAATACTACCACATTACAGATAGATCTAATACTACCACATTACAGATAGATCTAATACTACCACATTACAGATATATCTAATACTACCACATTACAGATATATCTAATACTACCACATTACAGATGGATCTAATACTACCACATTACAGATGGATCTAATACTACCACATTACAGATGGATCTAATACTACCACATTACAGATGGATCTAATACTACCACATTACAGATAGATCTAATACTACCACATTACAGATAGATCTAATACTACCACATTACAGATAGATCTAATACTACCACATTACAGATAGATCTAATACTACCACATTACAGATGGATCTAATACTACCACATTACAGATGGATCTAATACTACCACATTACAGATATATCTAATACTACCACATTACAGATATATCTAATACTACCACATTACAGATAGATCTAATACTACCACATTACAGATAGATCTAATACTACCACATTACAGATAGATCTAATACTACCACATTACAGATAGATCTAATACTACCACATTACAGATAGATCTAATACTACCACATTACAGATGGATCTAATACTACCACATTACAGATGGATCTAATACTACCACATTACAGATATATCTAATACTACCACATTACAGATAGATCTAATACTACCACATTACAGATAGATCTAATACTACCACATTACAGATGGATCTAATACTACCACATTACAGATAGATCTAATACTACCACATTACAGATAGATCTAATACTACCACATTACAGATGGATCTAATACTACCACATTACAGATGGATCTAATACTACCACATTACAGATGGATCTAATACTACCACATTACAGATGGATCTAATACTACCACATTACAGATGGATCTAATACTACCACATTACAGATGGATCTAATACTACCACATTACAGATATATCTAATACTACCACATTACAGATAGATCTAATACTACCACATTACAGATGGATCTAATACTACCACATTACAGATAGATCTAATACTACCACATTACAGATAGATCTAATACTACCACATTACAGATATATCTAATACTACCACATTACAGATGGATCTAATACTACCACATTACAGATATATCTAATACTACCACATTACAGATGGATCTAATACTACCACATTACAGATAGACCTAATACTACCACATTACAGATAGACCTAATACTACCACATTACAGATAGACCTAATACTACCACATTACAGATATATCTAATACTACCACATTACAGATAGACCTAATACTACCACATTACAGATATATCTAATACTACCACATTACAGATAGATCTAATACTACCACATTACAGATAGATCTAATACTACCACATTACAGATAGATCTAATACTACCACATTACAGATGGATCTAATACTACCACATTACAGATAGATCTAATACTACCACATTACAGATAGATCTAATACTACCACATTACAGATATATCTAATACTACCACATTACAGATATATCTAATACTACCACATTACAGATAGACCTAATACTACCACATTACAGATAGATCTAATACTACCACATTACAGATAGATCTAATACTACCACATTACAGATATATCTAATACTACCACATTACAGATATATCTAATACTACCACATTACAGATAGACCTAATACTACCACATTACAGATGGATCTAATACTACCACATTACAGATATATCTAATACTACTACATTACAGATAGACCTAATACTACCACATTACAGATGGATCTAATACTACCACATTACAGATATATCTAATACTACCACATTACAGATAGATCTAATACTACCACATTACAGATATATCTAATACTACCACATTACAGATATATCTAATACTACCACATTACAGATAGATCTAATACTACCACATTACAGATAGATCTAATACTACCACATTACAGATAGATCTAATACTACTACATTACAGATATATCTAATACTACCACATTACAGATAGATCTAATACTACCACATTACAGATGGATCTAATACTACCACATTACAGATAGATCTAATACTACCACATTACAGATATATCTAATACTACCACATTACAGATATATCTAATACTACCACATTACAGATAGATCTAATACTACCACATTACAGATAGACCTAATACTACCACATTACAGATAGATCTAATACTACCACATTACAGATATATCTAATACTACCACATTACAGATAGATCTAATACTACCACATTACAGATAGATCTAATACTACCACATTACAGATATATCTAATACTACCACATTACAGATATATCTAATACTACCACATTACAGATGGACCTAATACTACCACATTACAGATAGATCTAATACTACCACATTACAGATATATCTAATACTACCACATTACAGATATATCTAATACTACCACATTACAGATATATCTAATACTACCACATTACAGATGGATCTAATACTACCACATTACAGATATATCTAATACTACCACATTACAGATATATCTAATACTACCACATTACAGATATATCTAATACTACCACATTACAGATATATCTAATACTACCACATTACAGATAGACCTAATACTACCACATTACAGATGGATCTAATACTACCACATTACAGATAGATCTAATACTACCACATTACAGATATATCTAATACTACTACATTACAGATAGATCTAATACTACCACATTACAGATATATCTAATACTACCACATTACAGATAGATCTAATACTACCACATTACAGATGGATCTAATACTACCACATTACAGATAGATCTAATACTACCACATTACAGATAGATCTAATACTACCACATTACAGATATATCTAATACTACCACATTACAGATATATCTAATACTACCACATTACAGATAGATCTAATACTACCACATTACAGATGGATCTAATACTACCACATTACAGATAGATCTAATACTACCACATTACAGATAGATCTAATACTACCACATTACAGATATATCTAATACTACCACATTACAGATGGACCTAATACTACCACATTACAGATAGATCTAATACTACCACATTACAGATAGATCTAATACTACCACATTACAGATATATCTAATACTACCACATTACAGATATATCTAATACTACCACATTACAGATGGATCTAATACTACCACATTACAGATATATCTAATACTACCACATTACAGATATATCTAATACTACCACATTACAGATATATCTAATACTACCACATTACAGATAGACCTAATACTACCACATTACAGATAGATCTAATACTACCACATTACAGATAGATCTAATACTACCACATTACAGATAGATCTAATACTACCACATTACAGATATATCTAATACTACTACATTACAGATAGATCTAATACTACCACATTACAGATATATCTAATACTACCACATTACAGATAGATCTAATACTACCACATTACAGATGGATCTAATACTACCACATTACAGATGGATCTAATACTACCACATTACAGATATATCTAATACTACCACATTACAGATGGACCTAATACTACCACATTACAGATAGATCTAATACTACCACATTACAGATATATCTAATACTACCACATTACAGATATATCTAATACTACCACATTACAGATATATCTAATACTACCACATTACAGATGGATCTAATACTACCACATTACAGATATATCTAATACTACCACATTACAGATATATCTAATACTACCACATTACAGATATATCTAATACTACCACATTACAGATGGATCTAATACTACCACATTACAGATAGACCTAATACTACCACATTACAGATGGATCTAATACTACCACATTACAGATGGATCTAATACTACCACATTACAGATATATCTAATACTACCACATTACAGATATATCTAATACTACCACATTACAGATGGATCTAATACTACCACATTACAGATAGACCTAATACTACCACATTACAGATGGATCTAATACTACCACATTACAGATATATCTAATACTACCACATTACAGATATATCTAATACTACCACATTACAGATGGATCTAATACTACCACATTACAGATATATCTAATACTACCACATTACAGATATATCTAATACTACCACATTACAGATGGATCTAATACTACCACATTACAGATATATCTAATACTACCACATTACAGATATATCTAATACTACCACATTACAGATGGATCTAATACTACCACATTACAGATAGACCTAATACTACCACATTACAGATAGACCTAATACTACCACATTACAGATAGATCTAATACTACCACATTACAGATAGATCTAATACTACCACATTACAGATAGATCTAATACTACCACATTACAGATAGATCTAATACTACCACATTACAGATATATCTAATACTACCACATTACAGATAGACCTAATACTACCACATTACAGATAGATCTAATACTACCACATTACAGATAGATCTAATACTACCACATTACAGATATATCTAATACTACCACATTACAGATATATCTAATACTACCACATTACAGATGGATCTAATACTACCACATTACAGATAGATCTAATACTACCACATTACAGATATATCTAATACTACCACATTACAGATAGATCTAATACTACCACATTACAGATAGATCTAATACTACCACATTACAGATAGACCTAATACTACCACATTACAGATATATCTAATACTACCACATTACAGATAGATCTAATACTACCACATTACAGATATATCTAATACTACCACATTACAGATAGACCTAATACTACCACATTACAGATAGATCTAATACTACCACATTACAGATAGATCTAATACTACCACATTACAGATATATCTAATACTACCACATTACAGATGGATCTAATACTACCACATTACAGATATATCTAATACTACCACATTACAGATATATCTAATACTACCACATTACAGATATAGAACAATTAAAGAATTCATATCCAATAAAGTTTGTCGAATCACTGTACTAGCTACCTATTTGTAAAGTACCTTACTTTCCACCAGAATGACAGTGTTTGTACAACATACATGTTTAATTATCTCTGTTTTCCAGGACATGCAGCAGTATAACCCCAAAAGGGAAGAGTCAATGGATGTCACCATTATGAAGCTTTCCTATCATGACTCTTCTTGTCTGCTCTTTTTTTTTTCAATCAACATGCTTTGTGTCTTCTCTTCTTCTTGTATGACCCACTCGACCTGACTGTGTTACACGGTGTTTAATTAGCTCGAACATGAACCCTTTGGGATTACAGGTTAGGAAATAATAAATGTTGCCTTGACAGTGGAGAGGACGCATGCAGGACATGTGCTACCTCTCAGCTGAAGAGTTCTTGTAGTCCCTATAGCCTCCTGGCTCCATCGACAGCAGGCTAAGAGGTCACACTTAATTAGTCTGCCAGACTGCAGGGAACACCTCCGGGGAGAGACATGTTAATGCTTGTCTTTTTCATTCCACTGTGCCAAAAGAATATTCTTCTGTCTCATCGCTGCGGATGAGGGCGGTGATGATGCTGAACGCGTCCCACCCTTGTGCTCGTTTGTGTACAAGCATTGAGACGGGGATAAGGTGCCGCGAGCTCCCAGAATCTGAATCAGCTTTATTGGCCATGTATGCGTACGCATACATGGAATTTGTCTCTCAATGTAAATACAACACACTGTTTTACAATAAACAAGGAAAAATATATAAGAATAAAAAAGGGCAGCAAAAGAAAAGTGAAGGTTTTCTCTCGCTAAAGAGAGCCGAGCAGGTTTTCTCGCCTCCTTGGTTTGATAAAAGCTGTTTGTAAAGGTTCCAGGCAAATGGTCCAGATGAAAGTAAAGGCAGCAGGAGCGGTCAGCCCTCCCCGTAAACTCTCATTGTGCTGTAATTAACTGCACACTGCCGCCTCTCTCTCCAGCCATTCACATTTGCAATTAATGCTTTTGTCAGCCCCCTTTTGATGTCGGATTTAATTAAATAGATGCTATTGTGAATCCGATTGATATCAAAGTTGCTTACAAAAGGCTCTGGCCAAGAAGCAATGGGAGCAGCAGGGCTTAAGGTGCACAGCACAACGCTTACGGGGCCGGCTGCAGATGGAATGGCAGGTTGTACTCCTTCAAATGCAAAGCAGGTTCACTCGTGGATGATGACACAGATAACCAGTCAGAGATGCTATTCACTCCCAGCAATCTGTGTAATGACAACAGCCAGACTTATCAAGAAGACGCTTGTTCTGCTGTGACTTCTTTAGCCTCGTGACCTTCCGCTAGTGGCTCTGTGCCGGTGATGACTGTGTCCACCCCTCTGTCTTTAGCTCTCCATGCTCTTCACCGAGGAGTGCGACAAGGTGCGGGACCTGATGCACGTTCACTCCTTCAGCTACGACTTCCACCTGCGAGTGGTCCACCAGTACCTGGTCGGCTGCCACATGACGCTGCGCCAGGGCTACCAGCTCACCGACTTCCTGGATGACTTCATCTCCCATCACCCAGACATTCCCAAGTTTGGCCGCAACCACGTCTTCCAAGGTGACTCAGGTGTAAAGTCATATTCAAATTCACCCTGCAACCTCCCATGGGTCGTCTAGAACCACCACACGTAGGTAGATTCACTTAGAAGTTGCGATGGAAAGAGCAAACTGTGTGACTCCATCGGAATACCTTGTGATTAACTCAGTGGACCAAGAGTCTTGGTTGGATTGGGCTTAAGTGGTGTAACAAACATGCAAACTGCCTTCACAATGCATTCAAAGCTACTGTAAGCCTCAGGCTTTTACTCCATCCGTCTTGTTTATTATGATTCTGTTCCACCTGTGACTACTGTATCTTGCTGATGCTTAGAGGTAACTCAGGTACTCATACGAGACGTATCCTGAACAGGATACGTCCCGTATGAGTACCTGAAACACTCTGAACGTTCAGGATACGTCCCGTATGAGCACCTGAAACACTCTGAACGTTCAGGATACGTCCCGTATGAGTACCTGAAACACCCTGAACGTTCAGGATACGTCCCGTATGAGTACCTGAAACACCCTGAACGTTCAGGATACGTCCCGTATGAGTACCTGAAACACTCTGAACGTTCAGGATACGTCCCGTATGAGTACCTGAAACACTCTGAACGTTCAGGATACGTCCCGTATGAGTTCCTGAAGCACCCTGAACGTTCAGGATACGTCCCGTATGAGTACCTGAAACACCCTGAACGTTCAGGATACGTCTCGTATGAGTACCTGAAACACCCTGAACGTTCAGGATACGTCTTGTATGAGTACCTGAAACACCCTGAACGTTCAGGATACGTCTCGTATGAGTACCTGAAACACCCTGAACGTTCAGGATACGTCTCGTATGAGTACCTGAAACACTCGGAACGTTCAGGATACGTCTCGTATGAGTACCTGAAACACTCTGAACGTTCAGGATACGTCCCGTATTAGTACCTGAAACGTTCAGGTAAAATCAGACTATATAGCAGAAATTTGTCCAATCATTACAAAACTTGCAGGATAGGTCTCATGACTATGTTGAACCACATGTGAAGCACTCGTTTGAAATCACTCAATATGTGGCGCCACCAGGTTTAAACTTGTGCATGGGCCCGGCGCAGCTATGTCCATAAATCAATCAGTTTGTCCAAACATCACCAAACTCGCTGGATATTTTTAATTAGGCTGTTGAAACACAACACCTTAATGTCAAGAAATGTGACTGAGGGGACTTTGAGTGTGCAAGAAGTGACCTTCTTCAGACAGAATTAAACCAGCTGAGGGGGTTTTGCTCAGCTTTCCCAAAACTCGCTGGATATTGAGCTGCTTCTTTCTGTTGAGCAGAAAGGGTTGTGAACCCAGAATGTCCATTTGCAGCTATATTATACTTTGGTATTTGCCTCAAGGTGTGTGTCTGAGCGTAGGTATTATCCACCCTGCATGTCTGCATGTCCTCAAGCTCGCCCCACAGCTCACTGCTGGCCAAAATACAATCTTTCAAATTGTTTCACTGCCACAGAAAAACAGATGAGTTCAATCAAACCAAACTGCTTTTATTGTTTTCCTGTCCACGACGTATTTATGCATCACTGCTGCTTCAGTCTGAGCAGGAGCTCTTCTCCGAGTCATTGGAGAGATAAAATATTCACTTGAAGGCAATCCTAAGATTCTCTGACCTTGTGTCCATCAGGGAGCTTCTCCATCTCCACGGGGATGATAACAGCTCATCAGCTCTACAACTACATCACTGACCACGCCAGCACCTACGGCATGAAACCGCTCCGCATGTCCAAGGCTGCCGTGGCCACAGACAACAAGAAAGGGACGCCCGACCTGCACGAGTATGCACTAGTGGCTCTGTGGAACAGGTAGGAATACATCCCGACCACATGATACACCTACTGTATATTCTCATTGCTAAACAGCTTCACTTCAACCTCCTCCTGGCTTTAGCTCGGGTTCCTACAAGGATCTGGAGGGCCTGCACCACCATGATGACTTTGACGTGTCCCTGGTGGTGTGCCACAATGCTGCTCCGTTTGAGGAGCAGTCCGATGGGGAGAGGCATCTGTTGAGGTAAAGAGACATCAACCAACAGATCAAAGAAGAAAAGCAAAAGGATATCACCGGAGTTAGTTTATTCTGAAAGTGTATATATTAATTGATTCATTGAAATAAATAGTGACTTGAGTCTGAAAGGCATTGCTCATAGCAGCCCTAGTTCTGTTGTTGATCTATTGTCCATATTGATCCTCTACAGTCGAGGCTGAATGATGTCTATATTTGAGTTTTATACATTTCTTTGCTAGCGTGTTAGATCCTGGTATACTTCTGGCCCGATACGGGGCTACTTACTGACTCAGCTCTCTATTAAAAGATTGTCGAGCTGGTGTTCTTGCGAGGGAACTCGCCTGGCTCTTCTAACTGCCGTTACTCCCGACGTCTACCCTGCTTCCTCCGGTCTGAGTGCACTCGGTCGAGGGGCCACCCTGACCCCGGGCGCTCCTACCAGTCGCGTCGGTTATGGCAGCTTCCCTCTTATGGATCCGTGCTCTTGGTAAATGCCAGGTTAGGTTTTAACGGCTAGGATTACTTCTTGCTAAAACCGTAAGGGGTTGTTAAGTGGATTCAGTCTCTAGGATAACCTTTCAGAACTCAGTTGTTAGACATACAATGGCTTTAACTTTTTACTGCCACGAGGAACGTTTTACTACTTGAGCAAATGAATGCACTTGAGAAATTTACTTTAAATGCAGATTAGATATTTATTGCAGGTTATATTTGGTTAGTTTGCACGGGTTAAAGCTACAGCTCACATAAAATGTCACTACACTCGATTCGTTACGTTAATTTTCTTCTCTGATTATACTCATTAGTTTTAGTTGCCGAGACGGCTCGGTTTGGAGCTGGATGTTCAAAGGTGCGATGAAAAGGTTCTTTTGGAGTTGTTTAGGAGCGAGGGTCTGGCCAGACCCTCGGTCCTCCCGCTCTGCAACGGAGCCCGTTCAACAGTTCCTCAAAACTCAGTACAAAGTCTTTCTCGGGCTGCTGCGTCTTCTCCGTTGTCCAGATGTTAAGAGTCGAGCAGTGGGGAGAGGAAAACCTCCGTCTTTAAATCTTATTGTCCACGAACAGCGGTCTTTCTTTCCGTGAACAGAGACGAAGTCCTCAATACATCAGTTGCGATCGTCCGTATCTCCTCCGCAGCGCACTTGGACGGCGCTCGTGTAGAAATCCCGTCTTGCTGTTTGCAAGTTACTTCTTTTATAACACTTTTGGGCTGTCAGCCCCCTCCTGTTCAATACATGATCTCATCCCCCCCACCCTCGGGAGAGGGCGTTGGGTTCGAACATGTCCTAACTTTTGTGTGTGTGTGCATGAGGAAATCACCCCAACTTCCCTGTCTGGGTGTTCAACATCTGTTGCACTTCCCCTTTCTCTTTTTGCCAACTCATCCTGACAAAACACTTTTCTTACATCGCAGCTCCGGTCACACAGAACATTTGTTAATCAGTTTTTACATTTGTTAAATCGGTTTGGTTAGTACACATTTGCTTATAAAATGATTATTATTGATCTCATCCTTCATCATTATTGTGCTTTGTGTCTTTTCTTCTCAACCATCATTATTTCCCCATCCCTTGAAGCAAACACCCTGCTTACTTCCTCTTTCTCCGTACTTTCTACACTCAGACTGCACTATACTCAGATACACATATTATTATTATCAGGTCTACATTTGTTAAATCACTCTATGTATTAAACATTTGTTATGTAACGATCATACACTTTATCTTTAGATTACACTTTAACTATTGATTTCTGATTATATGCTTTTTATATCCTGACCTTCCCCTGATCGTGTATGCATGTTTTCGAGGCAGCTCTGTTGGGCTCAACTCTTCTTGACAATATCGTTTCGATTATTTTTACGGAAACGCATAATGGCGACATTTTATTCTTCATAAACATCCCTTATGTTAGGCTAGTAATGAATCTCACTTGAATAGAACGTTTTATTTTGTTATTTTGTTAATTTTATTTTATTTAGTGCATTTGGAAAATGCACGAGTAAATTAAATTGGTCTCCTATGTTACGTTTAAATTCACCATATTTGGTTTTGACTCAAGTAGCATCATAGGTAACTGCCACTAATATCTAATACCATACACATGAATTACTTTGTTCAGACATATCCGTGGTAATCTCGCTCCAGATCTGATCTCAAGGAGCATATTGAAGTGAATGTGCGATAAATGCTGCTGTTCCTTTCTGCGTAGGTTGCGGTTCTATGTGATCATGACCAGTCAGAGGGAGCTCTTCCCCCGCCTCACTGCTGACATGCGCCGTTTCAAGAAGCTTCCTCAGATCCACCGTGATCCCGGTGAGCCGAGTGGCCGGCTGCCCCCCGATCGGGCAGAGGCCTGCGGGTCGCGCGGTGCCGAGCAGGACCTCTGGGAGGAAACGTCGTCCGAAGCCGCGGCTTCCTTGGCTCCGAGCGACGGCAATGAGTTTTACCCTCTGGCGGGTGGCGGACGAGAGACTCGAGGGCTGCTCTACTCCTCCCCTCTGTTCCCCCTGCTCAACAACGAGGTGGTGGCGGCCCGCAGACAGATCCAGGCCAGCGTGGAGCAGGCCATGGGTCACTGCCGCAGGGACAACCTGTGGAGGAGGCTGTTCCACGGGGAGCACCTGGCCCTGGACAAACTGAAGCTGACCAAGCTGTCGTTCAGCGAGCTGGAGGAGCTGCTGGAGGCGGTGCAGAGCCGCTCGGTGGGGGAGATCGACCCACAGCTGGTGAGACTCGAGCTCAACCGGGCCGAGGCCTGCTAGATTGTAAGAGAGTCATTTAAGGGTCATTTTGGTTTCTTACCACCTGGATCCTCCTCCGAGTTTGGCCGTCGGTGCTATTGGTTATGAACACGTTGTCCTCACTGCTGAGATCTGGGAGCATAGTGATGGCGCTCGGTCGTGCACCTTTGTGTTTTAGTAACTTGGCTGTTTGGCGCACGCCATCACGTGACTGTCACCAATAGTTCACTGATACAAACACTCGTTACACGTGTGTTGCAGAGAAGACGAGTCCAGTGTAGATGCTTCAGAACAGGAGGTCTTAAAAGTCGACATGTCAGGAGATATTTTGCAGCCTAATCAATAGTTTACAGGATATGAACCCTTTGCTTCTCTACAGTTCTTGTATAGAGGGAATAAAGTGGTCCATGACTACGATCCCTCCTTGTCACAGTGGAGGTTGGTTTATGGCGTTGAGCCGGTTACATCTACAGTCTACCTGCATCTTTTAGATTCTTCACAGTTCGTTGTGTCTGTACGTCCTCTGGAGCTCTGGAGAATAATGCAGCGCAGAGTATAGACGTTCACGCTCGGAGCGCGAGTGTTACGCTAACCCTCTCACGCTACGGCTCCGAGCGAGAGTACAAACAGAACTTAAAGATGCTTTAGAGTCCTTTGGGTGAACGACCCCAGACAGCAAAGACATGAACATGTGGTGGTTATGTACAGACTACAATTACCACCTCACGCACCTGATATCCACGTCTGTCCAAACTGGCATCACATCCTCATTTTACGCTTTTAGACATGTGAGGAAATGGTCTCATGAATTCTTGAGTAATGGCCAAAAGGTGTTTTTGTAGTCACAGTGACCTTTGAGCACATTCCATTCTGATCGTTTCCTCTTTGAGTCCGACGGACGTCTCTCTGACACATATGAAGAAGTTCCTTCGAGGCGTTCCTGAGACATCCTGGGACACACAGACACTTCATGATGGACGCTCCATCCTCTTCTGTCCACCAATCCATGAGTTGATTTCATCAACGTGTTGAAAACTGAGTTTCTCCACAAATTAACACAAAGTACCAATTAGAACTGTGTTTACCACAGATGGACTTTAAGTCATTGATATTTAAAAAAGCACAACAAACCAAATGTCACTCGACAAAGAGCAGAAGGAGCTAGTTGGCTCGTGGTTCCACTGTAGACACGAGGGAGCTGCATGTGTGCGTGTGTATCATTTAGAAGAGGCTCATATGAGCTGTTAAAAACATGGTGTCTTTTATCAATGCAGTATATAATGATGCTGCCTCAGACTGTGTCATGAACACGGAGCTCAGGTGTGTGTGTGTGTGTGTGATGTGTGTGTGATGTGTCTGTGATGTGTGTGTGTGATGTGTCTGTGTGTGTGATGTATCTGTGATGTGTGTGTGTGTGATGTGTCTGTGATGTGTCTGTGATGTGTGTGTGTGATGTGTGTGTGATGTTTCTGTGTGATGTTTCTGTGTGTGTGATGTGTGTGTGTGTGTGTGTGTGTGTGTCTGTGATGTGTGTGTGTCTGTGATGTGTGTGTGATGTGTCTGTGATATGTGTCTGTGATGTGTGTGTGTGATGTGTGTGTGATGTGTCTGTGATGTGTGTGTCTGTGATGTGTGTGTGATGTGTCTGTGATGTGTGTGTGTGATGTGTGTGTGATGTTTCTGTGTGTGTGATGTGTGTGTGATGTGTGTGTGTGTCTGTGATGTGTGTGTGTCTGTGATGTGTGTGTGATGTGTCTGTGATGTGTGTGTGATGTGTGATGTGTGTGTGATGTGTCTGTGATGTGTGTGTGTGATGTGTCTGTGATGTGTCTGTGATGTGTGTGTGATGTGTCTGATGTGTGTGTGTGTGATGTGTGTGTCTGTGATGTGTCTGTGATGTGTGTGTGTCTGTGATGTGTGTGTGTGTCTGTGATGTGTGTGTGTCTGTGATGTGTGTGCGTCTGTGATGTGTGTGTGATGTGTCTGTGATGTGTGTGATGTGTCTGTGATGTGTGTGTGATGTGTGTGTGATGTGTGTGTGATGTGTGTGTGATGTGTTTGTGATGTGTCTGTGATGTGTGTGTGATGTGTGTGTGATGTTGTGTCTGTGATGTGATGTGTGTGTGATGTGTGTGTGATGTGTCTGTGATGTGTGTGTGATGTGTGTGTGATGTGATGTGTGTGTGATGTGTGTGATGTGTCTGATGTGTGTGTGTGTGTGATGTGTGTGTGATGTGTGTGTGTGATGTGTGTGTGATGTGTGTGTGTGATGTGTGGTGTGTGTGTGATGTGTGTGTGTGATGTGTCTGTGTGTGATGTGTCTGTGATGTGTGTGTGATGTGTGATGTGTGGTGTGTGATGTGTGTGTGATGTGTGATGTGTGGTGTGTGATGTGTGTGTGTGATGTGTCTGTGATGTGTCTGTGATGTGTGTGTGTGGTGTGTGATGTGTGTGTGATGTGTCTGTGTGTGTGATGTGTGTGTGATGTGTCTGTGATGTGTGTGTGTGTGATGTGTGTGTGATGTGTGTGTGATGTGTCTGTGGTGTGTGTGTGTGTGTGTGTGTCTGATGTGTGTGTGTCTGTGATGTGTGTGTCTGTGGTGTGTGTGTGTGTGTGTGTGTCTGATGTGTGTGTGTGTGATGTGTCTGTGATGTGTGTGTGATGTGTGTGATGTGTCTGTTATGTATCTGTGATGTGTGTGTGTGATGTGTGTGTGTGATGTGTGTGTGTGATGTGTGTGTGATGTGATGTGTCTGTGTGTGATGTGTCTGTGTGTGTGTGATGTGTGTGGTGTGTGATGTGTGATGTGTGATGTGTGTGTGGTGTGTGATTGGGTGATGTATATGTGTGATGTATATGTGTGATGTATATGTGTGATGTATATGTGTGATGTATATGTGTGTGTGATGTGTGATTTGTGATTGGGTGATGTATATGTGTGATGTATATGTGTGATGTATATGTGTGATGTATATGTGTGTGTGATGTGTGATTTGTGTGTGATGTGTGTGTGATGTATGTGATGTGTTGCTGCAGGACTGCTTCCTGACCATGAGTCCAGCCTGGTACCAGAGCCTGATCAAAGTCCTGCTGAACCGCTTCCCTCAGAGCTGCAGACACTTTGACGACAGCGGCATCCAGTACCTGGTGAGATGCTGCCGTCTCACCTTTTATGAAAGCTTGATGAGTGTAACATCTGTAACGTCTCCATGTCGGCCTCAGCATCTCTCTGTCTTCTTTAACATGTTCAACTTGTGCACAATGGTTTTATTGAGTGGCTCACGTTAGTACTGAGGGAGCTGTGTAGATGTGAGATGGGATGATGGAGTGTGTAGATGTGAGATGGGATGATTGTGGGATGATGGTGTGTGTAGATGTGAGATGGGATGATTATGGGATGATAGTGTGTGTAGATGTGAGATGGGATGATTGTGGGATGTTGGTGTGTGTAGATGTAAAATGGGATGATGGTGTGTGTAGATGTGAGATGGGATGATGGTGTGTGTAGATGTGAGATGGGATGATTATGGGATGATGGTGTGTGTAGATGTGAGATGGGATGATAGTGTGTGTAGATGTGGGATGGGATGATTATGGGATGATGGTGTGTGTAGATGTGAGATGGGATGATTATGGGATGATAGTGTGTGTAGATGTGAGATGGGATGATTGTGGGATGATGGTGTGTGTAGATGTGAGATGGGATGATTATGGGATGATGGTGTGTGTAGATGTGAGATGGGATGATTATGGGATGATGGTGTGTGTAGATGTGAGATGGGATGATTATGGGATGATGGTGTGTGTAGATGTGAGATGGGATGATTATGGGATGATGGTGTGTGTAGATGTGAGATGGGATGATTATGGGATGATGGTGTGTGTAGATGTGAGATGGGATGATTATGGGATGATAGTGTGTGTAGATGTGAGATGGGATGATTATGGGATGATGGTGTGTGTAGATGTGAGATGGGATGATTGTGGGATGATGGTGTGTGTAGATGTCAGATGGGATGATAGTGTGTGTAGATGTGAGATGGGATGATAGTGTGTGTAGATGTGAGATGGGATGATGGTGTGTGTAGATGTGAGATGGGATGATTATGGGATGATGGTGTGTGTAGATGTGAGATGGGATGATTATGGGATGATGGTGTGTGTAGATGTCAGATGGGATGATTGTGGGATGATGGTGTGTGTAGATGTGAGATGGGATGATAGTGTGTGTAGATGTGAGATGGGATGATGGTGTGTGTAGATGTGAGATGGGATGATTATGGGATGATGGTGTGTGTAGATGTGAGATGGGATGATAGTGTGTGTAGATGTGAGATGGGATGATGGTGTGTGTAGATGTGAGATGGGATGATAGTGTGTGTAGATGTGAGATGGGATGATGGTGTGTGTAGATGTGAGATGGGATGATTATGGGATGATGGTGTGTGTAGATGTGAGATGGGATGATTATGGGATGATGGTGTGTGTAGATGTCAGATGGGATGATTGTGGGATGATGGTGTGTGTAGATGGGATGCTTCTGACAGGAACAGCCTGCCCTCTCGCTCCTGTGCTTCCCTCTCCTCCAGCCGAAACTTTTAAAACGTTTTTCTAAATAGTTTGTGTGCAAAGAGTCCGCTATGATGCAGCGCTCACTCCTGACGACGACAAAGCCGTCTGTGCTCAACAGCTCTGATTCTCCTCCATAGCAACAGCCGCTAAGACTTATGGGTAGTGTAGTATTTAGTGCCAATCCAGTCACTCCTCCTTTGCAGCAGAGATGTGTCCTCGGCGTGCTCCTGCAGCAGCCTCTGCTTTCATACGTGTGTTAGCACCGCGTTGTGTTCTTGGTCATGAAGGAACAATACTAGTTCATCTTTATGTTAACTACTCACACCAGATCTACACCTTCCTACCTTTCACAATAAAAGCCATAGACATATAGTTTCTGCAGATGTGTATTTTGCATTCTGACCACCCTTACATATAAATATTATGTTCTAACCAAACGTAATGACAGGCTTCCAGTTAACGGTGCTTCCGTTATCAGGAGACGAGTGTTTCTGTGCTGAGGAACGTCTTCAAACAGGACTTTGAGGAGAGAAGCTTCATGTTGTCAGAGGCTGTGCACAGCTTGCTGTTTGCTCCATCATTTCTCTGTGTTCCAACATTCAACCTTTTCATTGTCACCCAAAAGGAATTGCCTTTATGTTTAACGTGATGAAGAAGATGAATCCTTGTTACTTCTGCATGTCCATCTAATCCACGTCTTCCTTTCAGGCTGTTCTCAACCAGAAGTTCACCGACTGCTTTGTTCTGGTCTTTCTGGACGCCCAGGCTGGAAAAACAGTGGGTCATCACACCGTCGTGATTCATAATGTTATTACACTGTAGTAGGGCCAACATCTCAGCACACCTTCCTTCCTCCCACAGAGCCTAAAGGTCGTGTTTCGGGAGCCGCTGCCATCGCAGCAGCCGGCCGGCAGCAGCCCCCCCCCCCAGCTGGTGTCCATGTACCACCACCTGGAGTCGGTCATCAACACCGCTTGCTATAACCTCTGGACGGGTCTGCTGTAGAGCAGAGCTGGACTTACCTCAACTCGTATCCACATGATCTTCAGTGACGTATGGAAACAGGAAGCAGCCGTCTGTGGAGGTCATGTGGGGAGAATCCTCTGTGGCAGGATGTTCTCCCAGCAGCTCCACTCAGCTCTACATTAAGAGAAGCACCAGACAGGACAGGGTGCTACTGTGTCAATGTCAGTGCCAACATCAGAAACCTAAACCAAGAACCGACCCAGTGTGGAAGCCTGATTTCCCCCCCCCGTCCCGTCCCGTGTGTACTGTGTTCCTGCGATGAAGTCATGCTACCGGTCCACAATATGCAATGAAAGCCATGAAGGACAGTGGCAGTATATGTGTTTGCAGGTTAAAGGGACAGTGTGTAGGATTTGATGGCATCTAGCCATGTGGTTGCATTACTTAGCTTCAGGTGATACATAGTTATGAATATTATATTCCATTTCTGCTAATAGATCCCGCAAAATGCTCCACACTGGCCCTTTAAGTTCTTCATGACCAGATGGAATAAGTGAAGATATTCCAGTGTCGGCTGACGATGATCAGTCTGATCTGCTTCAGTAAATAAACCTTAAACTCCTCGATCCACTCACGCTGCAGCTGGGAGTTCAGTGCACGCTTTGTTAACAAGCAAGTACATCAAAGGTGTAACGATTGTGTTGAGTCTGCACAGTGTCCTCTCGCCTGGGACAGCAAAGACAATACTGAGTTTTTACAAACCTGTGAAAGTAGAGGCGACACAGCATCGCCCTCCACCTCCAGCAAGCAGCTCAGGGCCGACTACAGACGCAGCTCATGTTGTGAAACTCTCATAGCAGTTTGATTTGGACCTGCAACCGAGAGGGTCCACTGTGTGTGGACCCGGACCCCCTCTTGGGTCGGGTCCTCGGGTTGTCAGGGAAGAGTTTCGTCTGAAGACCTCGAGCGCAGAACCTTTTCCCTGATTGGCTCTAAAAGTGGTAAAGTAGATGAGATGGGTTTACGTCTTCGACCAGGTCCTGGAGTCCTGAGCTCGCACACATTGTGACGCCTTCAGGTCTCTGCCAGTAGAGAAGACACAGAAGACCCCTAAATGTATATCAGCAGTTTAGTTCTGATGCTTCATGCCAAAACGTACCGCAAGTCAAGTCGTTTGCACCCAACGATGAACTCTTCTGCACAAGTGTCCTGCTCCACAGCGTCTTCATCTCTGGGGCCGTGTGCCTTCTCGTAGCATCTTGCTAGCTCTCGGCTGTTTGATGCGAGTGGGACGTCAGAGTAGGATGGCTTTAATGTTCCATTTTCAAAAGTGTCAAACCTCTTCCTCCACTTGGACGCACTCCCATATCTTGTGCCCTGAAGTGCCTTTCTCCTTTTTATTTTTATTCCCAAACCTCTGTTGTAACATCAGCTCTGCACAGAAGATCTCTGTGAACATGCTCCTGATGTTCTGCGCTGGAAGTGCCCGAGTCGCTTCGCACAAACAGGACGAAAATGTGTCAAATGAACTGCTGATTTGCATAACAGCGTGCCACACGTCATCACAGCCCAATGTTCCCAAGCACGGTCGCCGATGAGTTTGAGGTCGTGTTGTATGTTGCGGAAGGGTGCTGGCTGGTAACCACACCCCATTTACAAGAGGCACGAAGCCGGCCGACACAGGCTCCTCAGTGATGACGTACTCGGCAGCTTCGGATTTCTACACTTTCTGGAAGGAAAGCAAATGTTTGAGCTCAGTTGTGGACGTGAAATGAAGAAATGTGCAGCGAAGCTTCAGTCTGAATGTTAAACACTGGATATCCATCATGTGGACTGAGTTCGCCCTCATTGTGACTCCAATACAAACTGCACTGTCTCTGACTGTCATGTATATGATGTACATACAGAAGTCTTTATACAGGATGTGAAATGCTCAATAAAGCAGCAGGATGAATGAGAACGTTTGGTGGTTTCTACGTGAGCACATCTCTAAAGTGAGCAGTCTGTCTGTGAGTTCTTCATCCTCTGATCGGCTTCACATTTAGCGGATGCTTTGATGCCGAGTATATTACCTTTACAGCCATACTCTTCTTCACTTCCCTGTAGGGAGCAGCACATGCTCCGAACACCTTTGTGTCTAAATAGAGGGAACTACAGCTCCACAATAAACCCTCACAGCAGCAGGCATATCGGTAATCAACCCTCATTACAGAAACGATCTCATCTCAGTTTACGGTGATATTTAGGTAGAATTACGGGAACCTGTTTGCCCAACTGTATTCAGAAAAACAAAAGTCCTATTAAGAGCAGGACTAGCTGTCACAGAACCATCACCCTCGGTTACGACGGCAGAGGCCCCGTCCTGAACTCAAGCCTCTGTTAGGTCTGTATGCCAATGAAGATGTTGGAACATGAACACTGAAATATGATTGAAAGGCGTTACAATCTAAGCACGGACGAGTGTTGACTGAATAATCCGTGAAACGCATGTAGTTGGGCTGAGATGGAGCCGTGAGGTGAGGACCTGCTTGAGCAATAGGAGGTTTCTTCCTATCTTTGAAACGCCAGTAAAGATCAGAACAGCCGTTAGGATGTGTGTCCTGTGATGACGCCCCGTCACACCTGTATCAATGAGCTCTCTTCACTTTGTGAAAGACCAACAGTGAGATGTTTCACGAGGCGCCTCCTGGTTCCATCGCCACAAACGAGCTCATGAGCATTCCTGCTGAAGTTTCCCTCTCGTCTTGTTCAACCAACATGAACTCAACATCTTTAAGATAGATATCACTATTTATTTCTGACAGTGAAATGCTTGTTGACACATCATCAAATAGTTTAATAAAACTGATCCCATGTTAGTTGAGAAAGAAAAGTGTCTTAATAACAAAGAGCAAGAGGACCACCGGCCATTTAAACAGTGAAGTATACAACATACTACATCAAAGTACAGTAAATCCTTTCAATACACTGTGGCCACTAGAAACTGTTCAGAGGAGCAAGAGGAGCGTTATCCCCGGCAGGTGAAGTGAACTGGTAGAGGACGTCTGCCATTAAGCAGCTGAGTCGTGCACCGCGTTGTGACGGGTCACCGCTCATCACCTGCTGCTTTTAATATAATCTTCCATCCAACCCAGACCCTCCTGTGTGGAGCCTGAAGAGGACAGAGATCATTAGAAACACGTGTATATGTATATTCTAATTGGATGCCATAATATATGAATAAATGGGGCACTCACCTCGTGGCCTGTATTCACAGCCGACGTATCCCTGGTAGTGGAGGTTCTCCAGTGTGGTGAACAGGTAGCTGTAGTCGAGCTCTCCAGCACTGTTGGGCTCATTCCTGCCGGGAACCTGAGCCATTTGAACATGACCTGAGGAAGAGTCCATCTTTATTATCTCCAGAAGCTCTGCTGAGCCGGCTCTCTGGTCGCATCATTACAGCTGCGTGTGTTTCTTCCACATATTTACTGGAGGACATCAAAGCTTCACTGATTAAACAGCATGAGTCCCCCACGTCTCTGGTCCAAAGTCTCTACATCTTATTGATTGAATTATCTGAGTCACCGCAACAACAAAAACTGGGAAATGTATGAAAACTCTCCTGAGACTCGCTGCCCGACCAAACTCAACCATCTGGCACTGGGTCACCCTCTCCACACGAGCTGGCAGCCAGCGGTGCACGACGGGTACTCGAGGAGCGTGCAGTGCAGACGTAGCTGAAAAATGTACGTTCTGACTAATAGCGGATGAGTTGTTCCAGAATAGCAACGATGGAAGACAAAGGTGGATGATTCAAATGAAAGACAGCTACGTGGACGAGTGAAATATTCATGCGGGTGCATGTCTGAATCAGAACTATTTGATTTGGGCGGATGATTTGGATGATTTGGTCATTGTTGCTGGACTCCAGCGCTAACCAGAAGACATTTGAATACGAACCTAAAGCAAACCCACGTCGATGGTCTCTGTGTGGAACAGCTTCAAAGCTGCGCTCATACTTTAACATTAGCAACACGTGTGTAGTATAAAAGGTGTCGCCCAAACAGACCATCTGTTGCAGCCTCGTTCAATATGGTTATAATATCAATAAACTCATGAGAGATCACTGACTGTAATGAAGGGTAAATATTAGGGGTGTCACGGATCACAAACTCACGGTTCGGTTCAACAAAGAAAAGGGGAGGAGCCAAATATAACTTTGCTTTCCATTTGTTAATTAAAGAACTTCAAGAACACTTAAATCAAAGAACTTTGGGCGATAGTCTTACATGAAAACAAAAATATTGAAGATGTCCAATTTGAAACAAAATGAAATAAATAAATAAAAATAATACATTCAAGAATTCTGTTAAGTTTAAGTGCAACATGAGGTATGTTGATATCCTCGTCCTTTCATCAATACTGAAAGAAAGAAACAGCCAGTGAGCTACCTTCCACTGTTTACACTGAACTGAACTGCTCAGCAACAACTTGGGTCTGTGTTTACTTCCTGTCAGGTCATTCAAATACACAATAATGTTTACCATTACTGTGACATTATTTTCAAAAAGATGAGAATATCTCCATTGTCTGGGGAGAGGGTCGACCTTTCTGTGGTGACTGGAATATTATTGGGCCTGTCTAGCTTCACTCTGATGCTTCTGTCAGCACCTGAACCAGGTGTGTCTGTGTGACTCTCACAGAGGGGGCGTGTCTACAGCACCTGCCCCAGGTGTGTGACTCTCACAGAGGGGGCGTGTCTACAGCACCTGAACCAGGTGTGTGTGTCTGTGTGACTCTCACAGAGGGGGCGTGTCTACAGCACCTGAACCAGGTGTGTGTGACTCTCACAGAGGGGGCGTGTCTACATCACCTGCCCCAGGTGTGTGTCTGTGTGACTCTCACAGAGGGGGAGTGTCTACAGCACCTGAACCAGGTGTGTGTGTCTGTGTGACTCTCACAGAGGGGGCGTGTCTACAGCACCTGCCCCCGGTGTGTATCTGTGTGACGCTCACAGAGGGGGCGTGTCTACAGCACCTGCCCCAGGTGTGTGTCTGTGTGACTCTCACAGAGGGGGCGTGTCTACAGCACCTGCCCCAGGTGTGTGTCTGTGTGACGCTCACAGAGGAGGCGTGTCTACAGCACCTGAACCAGGTGTGTCTGTGTGACGCTCACAGAGGGGGCGTGTCTACAGCACCTGCCCCAGGTGTGTGTCTGTGTGACTCTCACAGAGGGGGCGTGTCTACAGCACCTGAACCAGGTGTGTGTGTGACGCTCACAGAGGGGGCGTGTCTACAGCACCTGCCCCAGGTGTGTGTCTGTGTGACGCTCACAGAGGGGGCGTGTCTACAGCACCTGCCCCAGGTGTGTGTCTGTGTGACGCTCACAGAGGGGGCGTGTCTACAGCACCTGCCCCAGGTGTGTGTGTGTGTGTGACTCTCACAGAGGGGGCGTGTCTACAGCGCCGGACTAAGAATCACTCCGCCGTGGTGAAAGCGGTCTCTACAGTCTTTTCCTTCTCATAGAGGTCTGGAACAGCTTCACACTGAAGTGGGTGCGTGAGTGGATTTCGTAGCGTGGCTCAAGCATTTTAACCAGATTTAGAAATCCTTTGTTTTCTACACCGGAGTGTCCCCGTCGCTGACAGACGGGATGGTGTCTCTTCATATGTGTGGACATGCCGATGTTTTGCCGTTGTCGTGTGTCTCTCTTTAAATAACGCCGACATACCGTAACGCTTTGTCCACCACCCTCATCCGTCATTATACGTTACAGGGAAGACAAAATGTTCCCAAACTTGCGACTTAAATGACGCCGCGGCTTCTGACGTTCCTCCGCTCGCCATGACGTCACCGTTAAATGCTTCTAAGCTGCTCCGTTCACTGAACACACTCCTGCTTCATATCTGTTCACTGACACTCTGCATTGATATTCGGGGACTTGCTACTTGAAAAGGAACAGCAGCAGTAGAGCTTTACACACTATGATGATTACACTGTAAAAATAAAATTAAAAATAAGACTATTGATCCGCGGTTCACGAGTGATCCGAACCGTGAGGGCTGATCCTAACGGATCACGGATCGATCCGTGACACCACTAGTAAATATCAATCCAAGATATCTGAAGGCCACGAGGGTACCACATGAGTTGGGGGATGAAATACATAAGATGCCTGGAAGAAACGAGGTCACTTGGTCACCAAGGCTGAAGTATTCGTTCACAATATCTGATCTCTCATCTGACTCACCGATGATGGGTAAATACTTGTGTATGTTCTGCGTCAGGTTTCCGTCCATTATCTGCCAGTGAAAGATGTCCTGAAAGAGTTTGCACATCTGTTAAGTCCAGAGTTCTATCATCTCTTTTTCTCATTCCTTTGTTTTCCAGGAGCACCCACCATCTGCAGCTTGATGTTTGGCTTTCCAACCTTCTCCAGTATTGCAGCTGCTGCAGACACAAACATGAGGACCAGTTGAGATGTGACTCATGCAGGTAGCAGACATGAAATCTGCAGCATCGCTTCTGCAGAGCTCGCTGTGTTTAATTTGACATTAAATGACAGAATGTGCTGTGCACTTGCATGTGACGCAGGTGGCGAAAAACTAATCTCCAGGTTCTCTGTGACATCTATAAAGAGAGACTTCGCAAATATAATTTGGAACTTAGAAATGCAAGGCAGTCATTCTTCTCTGACATCATAACCAAAAACAAGAACAATACACGCGCCTTATTTGCTACCGTCGACAGGCTAACAAACCCTCCAGTGTCGGTAGCTGCTGAACTCCAATCCACCTGGGCATGCAATCAATTTGCCTCCTTTTTTACTGACAAAATTCAGAAAATTAGACAAGCAGTCAGTGCCTCCACACCAACCACAGGATATGTGTTGTCCCGATCTCTGAATAACATCCATTCAAATATCATGACACAATTTCATTCAATCGACCGTAGAAGCCTAGAAGACATTATACAACATCTGAAGTCATCCTCCTGCTGCTTGGATATTCTACCAACACACTTTTTCAAATATATTTCAAACTGCATGACCACTGATCTTTTACAAATTGTAAACACATCCCTTCTCTCAGGTGTCTTCCCACAAGCCCTAAAAACTGCAGTTATTAAACCGCTCCTAAAGAAGGCTAGTTTAGACTCCGCAACAATGAAAAATGATAGGCCAATATCAAACCTCCCATTTTTGAGTAAAATAATTGAAAAAGCGGTTTTCCAACAGCTGACCAACTTCTTGGCCGTAAATAACTGCTTTGATGTTTTCCAGTCAGGCTTTCGACAGCACCACAGCACTGAAACTGCTCTTGTTAAGGTTTTCAACGACATCCACTTAAACATAGACAATGGCAGAAGTTCAGTCTTAGTGTTACTGGATCTCAGTGCTGCATTCGACACAGTCGACCATGCCATACTCTTAGAAAGACCAGAAATCTGGGTGGGACTCTCTGGCACAGCACTTAACTGGTTTGAATCCTACTTGAAGGGCCGAGAATACTTTGTGTCTGTAGCTGATTACACATCAGAGCTGACTAAAATGACATGTGGTGTTCCCCAAGGTTCAATACTGGGGCCTCTTCTGTTCAAAATCTACATGCTTCCACTAGCTCAGATTATGGAAAACAACAAAGTGTGTTATCATAATTATGCAGACGACACACAAATCTACATAACTATGTCACCAGGGGACTATAATCCCATACAAGGGCTGGGTAACTGCATTGAACAAATCAACAACTGGATGTGCCAGAATGTTCTTCAATTAAACAAAGATAAAACAGAAGTAATTGTTTTTGGTACCAAGGACGAACAATTGAAAATCACCGCTCAGCTTCAGTCACTGATGTTAAAACCCACAAACCAAGCCAGAAATCTAGGTGTAGTTATGGATTCAGACCTCAACCTGAACAGCCATATCAAGACAATTACAAAATCAGCCTACTATCACCTGAAGAATATATCAAGGATTGGAGGACTTATGTCTCAACAGGATTTGGAAAAACTTGTCCATGCATTTATCTTCAGCAGACTACTACTGTAACGGTGTGTTTACAGGTCTCTGTAAAAAAATCCGTCAGAAAGCTGCAGCTGATTCAGAACGCTGCAGCTCGAGTCCTCACTAAGACCAGGAGGGTGGATCACATCACTCCAGTTCTGAGGTCTTTGCACTGGCTTCCTGTCCAACAACAAATAATTGACTTTAAAATGCTGCTGTTGGTTTACAAAGCACTGAATGGTTTAGGGCCAAAATTCACATGTCATATCAAAAATATGACGTGAAGGACATCCTCATTTATTTCCTCATTCACACACTTGCATTCATATGAGGACCAAAGTTCAAGAGCTGTTGAAAGTTGTGACTAGATATGACACGACCCGTGATGGAATAAATGCTGCCTCACAGTAGAGTGTCCACTGTGTGCATGTTTATGTTTGGCGTCAGAAATATAAGCCGGTAGGCCTCCGCCGATCCTCACTAAGTCTGGAATGCATCATAGACATTGAGATATTGGACAATAGCTGATTTGAAAAGCCCAATCAAATAATGATTCACCAATACCCAATAGAAGAGCGTAACTGATAATCATTCTCCTGTGGACAGCTCCTGGTTCTCAAATCAACACTTAGCATTCTGAAATTAATAACTGATGAATACATGAAACACCCTGTGTGTTTCCTACAGTCAGATTTCATCATTTGCCTCATCGGCGTGATTTTGACTCTTAGAGGCGGTGCTGTCTCAGCGTCTTACCCTGATGAGGAGAGTCCAGGAAGTACCTGGGGTCTGTTATCCTCGTGTTGATTGGCTCAATCAAACCAGTGATTCCTTCCTGTGAGGAGCAGGAGCATTGTCATCTACATTAGGAACCATTCAATGAGGGCGGTGTGATGTTGACTGATTGAATATGACACTTATGGCTCCAGTGCAGCAGCTATATGAATACCACAATATTCATGTCCTGGAACAATATTCAAGAGAGAAATCAGAACAGAAAAGGAAACACTAGTGTGATGCAGGCGCCTGTGCTGCTCGTCATTGTGTCTCCTCAGTCGTTTCTTCTCTACACTCGAGCTTTAAGACTGATTCAGGGCAGGCCCAGTGAATGGAGGTAAAGACAAATATTACCTTAGTTATTACATTAGTTGTTACCTTCGTTGTTACCTTAGTTATTACATTCGTTATTACCTTCGTTATTACCTTAGTTATTACATTAGTTATTACCTTCATTGTTACCTTCGTTATTACCTTAGTTATTACCTTCGTTATTACCTTCGTTGTTACATTAGTTGTTACCTTCATTGTTACCTTCGTTATTACATTAGTTATTACCTTCGTTATTACATTAGTTATTACCTTCGTTGTTACATTAGTTATTACCTTCGTTATTACATTAGTTATTACCTTCGTTATTACATTAGTTGTTACCTTCGTTGTTACCTTCGTTATTACATTAGTTATTACCTTCGTTGTTACATTACTTGTTACATTACTTGTTACATTAGTTGTTACCGTCGTTGTTACCTTCGTTATTACATTAGTTATTACCTTCATTGTTACATCAGTTATTACCTTCGTTATTACCTTAGTTGTTACCTTCGTTATTACATTCGTTATTACCTTCGTTATTACATTAGTTGTTACCTTAGTTGTTACATTAGTCGTTACCTTAGTTGTTACCTTAGTTGTTAAATTAGTTATTACCTTAGTTGTTACCTTCGTTATTACCTTAGTTATTAAATTTGTATTACCTTCGTTGTTACATTAGTTATTACCTTAGTTGTTACCTTAGTTATTACCTTAGTTGTACTTAGTTACCTTCGTTGTTACATTCGTTATTACCTTAGTTGTTACATTAGTTGTTACCTTAGTTGTTACATTAGTTGTTCCCTTAGTTGTTACATTAGTTATTACCTTAGTTGTTACCTTCGTTATTACCTTCGTTGTTACATTAGTTGTTACATTAGTGATTACCTTCGTTGTTACATTAGTTATTACCTTCGTTATTACATTAGTTATTACCTTAGTTGTTACCTTCGTCATTACCTTCGTTATTACCTTTGTTGTTACCTTCGTTATTACCTTAGTTATAACCTTCGTTGTTACATTAGTTATTACCTTCGTTATTACATTAGTTATTACATTCGTTATTACATTAGTTATTACCTTCGTTGTTACATTACTTATTACCTTCGTTGTTACATTACTTGTTACCTTCATTGTTACCTTCGTTGTTACATTAGTTATTACCTTCGTTGTTACATTACTTGTTACATTACTTGTTACCGTCGTTGTTACCTTCGTTATTACATTAGTTATTACCTTCATTGTTACATCAGTTATTACCTTCGTTATTACCTTAGTTGTTACCTTCGTTATTACATTCGTTATTACCTTCGTTATTACATTAGTTGTTACCTTAGTTGTTACATTAGTCGTTACCTTAGTTGTTACCTTAGTTGTTAAATTAGTTATTACCTTAGTTGTTACCTTCGTTATTACCTTAGTTATTAAATTTGTATTACCTTCGTTGTTACATTAGTTATTACCTTAGTTGTTACCTTAGTTATTACCTTAGTTGTACTTAGTTACCTTCGTTGTTACATTCGTTATTACCTTAGTTGTTACATTAGTTGTTACCTTAGTTGTTACATTAGTTGTTCCCTTAGTTGTTACATTAGTTATTACCTTAGTTGTTACCTTCGTTATTACCTTCGTTGTTACATTAGTTGTTACATTAGTGATTACCTTCGTTGTTACATTAGTTATTACCTTCGTTATTACATTAGTTATTACCTTAGTTGTTACCTTCGTCATTACCTTCGTTATTACCTTTGTTGTTACCTTCGTTATTACCTTAGTTATAACCTTCGTTGTTACATTAGTTATTACCTTCGTTATTACATTAGTTATTACATTCGTTATTACATTAGTTATTACCTTCGTTGTTACATTACTTATTACCTTCGTTGTTACATTACTTGTTACCTTCATTGTTACCTTCGTTGTTACATTAGTTATTACCTTCGTTGTTACATTACTTGTTACATTACTTGTTACATTAGTTGTTACCGTCGTTGTTACCTTCGTTATTACATTAGTTATTACCTTCATTGTTACATCAGTTATTACCTTCGTTATTACCTTAGTTGTTACCTTCGTTATTACATTCGTTATTACCTTCGTTATTACATTAGTTGTTACCTTAGTTGTTACATTAGTCGTTACCTTAGTTGTTACCTTAGTTGTTAAATTAGTTATTACCTTAGTTGTTACCTTCGTTATTACCTTAGTTATTAAATTTGTATTACCTTCGTTGTTACATTAGTTATTACCTTAGTTGTTACCTTAGTTATTACCTTAGTTGTACTTAGTTACCTTCGTTGTTACATTCGTTATTACCTTAGTTGTTACATTAGTTGTTACCTTAGTTGTTACATTAGTTGTTCCCTTAGTTGTTACATTAGTTATTACCTTAGTTGTTACCTTCGTTATTACCTTCGTTGTTACATTAGTTGTTACATTAGTGATTACCTTCGTTGTTACATTAGTTATTACCTTCGTTATTACATTAGTTATTACCTTAGTTGTTACCTTCGTCATTACCTTCGTTATTACCTTTGTTGTTACCTTCGTTATTACCTTAGTTATAACCTTCGTTGTTACATTAGTTATTACCTTCGTTATTACATTAGTTATTACATTCGTTATTACATTAGTTATTACCTTCGTTGTTACATTACTTATTACCTTCGTTGTTACATTACTTGTTACCTTCATTGTTACCTTCGTTGTTACATTAGTTATTACCTTCGTTATTACCTTAGTTGTTACATTTGTTATTACCTTCGTTATTACATTCGTTATTACCTTCGTTGTTACATTACTTGTTACCTTCGTTATTACCTTCGTTGTTACATTACTTGTTACATTAGTTGTTACCTTCGTTGTTACATTACTTGTTACATTAGTTGTTACCTTCGTTGTTACATTCGTTGTTACCTTAGTTGTTACCTTCGTTATTACCTTCGTCATTACCTTCGTTATTACCTTTGTTATTACCTTAGTTGTTACCTTAGTTATAACCTTCGTTGTTACATTTGTTATTACCTTCGTTATTACATTAGTTGTTACCTTCGTTATTACATTAGTTATTACCTTTGTTATTACCTTCGTTGTTACATTTGTTATTACATTCGTTATTACATTAGTTATTACATTCGTTATTACATTAGTTATTACCTTCGTTGTTACATTACGTATTACCTTCGTTGTTACATTACTTGTTACCTTCGTTGTTACATTAGTTATTACCTTCGTTATTACCTTAGTTGTTACATTTGTGTGTGATGTGTGATGTGTGGTGTGTGATGTGTGTGTGTGATGTGTCTGTGATGTGTCTGTGATGTGTGTGTGTGGTGTGTGATGTGTGTGTGATGTGTCTGTGTGTGTGATGTGTGTGTGATGTGTCTGTGATGTGTGTGTGTGTGATGTGTGTGTGATGTGTGTGTGATGTGTCTGTGGTGTGTGTGTGTGTGTGTGTGTCTGATGTGTGTGTGTGTCTGTGATGTGTGTGTCTGTGTGTCTGATGTGTGTGTGTGTGATGTGTCTGTGATGTGTGTGTGATGTGTGTGATGTGTCTGTTATGTATCTGTGATGTGTGTGTGTGATGTGTGTGTGTGATGTGTGTGTGTGATGTGTGTGTGATGTGATGTGTCTGTGTGTGATGTGTCTGTGTGTGTGTGATGTGTGTGTGTGTGGTGTGTGATGTGTGATGTGTGATGTGTGTGTGGTGTGTGATTGGGTGATGTATATGTGTGATGTATATGTGTGATGTATATGTGTGATGTATATGTGTGATGTATATGTGTGTGTGATGTGTGATTTGTGATTGGGTGATGTATATGTGTGATGTATATGTGTGATGTATATGTGTGATGTATATGTGTGTGTGATGTGTGATTTGTGTGTGATGTGTGTGTGATGTATGTGATGTGTTGCTGCAGGACTGCTTCCTGACCATGAGTCCAGCCTGGTACCAGAGCCTGATCAAAGTCCTGCTGAACCGCTTCCCTCAGAGCTGCAGACACTTTGACGACAGCGGCATCCAGTACCTGGTGAGATGCTGCCGTCTCACCTTTTATGAAAGCTTGATGAGTGTAACATCTGTAACGTCTCCATGTCGGCCTCAGCATCTCTCTGTCTTCTTTAACATGTTCAACTTGTGCACAATGGTTTTATTGAGTGGCTCACGTTAGTACTGAGGGAGCTGTGTAGATGTGAGATGGGATGATGGAGTGTGTAGATGGGATGATTGTGGGATGATGGTGTGTGTAGATGTGAGATGGGATGATTATGGGATGATAGTGTGTGTAGATGTGAGATGGGATGATTGTGGGATGTTGGTGTGTGTAGATGTAAAATGGGATGATGGTGTGTGTAGATGTGAGATGGGATGATGGTGTGTGTAGATGTGAGATGGGATGATTATGGGATGATGGTGTGTGTAGATGTGAGATGGGATGATAGTGTGTGTAGATGTGGGATGGGATGATTATGGGATGATGGTGTGTGTAGATGTGAGATGGGATGATTATGGGATGATAGTGTGTGTAGATGTGAGATGGGATGATTATGGGATGATGGTGTGTGTAGATGTGAGATGGGATGATTGTGGGATGATGGTGTGTGTAGATGTGAGATGGGATGATTATGGGATGATGGTGTGTGTAGATGTGAGATGGGATGATTATGGGATGATGGTGTGTGTAGATGTGAGATGGGATGATTATGGGATGATGGTGTGTGTAGATGTGAGATGGGATGATTATGGGATGATGGTGTGTGTAGATGTGAGATGGGATGATTATGGGATGATAGTGTGTGTAGATGTGAGATGGGATGATTATGGGATGATGGTGTGTGTAGATGTGAGATGGGATGATTATGGGATGATGGTGTGTGTAGATGTGAGATGGGATGATTATGGGATGATGGTGTGTGTAGATGTGAGATGGGATGATTATGGGATGATGGTGTGTGTAGATGTGAGATGGGATGATTATGGGATGATAGTGTGTGTAGATGTGAGATGGGATGATTATGGGATGATGGTGTGTGTAGATGTGAGATGGGATGATTGTGGGATGATGGTGTGTGTAGATGTCAGATGGGATGATAGTGTGTGTAGATGTGAGATGGGATGATTATGGGATGATGGTGTGTGTAGATGTGAGATGGGATGATAGTGTGTGTAGATGTGAGATGGGATGATGGTGTGTGTAGATGTGAGATGGGATGATTATGGGATGATGGTGTGTGTAGATGTGAGATGGGATGATTATGGGATGATGGTGTGTGTAGATGTCAGATGGGATGATTGTGGGATGATGGTGTGTGTAGATGGGATGCTTCTGACAGGAACAGCCTGCCCTCTCGCTCCTGTGCTTCCCTCTCCTCCAGCCGAAACTTTTAAAACGTTTTTCTAAATAGTTTGTGTGCAAAGAGTCCGCTATGATGCAGCGCTCACTCCTGACGACGACAAAGCCGTCTGTGCTCAACAGCTCTGATTCTCCTCCATAGCAACAGCCGCTAAGACTTATGGGTAGTGTAGTATTTAGTGCCAATCCAGTCACTCCTCCTTTGCAGCAGAGATGTGTCCTCGGCGTGCTCCTGCAGCAGCCTCTGCTTTCATACGTGTGTTAGCACCGCGTTGTGTTCTTGGTCATGAAGGAACAATACTAGTTCATCTTTATGTTAACTACTCACACCAGATCTACACCTTCCTACCTTTCACAATAAAAGCCATAGACATATAGTTTCTGCAGATGTGTATTTTGCATTCTGACCACCCTTACATATAAATATTATGTTCTAACCAAACGTAATGACAGGCTTCCAGTTAACGGTGCTTCCGTTATCAGGAGACGAGTGTTTCTGTGCTGAGGAACGTCTTCAAACAGGACTTTGAGGAGAGAAGCTTCATGTTGTCAGAGGCTGTGCACAGCTTGCTGTTTGCTCCATCATTTCTCTGTGTTCCAACATTCAACCTTTTCATTGTCACCCAAAAGGAATTGCCTTTATGTTTAACGTGATGAAGAAGATGAATCCTTGTTACTTCTGCATGTCCATCTAATCCACGTCTTCCTTTCAGGCTGTTCTCAACCAGAAGTTCACCGACTGCTTTGTTCTGGTCTTTCTGGACGCCCAGGCTGGAAAAACAGTGGGTCATCACACCGTCGTGATTCATAATGTTATTACACTGTAGTAGGGCCAACATCTCAGCACACCTTCCTTCCTCCCACAGAGCCTAAAGGTCGTGTTTCGGGAGCCGCTGCCATCGCAGCAGCCGGCCGGCAGCAGCCCCCCCCCCCAGCTGGTGTCCATGTACCACCACCTGGAGTCGGTCATCAACACCGCTTGCTATAACCTCTGGACGGGTCTGCTGTAGAGCAGAGCTGGACTTACCTCAACTCGTATCCACATGATCTTCAGTGACGTATGGAAACAGGAAGCAGCCGTCTGTGGAGGTCATGTGGGGAGAATCCTCTGTGGCAGGATGTTCTCCCAGCAGCTCCACTCAGCTCTACATTAAGAGAAGCACCAGACAGGACAGGGTGCTACTGTGTCAATGTCAGTGCCAACATCAGAAACCTAAACCAAGAACCGACCCAGTGTGGAAGCCTGATTTCCCCCCCCCGTCCCGTCCCGTGTGTACTGTGTTCCTGCGATGAAGTCATGCTACCGGTCCACAATATGCAATGAAAGCCATGAAGGACAGTGGCAGTATATGTGTTTGCAGGTTAAAGGGACAGTGTGTAGGATTTGATGGCATCTAGCCATGTGGTTGCATTACTTAGCTTCAGGTGATACATAGTTATGAATATTATATTCCATTTCTGCTAATAGATCCCGCAAAATGCTCCACACTGGCCCTTTAAGTTCTTCATGACCAGATGGAATAAGTGAAGATATTCCAGTGTCGGCTGACGATGATCAGTCTGATCTGCTTCAGTAAATAAACCTTAAACTCCTCGATCCACTCACGCTGCAGCTGGGAGTTCAGTGCACGCTTTGTTAACAAGCAAGTACATCAAAGGTGTAACGATTGTGTTGAGTCTGCACAGTGTCCTCTCGCCTGGGACAGCAAAGACAATACTGAGTTTTTACAAACCTGTGAAAGTAGAGGCGACACAGCATCGCCCTCCACCTCCAGCAAGCAGCTCAGGGCCGACTACAGACGCAGCTCATGTTGTGAAACTCTCATAGCAGTTTGATTTGGACCTGCAACCGAGAGGGTCCACTGTGTGTGGACCCGGACCCCCTCTTGGGTCGGGTCCTCGGGTTGTCAGGGAAGAGTTTCGTCTGAAGACCTCGAGCGCAGAACCTTTTCCCTGATTGGCTCTAAAAGTGGTAAAGTAGATGAGATGGGTTTACGTCTTCGACCAGGTCCTGGAGTCCTGAGCTCGCACACATTGTGACGCCTTCAGGTCTCTGCCAGTAGAGAAGACACAGAAGACCCCTAAATGTATATCAGCAGTTTAGTTCTGATGCTTCATGCCAAAACGTACCGCAAGTCAAGTCGTTTGCACCCAACGATGAACTCTTCTGCACAAGTGTCCTGCTCCACAGCGTCTTCATCTCTGGGGCCGTGTGCCTTCTCGTAGCATCTTGCTAGCTCTCGGCTGTTTGATGCGAGTGGGACGTCAGAGTAGGATGGCTTTAATGTTCCATTTTCAAAAGTGTCAAACCTCTTCCTCCACTTGGACGCACTCCCATATCTTGTGCCCTGAAGTGCCTTTCTCCTTTTTATTTTTATTCCCAAACCTCTGTTGTAACATCAGCTCTGCACAGAAGATCTCTGTGAACATGCTCCTGATGTTCTGCGCTGGAAGTGCCCGAGTCGCTTCGCACAAACAGGACGAAAATGTGTCAAATGAACTGCTGATTTGCATAACAGCGTGCCACACGTCATCACAGCCCAATGTTCCCAAGCACGGTCGCCGATGAGTTTGAGGTCGTGTTGTATGTTGCGGAAGGGTGCTGGCTGGTAACCACACCCCATTTACAAGAGGCACGAAGCCGGCCGACACAGGCTCCTCAGTGATGACGTACTCGGCAGCTTCGGATTTCTACACTTTCTGGAAGGAAAGCAAATGTTTGAGCTCAGTTGTGGACGTGAAATGAAGAAATGTGCAGCGAAGCTTCAGTCTGAATGTTAAACACTGGATATCCATCATGTGGACTGAGTTCGCCCTCATTGTGACTCCAATACAAACTGCACTGTCTCTGACTGTCATGTATATGATGTACATACAGAAGTCTTTATACAGGATGTGAAATGCTCAATAAAGCAGCAGGATGAATGAGAACGTTTGGTGGTTTCTACGTGAGCACATCTCTAAAGTGAGCAGTCTGTCTGTGAGTTCTTCATCCTCTGATCGGCTTCACATTTAGCGGATGCTTTGATGCCGAGTATATTACCTTTACAGCCATACTCTTCTTCACTTCCCTGTAGGGAGCAGCACATGCTCCGAACACCTTTGTGTCTAAATAGAGGGAACTACAGCTCCACAATAAACCCTCACAGCAGCAGGCATATCGGTAATCAACCCTCATTACAGAAACGATCTCATCTCAGTTTACGGTGATATTTAGGTAGAATTACGGGAACCTGTTTGCCCAACTGTATTCAGAAAAACAAAAGTCCTATTAAGAGCAGGACTAGCTGTCACAGAACCATCACCCTCGGTTACGACGGCAGAGGCCCCGTCCTGAACTCAAGCCTCTGTTAGGTCTGTATGCCAATGAAGATGTTGGAACATGAACACTGAAATATGATTGAAAGGCGTTACAATCTAAGCACGGACGAGTGTTGACTGAATAATCCGTGAAACGCATGTAGTTGGGCTGAGATGGAGCCGTGAGGTGAGGACCTGCTTGAGCAATAGGAGGTTTCTTCCTATCTTTGAAACGCCAGTAAAGATCAGAACAGCCGTTAGGATGTGTGTCCTGTGATGACGCCCCGTCACACCTGTATCAATGAGCTCTCTTCACTTTGTGAAAGACCAACAGTGAGATGTTTCACGAGGCGCCTCCTGGTTCCATCGCCACAAACGAGCTCATGAGCATTCCTGCTGAAGTTTCCCTCTCGTCTTGTTCAACCAACATGAACTCAACATCTTTAAGATAGATATCACTATTTATTTCTGACAGTGAAATGCTTGTTGACACATCATCAAATAGTTTAATAAAACTGATCCCATGTTAGTTGAGAAAGAAAAGTGTCTTAATAACAAAGAGCAAGAGGACCACCGGCCATTTAAACAGTGAAGTATACAACATACTACATCAAAGTACAGTAAATCCTTTCAATACACTGTGGCCACTAGAAACTGTTCAGAGGAGCAAGAGGAGCGTTATCCCCGGCAGGTGAAGTGAACTGGTAGAGGACGTCTGCCATTAAGCAGCTGAGTCGTGCACCGCGTTGTGACGGGTCACCGCTCATCACCTGCTGCTTTTAATATAATCTTCCATCCAACCCAGACCCTCCTGTGTGGAGCCTGAAGAGGACAGAGATCATTAGAAACACGTGTATATGTATATTCTAATTGGATGCCATAATATATGAATAAATGGGGCACTCACCTCGTGGCCTGTATTCACAGCCGACGTATCCCTGGTAGTGGAGGTTCTCCAGTGTGGTGAACAGGTAGCTGTAGTCGAGCTCTCCAGCACTGTTGGGCTCATTCCTGCCGGGAACCTGAGCCATTTGAACATGACCTGAGGAAGAGTCCATCTTTATTATCTCCAGAAGCTCTGCTGAGCCGGCTCTCTGGTCGCATCATTACAGCTGCGTGTGTTTCTTCCACATATTTACTGGAGGACATCAAAGCTTCACTGATTAAACAGCATGAGTCCCCCACGTCTCTGGTCCAAAGTCTCTACATCTTATTGATTGAATTATCTGAGTCACCGCAACAACAAAAACTGGGAAATGTATGAAAACTCTCCTGAGACTCGCTGCCCGACCAAACTCAACCATCTGGCACTGGGTCACCCTCTCCACACGAGCTGGCAGCCAGCGGTGCACGACGGGTACTCGAGGAGCGTGCAGTGCAGACGTAGCTGAAAAATGTACGTTCTGACTAATAGCGGATGAGTTGTTCCAGAATAGCAACGATGGAAGACAAAGGTGGATGATTCAAATGAAAGACAGCTACGTGGACGAGTGAAATATTCATGCGGGTGCATGTCTGAATCAGAACTATTTGATTTGGGCGGATGATTTGGATGATTTGGTCATTGTTGCTGGACTCCAGCGCTAACCAGAAGACATTTGAATACGAACCTAAAGCAAACCCACGTCGATGGTCTCTGTGTGGAACAGCTTCAAAGCTGCGCTCATACTTTAACATTAGCAACACGTGTGTAGTATAAAAGGTGTCGCCCAAACAGACCATCTGTTGCAGCCTCGTTCAATATGGTTATAATATCAATAAACTCATGAGAGATCACTGACTGTAATGAAGGGTAAATATTAGGGGTGTCACGGATCACAAACTCACGGTTCGGTTCAACAAAGAAAAGGGGAGGAGCCAAATATAACTTTGCTTTCCATTTGTTAATTAAAGAACTTCAAGAACACTTAAATCAAAGAACTTTGGGCGATAGTCTTACATGAAAACAAAAATATTGAAGATGTCCAATTTGAAACAAAATGAAATAAATAAATAAAAATAATACATTCAAGAATTCTGTTAAGTTTAAGTGCAACATGAGGTATGTTGATATCCTCGTCCTTTCATCAATACTGAAAGAAAGAAACAGCCAGTGAGCTACCTTCCACTGTTTACACTGAACTGAACTGCTCAGCAACAACTTGGGTCTGTGTTTACTTCCTGTCAGGTCATTCAAATACACAATAATGTTTACCATTACTGTGACATTATTTTCAAAAAGATGAGAATATCTCCATTGTCTGGGGAGAGGGTCGACCTTTCTGTGGTGACTGGAATATTATTGGGCCTGTCTAGCTTCACTCTGATGCTTCTGTCAGCACCTGAACCAGGTGTGTCTGTGTGACTCTCACAGAGGGGGCGTGTCTACAGCACCTGCCCCAGGTGTGTGACTCTCACAGAGGGGGCGTGTCTACAGCACCTGAACCAGGTGTGTGTGTCTGTGTGACTCTCACAGAGGGGGCGTGTCTACAGCACCTGAACCAGGTGTGTGTGACTCTCACAGAGGGGGCGTGTCTACATCACCTGCCCCAGGTGTGTGTCTGTGTGACTCTCACAGAGGGGGAGTGTCTACAGCACCTGAACCAGGTGTGTGTGTCTGTGTGACTCTCACAGAGGGGGCGTGTCTACAGCACCTGCCCCCGGTGTGTATCTGTGTGACGCTCACAGAGGGGGCGTGTCTACAGCACCTGCCCCAGGTGTGTGTCTGTGTGACTCTCACAGAGGGGGCGTGTCTACAGCACCTGCCCCAGGTGTGTGTCTGTGTGACGCTCACAGAGGAGGCGTGTCTACAGCACCTGAACCAGGTGTGTCTGTGTGACGCTCACAGAGGGGGCGTGTCTACAGCACCTGCCCCAGGTGTGTGTCTGTGTGACTCTCACAGAGGGGGCGTGTCTACAGCACCTGAACCAGGTGTGTGTGTGACGCTCACAGAGGGGGCGTGTCTACAGCACCTGCCCCAGGTGTGTGTCTGTGTGACGCTCACAGAGGGGGCGTGTCTACAGCACCTGCCCCAGGTGTGTGTCTGTGTGACGCTCACAGAGGGGGCGTGTCTACAGCACCTGCCCCAGGTGTGTGTGTGTGTGTGACTCTCACAGAGGGGGCGTGTCTACAGCGCCGGACTAAGAATCACTCCGCCGTGGTGAAAGCGGTCTCTACAGTCTTTTCCTTCTCATAGAGGTCTGGAACAGCTTCACACTGAAGTGGGTGCGTGAGTGGATTTCGTAGCGTGGCTCAAGCATTTTAACCAGATTTAGAAATCCTTTGTTTTCTACACCGGAGTGTCCCCGTCGCTGACAGACGGGATGGTGTCTCTTCATATGTGTGGACATGCCGATGTTTTGCCGTTGTCGTGTGTCTCTCTTTAAATAACGCCGACATACCGTAACGCTTTGTCCACCACCCTCATCCGTCATTATACGTTACAGGGAAGACAAAATGTTCCCAAACTTGCGACTTAAATGACGCCGCGGCTTCTGACGTTCCTCCGCTCGCCATGACGTCACCGTTAAATGCTTCTAAGCTGCTCCGTTCACTGAACACACTCCTGCTTCATATCTGTTCACTGACACTCTGCATTGATATTCGGGGACTTGCTACTTGAAAAGGAACAGCAGCAGTAGAGCTTTACACACTATGATGATTACACTGTAAAAATAAAATTAAAAATAAGACTATTGATCCGCGGTTCACGAGTGATCCGAACCGTGAGGGCTGATCCTAACGGATCACGGATCGATCCGTGACACCACTAGTAAATATCAATCCAAGATATCTGAAGGCCACGAGGGTACCACATGAGTTGGGGGATGAAATACATAAGATGCCTGGAAGAAACGAGGTCACTTGGTCACCAAGGCTGAAGTATTCGTTCACAATATCTGATCTCTCATCTGACTCACCGATGATGGGTAAATACTTGTGTATGTTCTGCGTCAGGTTTCCGTCCATTATCTGCCAGTGAAAGATGTCCTGAAAGAGTTTGCACATCTGTTAAGTCCAGAGTTCTATCATCTCTTTTTCTCATTCCTTTGTTTTCCAGGAGCACCCACCATCTGCAGCTTGATGTTTGGCTTTCCAACCTTCTCCAGTATTGCAGCTGCTGCAGACACAAACATGAGGACCAGTTGAGATGTGACTCATGCAGGTAGCAGACATGAAATCTGCAGCATCGCTTCTGCAGAGCTCGCTGTGTTTAATTTGACATTAAATGACAGAATGTGCTGTGCACTTGCATGTGACGCAGGTGGCGAAAAACTAATCTCCAGGTTCTCTGTGACATCTATAAAGAGAGACTTCGCAAATATAATTTGGAACTTAGAAATGCAAGGCAGTCATTCTTCTCTGACATCATAACCAAAAACAAGAACAATACACGCGCCTTATTTGCTACCGTCGACAGGCTAACAAACCCTCCAGTGTCGGTAGCTGCTGAACTCCAATCCACCTGGGCATGCAATCAATTTGCCTCCTTTTTTACTGACAAAATTCAGAAAATTAGACAAGCAGTCAGTGCCTCCACACCAACCACAGGATATGTGTTGTCCCGATCTCTGAATAACATCCATTCAAATATCATGACACAATTTCATTCAATCGACCGTAGAAGCCTAGAAGACATTATACAACATCTGAAGTCATCCTCCTGCTGCTTGGATATTCTACCAACACACTTTTTCAAATATATTTCAAACTGCATGACCACTGATCTTTTACAAATTGTAAACACATCCCTTCTCTCAGGTGTCTTCCCACAAGCCCTAAAAACTGCAGTTATTAAACCGCTCCTAAAGAAGGCTAGTTTAGACTCCGCAACAATGAAAAATGATAGGCCAATATCAAACCTCCCATTTTTGAGTAAAATAATTGAAAAAGCGGTTTTCCAACAGCTGACCAACTTCTTGGCCGTAAATAACTGCTTTGATGTTTTCCAGTCAGGCTTTCGACAGCACCACAGCACTGAAACTGCTCTTGTTAAGGTTTTCAACGACATCCACTTAAACATAGACAATGGCAGAAGTTCAGTCTTAGTGTTACTGGATCTCAGTGCTGCATTCGACACAGTCGACCATGCCATACTCTTAGAAAGACCAGAAATCTGGGTGGGACTCTCTGGCACAGCACTTAACTGGTTTGAATCCTACTTGAAGGGCCGAGAATACTTTGTGTCTGTAGCTGATTACACATCAGAGCTGACTAAAATGACATGTGGTGTTCCCCAAGGTTCAATACTGGGGCCTCTTCTGTTCAAAATCTACATGCTTCCACTAGCTCAGATTATGGAAAACAACAAAGTGTGTTATCATAATTATGCAGACGACACACAAATCTACATAACTATGTCACCAGGGGACTATAATCCCATACAAGGGCTGGGTAACTGCATTGAACAAATCAACAACTGGATGTGCCAGAATGTTCTTCAATTAAACAAAGATAAAACAGAAGTAATTGTTTTTGGTACCAAGGACGAACAATTGAAAATCACCGCTCAGCTTCAGTCACTGATGTTAAAACCCACAAACCAAGCCAGAAATCTAGGTGTAGTTATGGATTCAGACCTCAACCTGAACAGCCATATCAAGACAATTACAAAATCAGCCTACTATCACCTGAAGAATATATCAAGGATTGGAGGACTTATGTCTCAACAGGATTTGGAAAAACTTGTCCATGCATTTATCTTCAGCAGACTACTACTGTAACGGTGTGTTTACAGGTCTCTGTAAAAAAATCCGTCAGAAAGCTGCAGCTGATTCAGAACGCTGCAGCTCGAGTCCTCACTAAGACCAGGAGGGTGGATCACATCACTCCAGTTCTGAGGTCTTTGCACTGGCTTCCTGTCCAACAACAAATAATTGACTTTAAAATGCTGCTGTTGGTTTACAAAGCACTGAATGGTTTAGGGCCAAAATTCACATGTCATATCAAAAATATGACGTGAAGGACATCCTCATTTATTTCCTCATTCACACACTTGCATTCATATGAGGACCAAAGTTCAAGAGCTGTTGAAAGTTGTGACTAGATATGACACGACCCGTGATGGAATAAATGCTGCCTCACAGTAGAGTGTCCACTGTGTGCATGTTTATGTTTGGCGTCAGAAATATAAGCCGGTAGGCCTCCGCCGATCCTCACTAAGTCTGGAATGCATCATAGACATTGAGATATTGGACAATAGCTGATTTGAAAAGCCCAATCAAATAATGATTCACCAATACCCAATAGAAGAGCGTAACTGATAATCATTCTCCTGTGGACAGCTCCTGGTTCTCAAATCAACACTTAGCATTCTGAAATTAATAACTGATGAATACATGAAACACCCTGTGTGTTTCCTACAGTCAGATTTCATCATTTGCCTCATCGGCGTGATTTTGACTCTTAGAGGCGGTGCTGTCTCAGCGTCTTACCCTGATGAGGAGAGTCCAGGAAGTACCTGGGGTCTGTTATCCTCGTGTTGATTGGCTCAATCAAACCAGTGATTCCTTCCTGTGAGGAGCAGGAGCATTGTCATCTACATTAGGAACCATTCAATGAGGGCGGTGTGATGTTGACTGATTGAATATGACACTTATGGCTCCAGTGCAGCAGCTATATGAATACCACAATATTCATGTCCTGGAACAATATTCAAGAGAGAAATCAGAACAGAAAAGGAAACACTAGTGTGATGCAGGCGCCTGTGCTGCTCGTCATTGTGTCTCCTCAGTCGTTTCTTCTCTACACTCGAGCTTTAAGACTGATTCAGGGCAGGCCCAGTGAATGGAGGTAAAGACAAATATTACCTTAGTTATTACATTAGTTGTTACCTTCGTTGTTACCTTAGTTATTACATTCGTTATTACCTTCGTTATTACCTTAGTTATTACATTAGTTATTACCTTCATTGTTACCTTCGTTATTACCTTAGTTATTACCTTCGTTATTACCTTCGTTGTTACATTAGTTGTTACCTTCATTGTTACCTTCGTTATTACATTAGTTATTACCTTCGTTATTACATTAGTTATTACCTTCGTTGTTACATTAGTTATTACCTTCGTTATTACATTAGTTATTACCTTCGTTATTACATTAGTTGTTACCTTCGTTGTTACCTTCGTTATTACATTAGTTATTACCTTCGTTGTTACATTACTTGTTACATTACTTGTTACATTAGTTGTTACCGTCGTTGTTACCTTCGTTATTACATTAGTTATTACCTTCATTGTTACATCAGTTATTACCTTCGTTATTACCTTAGTTGTTACCTTCGTTATTACATTCGTTATTACCTTCGTTATTACATTAGTTGTTACCTTAGTTGTTACATTAGTCGTTACCTTAGTTGTTACCTTAGTTGTTAAATTAGTTATTACCTTAGTTGTTACCTTCGTTATTACCTTAGTTATTAAATTTGTATTACCTTCGTTGTTACATTAGTTATTACCTTAGTTGTTACCTTAGTTATTACCTTAGTTGTACTTAGTTACCTTCGTTGTTACATTCGTTATTACCTTAGTTGTTACATTAGTTGTTACCTTAGTTGTTACATTAGTTGTTCCCTTAGTTGTTACATTAGTTATTACCTTAGTTGTTACCTTCGTTATTACCTTCGTTGTTACATTAGTTGTTACATTAGTGATTACCTTCGTTGTTACATTAGTTATTACCTTCGTTATTACATTAGTTATTACCTTAGTTGTTACCTTCGTCATTACCTTCGTTATTACCTTTGTTGTTACCTTCGTTATTACCTTAGTTATAACCTTCGTTGTTACATTAGTTATTACCTTCGTTATTACATTAGTTATTACATTCGTTATTACATTAGTTATTACCTTCGTTGTTACATTACTTATTACCTTCGTTGTTACATTACTTGTTACCTTCATTGTTACCTTCGTTGTTACATTAGTTATTACCTTCGTTGTTACATTACTTGTTACATTACTTGTTACCGTCGTTGTTACCTTCGTTATTACATTAGTTATTACCTTCATTGTTACATCAGTTATTACCTTCGTTATTACCTTAGTTGTTACCTTCGTTATTACATTCGTTATTACCTTCGTTATTACATTAGTTGTTACCTTAGTTGTTACATTAGTCGTTACCTTAGTTGTTACCTTAGTTGTTAAATTAGTTATTACCTTAGTTGTTACCTTCGTTATTACCTTAGTTATTAAATTTGTATTACCTTCGTTGTTACATTAGTTATTACCTTAGTTGTTACCTTAGTTATTACCTTAGTTGTACTTAGTTACCTTCGTTGTTACATTCGTTATTACCTTAGTTGTTACATTAGTTGTTACCTTAGTTGTTACATTAGTTGTTCCCTTAGTTGTTACATTAGTTATTACCTTAGTTGTTACCTTCGTTATTACATTCGTTGTTACATTAGTTGTTACATTAGTGATTACCTTCGTTGTTACATTAGTTATTACCTTCGTTATTACATTAGTTATTACCTTAGTTGTTACCTTCGTCATTACCTTCGTTATTACCTTTGTTGTTACCTTCGTTATTACCTTAGTTATAACCTTCGTTGTTACATTAGTTATTACCTTCGTTATTACATTAGTTATTACATTCGTTATTACATTAGTTATTACCTTCGTTGTTACATTACTTATTACCTTCGTTGTTACATTACTTGTTACCTTCATTGTTACCTTCGTTGTTACATTAGTTATTACCTTCGTTGTTACATTACTTGTTACATTACTTGTTACATTAGTTGTTACCGTCGTTGTTACCTTCGTTATTACATTAGTTATTACCTTCATTGTTACATCAGTTATTACCTTCGTTATTACCTTAGTTGTTACCTTCGTTATTACATTCGTTATTACCTTCGTTATTACATTAGTTGTTACCTTAGTTGTTACATTAGTCGTTACCTTAGTTGTTACCTTAGTTGTTAAATTAGTTATTACCTTAGTTGTTACCTTCGTTATTACCTTAGTTATTAAATTTGTATTACCTTCGTTGTTACATTAGTTATTACCTTAGTTGTTACCTTAGTTATTACCTTAGTTGTACTTAGTTACCTTCGTTGTTACATTCGTTATTACCTTAGTTGTTACATTAGTTGTTACCTTAGTTGTTACATTAGTTGTTCCCTTAGTTGTTACATTAGTTATTACCTTAGTTGTTACCTTCGTTATTACCTTCGTTGTTACATTAGTTGTTACATTAGTGATTACCTTCGTTGTTACATTAGTTATTACCTTCGTTATTACATTAGTTATTACCTTAGTTGTTACCTTCGTCATTACCTTCGTTATTACCTTTGTTGTTACCTTCGTTATTACCTTAGTTATAACCTTCGTTGTTACATTAGTTATTACCTTCGTTATTACATTAGTTATTACATTCGTTATTACATTAGTTATTACCTTCGTTGTTACATTACTTATTACCTTCGTTGTTACATTACTTGTTACCTTCATTGTTACCTTCGTTGTTACATTAGTTATTACCTTCGTTATTACCTTAGTTGTTACATTTGTTATTACCTTCGTTATTACATTCGTTATTACCTTCGTTGTTACATTACTTGTTACCTTCGTTATTACCTTCGTTGTTACATTACTTGTTACATTAGTTGTTACCTTCGTTGTTACATTACTTGTTACATTAGTTGTTACCTTCGTTGTTACATTCGTTGTTACCTTAGTTGTTACCTTCGTTATTACCTTCGTCATTACCTTCGTTATTACCTTTGTTATTACCTTAGTTGTTACCTTAGTTATAACCTTCGTTGTTACATTTGTTATTACCTTCGTTATTACATTAGTTGTTACCTTCGTTATTACATTAGTTATTACCTTTGTTATTACCTTCGTTGTTACATTTGTTATTACATTCGTTATTACATTAGTTATTACATTCGTTATTACATTAGTTATTACCTTCGTTGTTACATTACGTATTACCTTCGTTGTTACATTACTTGTTACCTTCGTTGTTACATTAGTTATTACCTTCGTTATTACCTTAGTTGTTACATTTGTTATTACATTCGTTATTACCTTCGTTGTTACATTACTTGTTACCTTCGTTATTACCTTCGTTGTTACATTACTTGTTACATTAGTTGTTACCTTCGTTGTTACATTAGTTGTTACCTTCGTTGTTACATTCGTTGTTACCTTAGTTGTTACCTTCGTTATTACCTTAGTTGTTACCTTCGTTATTACATTTGTTGTTACCTTCGTTATTACATTAGTTGTTACCTTAGTTGTTACATTAGTTATTACCTTCGTTATTACCTTAGTTGTTACATTAGTTATTACCTTAGTTATTACATTAGTTATTACCTTCGTTGTTACCTTAGTTATTACATTAGTTCTTACCTTAGTTCTTACCTTTGTTATTACATTCGTCATTACATTAGTTATTACATTAGTTGTTACCTTAGTTGTTACATTAGTTATTACCTTAGTTATTACATTTGTTATTACATTCGTTATCCAAACAAGATCACAGAATTACCAACATGTGTGTGATTTGGTTAAAGAGACAGTTTTGTGTATTTTCTCAGAGTCAGAAACTAATAAAAGCCGGAAAGTCTATGAGATCACATCATCATGAATCCTGAAGATCAATGCATTGTTAATAATTTATTCAGATCCTTTTGATAAGGTGATGAGTTGTGTGATGGTATAGTAGTCTTTCTCCTGATTACTTGTGTAACACGCTTGCTTTTGATTTGGCCAGAGCGGATATACTTTGAAATCATATTTAAACATCTTCCATCTTTCAATCCATCTGACGGATACATTCTACTTTCTCTGTCCCACTATCTTTCTGCAGTAGTCCTGTTTCCCTTGGTGCATCCTGCTGAGATGTTGGACAGAAAAGGTCACCGACCTTTGAGAGGATATCAGCAGCGTAGTTTAGGTTCTCCACAAAGATGTCCTCCATCTCCTCGTTGACCTCCCTTCTGTGTGAGCCCGCGGGAACCCTCCCCGCCATCAGGTGGATCCTGAAACGTTCATAGAAAATACTTCAAACACAAATATGAAGGATTCTGCATTAGAGATCTGTCTCCGCAGCAGTGAAGCCAATAACAGCTTCTAGGCGCGTGATTACAATTGAACTCTTTTGTTTTCTGCCCCTGACCCTTAAAACTCAGCTCATCTTAGAGACACTTCTTCACCTCCAGCTGTTCAGTTCAGTTGACACGATTTGGAAACACACACACTTGTATGTAGAAGATCTCACAGCTGAGACACATCAGCACATCAGAGCCACAAGCAAGCCATGAGGTCAAAGTGTCTCAGAGACAGGACTGTGTGGAGGTTCACATCTAAGGGAAGGCAAATGCTTTGTGCTGCATTGAAGGTTCCCAAGAGCAAAGTGGCCCCAAGACGTTTGGAACAACCAGGACTCTTGTTAGCGCTGGTAGCCCGGCCGGACTGAGTGATCGGGGAAAAGAGACCCAGAACCCGATGGTCAGTCTAGCACCTGAAAGACTCTCAGACTGAGAGAAACTAGACTCTCTGGCTGGTGGAACAAAGACTGAACTGTTTGGCCTTAATCCTAGGCATCACACTGGGGCTGTGTTTCAGCAGATAAGTCTGGGCTGACAGTTCGGGGCTGAGGGGAAAGCTGAGCAGAGTAGAGAGATAGCATTAATAAAAGGATGGTCCACAAACAGCATGTTGCAGTACCTGTTGTTGAAATGTGCAGTACAAACTCTCTTTCCTTCCGTTTGCACACGCAGATTCGTTACACTGCACACTGATTTTCAGGGCGGGACATTAGGCTGAAAACAACACAAGAGTTACTTTTACTCTCACCTTTTGCAGTGCAAAGCTCTTGCATACTTCAAAGCCAGATCCAGACCCTGTCTGAACTCTGCCTCTCTTCCGGGAACAGCACCAAGACCCAGATCGCCTCCCTTTACATTTCCTGCAACACATTCATCCTTTATTCCCACCACCATCCTCCTCCTCTAATCATTACTATGCATGGAAGTATCAGTGCAGTCTGGTTGAAATAAACAGCTTCTGACTGAACCTCTGCGCGTGTGTGTGCGCGCGCGCGCGCTTCCCATGTTGCAGTCGTTACCGGGCGGGGTGTTGATGAGGATCACCTCCACCCCTGTAGCCTCTCTGGCTCTCTGCAGCTCCTGCAGGTCCGAGTCGTACAGCCAGCCGGCCTCCACCGCCCGAAAGCCCGCAGAGGCAGCCGCGTACATCCTCTGGCTGAAGTCCGGCAGCTCCGTGAACAGCCAGGAGAGGTTCGCGCAGAACTTCAGCGGAGCCATCCTGTCACACTGCAGAGGCCAACGACCCGACGTTCAGTCTGCGAGCTGGACTTTCACCCCGATAGCAGCCGGGGGAGACCTGCGTTAAGTCCGCCACAGTTAGGCAGCGTTATGGAGCGGAACACGGACGGGTTACGTGCAGACCTGTTCACATCCGATTCATGTGCGACCATCTGTGCCGACATGTTTTAGGAAAAACCATACATGAGGTGCAGACTACACAGTTCGTATCTCGCTAGCTTAGCACTGCTAATAAAGTGGTCTTCATTCCCACGTGCTTATATTCTTCTTGTGACGTTATCTGTATTAATATTCATATATTTACCTTGCAAATAGTTACCAAAAAGAGCATAAACAGAGGTTGCACGTTTTACAGCGTCTGACCGACCACACGGAGAGTTGTATTATTGTCACGTGACTGGAAGCAGCGTGCTTCCTGGTCTGTGAAATGCGCACGCGCAAGAAGAAAGTCCTGATGGGCCAAATCCCAATGTCCCCCCTAAACCCTCAAACCCTAAACCCTCAAACCCTGAACCCTCAAGGACTTACTGACGTCACCAGCTAAGTGGCTGAGTGTGAGAGGCTGTGAGGGCTTGAGATGGTGTAAATAGGAACGGGACAGCCCTTTGCTGCAACATATCACATTACCATGAAAACGACAAAAAATATGATGTATAATTGTGGGTATTTATTTTATACTTTGTACTCCCTGATATGAATGTCTTCAGGCTCTTTCCTCACTCGATAAGATATAACTTCATATCATCTATTTACTCGTTTTTGTCAAAACAGCTTCAATGACAAAATCAAATATTTGATGAATAAATAAATAAATATCTTCTGATTTCATGTTTATTTTTTGTTCCATCTTTAACCCTTAATGTTTCTGAGTCAATTTATTATGACAGGCTGAACACGTGAGTCGTCCTCTTTGTTTACCTTTTGCGTCCACTGGTTGCCCCGTGTTTAACGTCACATTGCAATGATTTGTGGGTAATTCCCTGAGGAAAGGGTTCATAAAGTCTGACAGTCTGCCCTGTTCTGGTTCTGGTTCTCCCGTGCCTCCAGCGGGGCCATGGTCTCCAGCAGCACATTAAAGATGGAGCACCGGCACGGTTGCTTGGGCTCCGTGGTCGCTGGGTCTATAAGCCAAGAAGCAAAACATCACCGTGAATGATGACTGGAAACAACACCAAGAACACCGCTCCGGATAATCAACGCCTGTTTCTCTTACTCTTCTTGCTCCTCTTCTCCATCATCAGATCACTGGCACCCGGCACCGTTTGCTTCCCAAATGTAGATCTGCGCCTCTTCTGCGCTCCAAAGGAAATGACATGAACTGCCACAAAATGGATGATTTACATGAGACTCTCTGGGGTCACCTCTCCAGCTCCTCCGGTAGATTGTGAGCTCCACGTGGACCGAGCTCTTAGCAGCGGTCCAGGTTTTTAAATCCGACCCGTGGCTCTTCACTGTGTGGCTCCTTTTCCTGTCATTCTCCAACTACTCTGATAAAGGCAATAAAGCCTGAATAAAAAAGACAATCATTTTTCTCTTCTCGTCATGGAGACATACAGGTTAACCCCGGCACAACAGAGCGGTGTGCAGGAGCCTGGTGCCGGCAGACCGGTGAGCCCGCTGCTGAGCTGACAAGGCCAGAGCTTGTCCATCTGACGACAATAAAAGTCTGCGATGAGACGGACAATAGGCTGCCATGCGCTGTCTGATGGATCATCCCCTGCTAGAGAAACAGGCCGGCTACGTGAAATCGTACAACGACAGGTCCGAGTCTGAGTTCTGCAGAGCTGCAGGGCCTCTTTCAGCTCATTGTTCTAGTTTACTGCGGAACTACTATACACCTGTTTCATGGTTTCCTGCAGCAGCAGGCAGCTGTTTTGAACAGACAACAATGGAAGTGCACACTGTATATGGTAAACCATCTACTGAAAGACAACATAACGTATTTGCCTGTATTTAAAGTTACAGTGAGGAACTTAGAACTGGTTCGGATACTGTTGTGGAATATTTCTATGAATAGTCGGGAGAAGAGTGTCAAAGTGTTATCAAATCAATGTCAAATGAAACAGAGTCTGGATGAATGATCAAAGTTGTAATAGTCAATTTATTTGCTTGCAAGCAAAGAGAACACAGTCTCACAGATACATCACCGTCATCTGCAAGAGGTGCTCTGACGACACAGTTAAATGCACGGACATTTATACTAAGCCAGAATGCTGTTACCTTGGTTCGCAAACAAGAATAAACAGAAGAAGACAGAAGATAATAAAAGATGTCAAGGCAGATGTTTTTCTTTGAAGCACAGTGTCCTGTCTTTCCGATAACCTGAAGGTGCTTTTAAAGCCTGTTTACGAATCCCTTTGTTATCAGTTTGCCCCACAATAAACCATGGATACACCCAGCCAGGTGTGTCCTTTGATGTCACTGTGACCTGGTTAAAGAGTTAAGTCACAGTATTGCAGAGACGGAATAAGCCTGTGAATCATCACACATCATATATGCCTGCAGAGGGTCATGCCCTTCAGCTGATGCCCATCAAGGGAAATACCGCCATCATGACCCCTGTGTGTGTCCCCGTCTTTAAAGACAGAAACAATGCACAAGATAACAATTCACAAGATAACAGATAACAAGACACCTGGATCCGAAATGCACTAGAATCATTTAGAAGAAACAAGGTTTAGTGCCTGTTCTTCTAAAACTTACATTCTTTAACCCTAAAGCAGTAGACTGACATATTTTCCCATAACAATACTGTCTCAGTTTAATACTGATGCCTCTACATGAGTTACATATCAAATGAGACCACCAGTGAGAAGATTGGCTATTTCTATATCGTTATTTTTAATGCTTGTCATTGGTGCCGCTGGATTTTGCGTGAAATCAGACAAAATTGTGCAGGGGGCACACAACTCAGTTTTTGCTGAGTTGTGTGCCCCCCTTCCCTCCAGCAGCTCCCCAGATCCGGCTTCACTGCAGTCTGAAGCTCCGGTGGAGCAGGAGAGCTCAACCCCCAGCAGCAGCGTCCGAGGTCGGATTGCTTGGCCCGCTGGAGGGAAGGGAGACCCAGGAGACCCAGAACCAGAACCAGAACCAGGAGTGAGCAGGGCAGACTCTGTTGCAGTAAAATGAAAGGTTTTCAAAAGGCACTCTATTTCAGAAACACTACCACTTTGTCTAAAGCAGGGATTCCCAAAGTGGGGTGCGCGCACCCCTGGGGGTGCGCGAGCTGCCTCTAGGGCATAGATGTCAGAGTCAAGGCCCGCGGGCCACATCCGGCCCGCGAGAAGGTTTTTTACGGCCCCTGGGATGATCTTGATTTATTATTAGAACCGGCCCGCAGACTGCAGCAAGCCGGCAGCCCGCAGATCTTTTACACGCACCAATACTACATTTCCCACAATGCAACGGTGACGCACCGAGCAGTAGGCTGCTTCATTTCAATATTTATTGGCACAGCAGTCGTCAGCATCACAGTAAAATGAACTTTCAGATACCCATCAAAAATGGCAAAACGGAAGGTGGACACTGAGAACCGGGGGTTTCAAACAAGGTGGGAGTCGGAGTATATGTTCACGGAGGTAGCTGGAAAACCTGTGTGTCTTCTGTGTGGAGAAAGTGTGGCGGTACTGAAAGAGTATAATCTGAGACGACATTATGAAACGAAACACGCGGACAAAAACAAGAATATGGACATGGAACAAAGGCTACAAAAGGCAGAGGAATTAAAACGAGGCCTCAAATCTCGACAGGCTCTGTTCAAAAAAGCCAAATCACAAGGCCAGGCTGCTGTCAAGGCCAGTTTTATTTTGGCAGAAGAGATCGCTAAATCAGCCCGGCCATTTACGGAGGGGGATTTCATCAAAAACTGCATGATTAAAGTTTGTGACGAAGTTTGCCCAGAAAAAAGGCAACTCTTTTTAAATGTGAGTCTGAGCAGAAACACCATTGCCGAGAGAGTAGACCAGTTGTCCATCAATCTAAAAGAGCAGCTTGTGAAAAAGGGAAAAGATTTCATTGCATATTCCTTGGCTGTGGATGACAGCACCGACATTTCTGACATTGCCCAGTTGTCAATTTTCATCCGCGGAGTGGACTCCAGCCTAAGCGTGACAGAGGAGTTTTTGGCTTTACGTCCTATGCATGGCACAACTACGGGGCATGATTTGTATGAAGAGGTGTCAAGATGTGTAAATGAGATGGAGCTGCCTTGGGAAAAACTCGTGGGTTTGACAACCGACGGAGCACCTGCGATGTGTGGACACAGGAGCGGACTGGTGGCGAAGATACGGGAAAAGATGCAAGAGGAAAACGCGACAGGTGAGCTGACAGCTTATCATTGTATCATACACCAGGAAGCGTTGTGCGGTAAAGCCTTGAAAATGGAGCATGTAATGAGCATCATCACGCGCACAGTTAACTTTATCAGAGCCAAAGGTTTGAATCACCGCCAGTTCAAGGCATTTCTGACGGAGTTAGAAACGGAGCATGGTGATTTGCCTTATCACACAGAGGTGCGATGGCTAAGCCAGGGAAAGGTGCTTCAAAGATGTTTCGAGCTTCGTGAGGAGATTTGTCTGTTCTTGGACAGCAAAGGGAAAGACACAACACAACTCCGAGACGAAATGTTTCTGTGTGAAATGGCTTTTCTGTGTGACATTACGAGTCATCTGAATGCAATGAACTTGCAGCTGCAGGGTCGGGATCATGTCATCTCTGATATGTACAGTACAGTGAAGGCATTTAAAACCAAACTGACTCTGTGGGAGACGCAGATGCGGAAAGAAAATTTGAGCCACTTTCCCAGCTGCCAGACCATGAAAGAGAAGCTCTCTACCAGTGCGTTCCCGAGCGCACAGTTGGCTGATAAAATAGGTATGCTTGCCGCTGACTTTCGACGCCGATTTGCTGACTTTGAAGCACAAAAAAGCAGGTTGGAACTGCTCGGTAACCCATTTGCTGTTGACGTGGAAAGCTCACCACCAAACCTCCAAATGGAGTTGATTGACCTCCAATGCAATGATGCACTGAGGGCAAAATATGCGGCAGTGGGTGCTGCGGAGTTCGCCCGTTTCCTCCCCGACACAATGCCCCAGCTGCGCATCCAGGCTGCTCAAACGTTGTCTATGTTTGGCAGCACATACCTGTGTGAACAACTGTTTTCTTTGATGAACCTGAACAAAACATCACACAGAAGTCGACTTACTGCTGAACACCTCCACTCAATTCTGAGGATTTCCTCAGCTCAGAGCCTTACCCCGAACATTGATGAACTTGTGGAAAAGATGGGACACCACCAAGTATCACCCTCAACCTCAAACAAGTGAACATTACTGTGCAATCACATATTTAGAGTTTTTACTCAGTTCAAGTTTAAAAGTTAAAGTTTAATATTTGTTTTCACTGCATGTTACTTCTCCTTAAACAAAGTGTTGTTTTTGATTAATAGATTTTTGCACTTTATTTTATTGTATTTCAATCCAATTATATTTTAAAAATATTTCAGTTGAGTGGATGATAGAAAATTGCTATTATTGTTTTTTTCTTTGAAGTAAATTTAGCCCACTTTTGCTAAAATAGAAAATATAGGCTACTGATGGTGCCTTGAATACCGGTTTCTTTCATTTAATGTTCATGTTATGGGGATTTTTATATAAAGGAAATTTGTCTTTTGTGTCTGTTGAAAATTAAAGATTACTGACAGAGCCATAAGAAAATATTGCTTTATTTATCTGATCATATTGGAATATATTTGTTAGGTTTTCAGTAGGTTCAATTAGGTTCACTAGACTATATGCGTCATTTAAAAATTTTTCAATGAACATTCGAACAGTCCGGCCCTCGGCTTGTAGCTAAATTTTTTATTTGGCCCTCCGTCCATTTGACTTTGACATCCCTGCTCTAGGGGGTGCGCGAGAGGAAAAGTGTAATGGCGGTCTGATGGTGTAATAATATTAAATATTAAAAAAAAATGTAATTTTAATTAAAAAACTGTCAGGTGGGACATCTGAAGCTATCAGTCGTAAAAGAGGAGAGGGACAGAGAGAGAGAGAGGAATCGGAGGCGAGGGGAACGGAGAGGTGCGTTGGGGAGAGACCGGGAGAAGAAATCGAGCCAGAGTCAGAGGAAGATGAGACGGCGCAGACTGGGAAAAAAAGAGGAAATATGATGAAAAGTATCTGTGTCTGGGCTTCACTTGGATTGGCAATGCAGATTGCCCAAAGCCACAGTGCGTGGTGTGCAGTCAGGTTCTGGCTAACAGTCTGAAGCTCTTATTTACGTCGCCACCTGAACACCAAGCATGCCAGTGCAAGTCAAAAGCCCCTTACATTGTTTATATCGAAATTGGAGGAGTTACAAAACAGCCAAAAACAACTGGAGTCTCATTCATGTGTTGGGTCTATAAATGACGCACTACGGGCTTCATATCTGGTTACAGAATAGCGAGAAAGGGGCTACCGCACACAATCGCCGAAGACGTGAGCTTGCCAGCTGCCAGAGAGATGGTGGAATGTATGATTGGGGAGAAAAAAGCAAAAAAGTTGGACATGATCCCGGTGTCCAACAACACTGTGTCGCGCCGCATCGATGCTTTGTCCGAAGACATCCTGGCTGCATTAGTCGCTCATTAATTGTAAATTAAATGTGATAATCTGCCTCTGAGCCTGTGCGTGTGTCCTCGCATCCGTATTGCTCTTTAAAAGTGACGCCTTGTGTCACTGAAAGTTATTGAAACTTTGTTGCAGTGTTTCAGGGCGTTTTCACACCTTCAGTTCGTTTGCTTTGTTGCAGTTGCTCCTTTGTTCGGTTTGTGTTCACACTGCAACATTTAACAGCGGACTAAATCTTGTAAACAAATGCCACGCGCGAGCAAACTGTTCTCTCATTGGTCCGATTCTTATGCGGCTATGAAGGCTTAAAAGGCTCTGTTGCTTCTTTTTTTTTTTTTTTTATTAAGGGGGGGGGGGGGGTGCGCGCGAACCCGGTCGGGATGTAGAAGGGGGTGCGCGGCCTAAAAAGTTTGGGAACCGCTCTCTAAAGGGACCGCCAAAATCCACACAAGAGAAGTAGCTCCGGCCCTTTCCTCCCCTCTCCCCCCCTCACCTATGCACCTGTGATTGATGGGTTGATGCCTGAATAAGATGATTGTGAATCGAGGCTGATCAACCCTGTGGTGAAACGTGTGCTTTGCACGGTTGCTCTTGTGAATAACTTCATCTTTGAAGTGGACTCAAGCCTCTCAGTGTGGGACGACTGTTTGTCCTTTTTACTTCAGGGGGCTCTCCCACAGCCAGAGGGCTGCTGTGTAAATGACACAACGGCAGCTAAACGGCCATTATCAGCTGTTGTCAGAGGTGCAACTGCGTTAGCATTTGAACACATTCGACTCAGTCAGCAGGGCTGTTTGCTCCGAGGTAATGAAGCCTGCAGTGACTCTGGACACCTGTAAAGGCAAGTGGCAGCCTGGAAACCGCTCACCTATCTGACGGTTCAGCACCACATTTCAAATGGAAATCTGTCTGTGATCACACTCTCAGCTGGAGGCCAAATATTGCTACATGGAATATTTGGATGGGTTACAAGAATTATGAGCTGTAAATGCTAAAATCCCTGCATGTGTGCTGTAGATACAAGTCCTCCAGATGGAAGAACAAAGAACGCCGCTTGTCCACGAGCTCCAGAACGACACATGGAAGCGCCTTCTGATCCGACGCCGCTGTCAGCAGGATGACATCGTCTTGACTGTGCCTTCAAAACTGTTCCGCATCACGTTAGAAAGAATTAATCGGTTCTATAAATATAATATTTGCACATATTATCTCACCTTTTGTGGTATATATTACATTTTTGGTATTCATACGTCAAGCACAGTACTGAAGGAGACATTTCACTGAACATTGCAGAGACTTGTTGAGTATGAGACAAATAAAACTTACAACATAGCGACTATAAGTTCAAAATATATAGTAGAATAAAGCAGTGGTGGGCCTGCAAGGCCTTCTCTGCTGCCTACACACAATCACAAAGTTATATATATTTTATAAGTTCATAATTTTTCTTAAATACACTACATGTATTATAATTTATAAAATTATTGTTCCCATTATCTTATGTTCTCATTGCACAGCTCCTGTCTTCCTCAGTTGCTCTGCTTCCAGTGCAGCTTGTTTTAAGTCGAGCTTTTATCCAATCAGATCTCACCTCTGTGTCTCTAGGTAGAACAGAGCCAGAGGCCTGCAGACTCACAAGTGCATCCATGTGCACTTTAAGTGAACGGGGACGATGTTGTTGATTGTCATAGTGTTCAACCAATCAGATCTTTAGTTTGGCATGTTGGGCGTATTCTTTGACGTGTCAGAGCTGCTAGCTGGCCTACAAGTACATCAGCATTACGTGCAGCTCAGTTTCCAGGTGCAGCTCTGCAGTGAGGTGCAGCGTGTGCTGTGATTGGTCAGTGGGCGAGCACGTGACTATCGTGAAATGAAACTTAAAGTAGCCAGCAGAGCTTAGTCGGAGCAGTGAGAGTTCAAATTGAAAGATATGGAAGAAATTATGACATTTTTAGCATGTTGCTTGATGTAGATCATTATTATTTTACCTGCTTTGTTCTTTTAACACTCAATGGCTGAAGCAGGAGAAACGGATTAGTGAGTTGGGATTTAACCGGATTAAACTCTTCGTCAACAAAGAAAGGAGGATGGAGTTTGTCTTTAAGTCAACTGTGTTTGTTTCTTTATATCTAATATCTGAATGGCCCTCCAGTGTGCAGCAGAATGTTGTTGCGCTGTTGTTTTCCCGTTAAGCTAGTTAGCGTAGCCTCCCAGAACACTTGCTGTAACTCAGCTGTTTTTTGTTTTGTTTTGTTTGTTCCGGGGTCAGAGGTCACACAGCCCTTTGTCTCCTACGTGAGCGCAGAAAACATTATATTTCCAAATGCACTAGTATTATTCAAACGTATTGTTCGGTTCGTAAGCCTCATACCAAACGGTTTAATCTGAATACGTGTATTATTACACCATAGAAACAAATCACGTAGCTTGCGCATCATCATGAGGTCATCATGAGGAGGCTCAGCTGCAGGACAGCACTGAAGGCCCAGGTATTAAATGCACACAAAAACACTGGTTGCACTATTACCTTAATTCCATTGATGCTGTTGTTGCATTGTTGTATAGGGTTATGTTCATATATACAGTATATATACACTTTTTGAATATATATTTATATTGTACATAGTTGTTTATGTTTATGCTTACATCTTTCCTGTTTATTGTAAATTCTCTGTATGTACGTAGAGCGCAACGAAAAACCGGAGTCAAATTCCTTGTATGCGTAAGCGCACATGGCCAATAGATTGATTCTGATTCTGATTTATGCACCAAATGGAAACTAAACGGTCTGGTTTGTAGGCGGGTGGTGCTTGCTTTTGGCTCGACTGTTTTTAACATGGTGGTCGGGTGATAGCTGTCTCATCTAACACCCAACAACACAACAACATATGTCTGAAAACATTTGAGTGGACAGATAGGCAGCATCGTGTCAGAGTATTGATTTCATTTCTGACCAGATGCACTGTTTTGATCGGAGTGTTGTGAGGCTTGCTGCCTTGCACGGGACAAACCTCATTTGCATGAAGCTGAGGTTAAGTCATGACTATGCCAATACATATATATTTTTTAATTTAATTTATTATCTTGATCCCTTTAAGGGGGAAATCTGTCTCTGCATTTGACCCATCCCTGTATATAGGGAGCAGTGGGCTGCCAATGACAGGCGCCCGGGGAGCCGTTAGGGCTTCAGTGTATTGCTCAGGTACACTTCAACACGTCCCAGTCGGGGATCGAGCCGTTGACCTTCCGGCTCCCAGACAACCCTCTTAATCCAGTGAGCCACGGTCGCCCCAAATACAAATACGGCGAATGGTCAGTCAACTCGCCGCATCGTCTCCATCGTGCAAAGCACGGCCAGCTCTCGCTCTCAATTAAAAGTGAACAGGATCAGTCGACTTCACATCAACGGTGTTGGTGGATCTCCACCTTTAGGGTCTGCATTTGTGTGACAGATAGATCCTTCAAACCCTTTCACACACAGTGGGCACTACAGTAGACAGCTAGCCCAAAGCCGGTCTCCCTGTTTATGTATGAGCTTTGATGGCATCAGAATCAGAATCAGAACCGTTTATTGCCAAAGAAGTTTGCACCTACAAGGAATTTGTCGTGGCGGTGGTGCGTAACATTTAACAATAAACAATAACATTAAACTATCACAATCAGCACAGTGCAGGAAATAGAAACATATTCAAATTTACAATAAAATATAAAATATAGAATAAAGTGATAACTGTTGTGGAATATTTCCTTGACAAGTTCAGGAGTGAAGTTGGTTTTATCCAAAGTGTTTAACATAAAAACAGAGTCTTGATGAATGATCAAAGTTTCAAAAAGTCAATTTAATGTTTGCAAACAGAGAACACAAAACACAACCACGTATTGCAGTGAGCTGTGAATATGCTCTCAAGACAGAATATCAAAACAAGATATTTATACCGGCCGGCAGAGAGGAACAGATAAAACACAGGAGACTGAGGCAGACATGTTTAGTCTAACCAGAAGCAGTTGATATAGAGAAAGAACACGTCGGCTGTTTGTCCCGACTAAGATAGAAAAGTGACCTTTGTCCTAGACCAAATAGGTCAATGTGTTCAGACATCCAGACAAATGAACTTTCTAACAGCAACATATCTCACAGAAAATATGATGAGGTTAAAACATTTTTTATCATTACACTCCACTCTTTTGGTTATACCATAACCACAATTAAACATAATAAAAAAATGTTAAAATACTAACTAGAGAACAAAGGGTGGACTGCCTTTGTCTCAACAGACCCCAGAGGATTATTCTGCCTCTGTCTTGAGAGGTCTGTTCCTAGCTAGATCATGCTTCATGATGAAAGGGCCGTTACGAGCCCTGCTTCTCAGGCACACGTTGAGGTTGTGATGGGTAGCAGGTTGTTGTCCTTGTCTTTTCCCTCGTGGTATTGATGAGTTGTAGACAGTTAGCACAGATCACGACGTGTCTGTCGGCCACTGCCCGTTGTGATCCCGTCCGTGAATCACTGCTTGTCCCTGCCGCGTTGGTTCTTTCGGTGGTGCCTTTTGGCTGACACTTGATGCAGGTGCACCTGAAGCTTCTCCTGGGTCTGGACCCTTTTGCAGTGTGGACTTTTGTTGCTCTCTCAGCTGCCTTTACTGCCGTGTGGGTGATGAGGAGGATCTGGAACGGGCCCAGCCAGCGCTGTGCTCTCCAGTTCTTCCGTCTGAAATCTTTCACCACTACGAAGTCAGCGGGTTTCAGCTTGTGGAGCGGTCCCTCCGCTTGCCTCGGGAGGGCAGCTGCCACCTGTTGTCGTATGTTAGATAGAGCAGAGGACAGTTGTGCACAATATCTCAACATTTCATGTTCGCATAAGGCGGTGGATGGGAGCGGTGCCGTGGGTGCTTCCGTGCCTACATGAGGAGGAAAACCAAACAATATCTCAAAAGGACTCAGATTGCTGCGTGTTCGTTTCCTCATACGCATGTACATCAGCACTAGAGGCCGGGCTTTTGTCCATGGTAACCCAGTGTCAGCACAACATTTTGCTAACTTTGTTTTGAGGGTACCGTTCTCTCGTTCAACAGCGCCACCACTGGCAGGATGGTAAGCACAGTGTGTTCTTAAGTCGACACCCAAATAGGCGCTTAGTTCTGTAATGGCCTGGTTTACAAAATGAGAACCGTTGTCACTTGATATTTTAGTAGGAATGCCCCAACGAGGAATGATTTCTGAAATCAATGCCTTTGCCACTGTTGCAGCGGTCTGTTTGCTTGATGGAAAAACTTCAACCCACTTTGACCACATGTCCACCATCACAAGACAGTGTTTCTTACCTTCAGATGGAGAGAGCTCAACAAAGTCCATCATAATGTGTTCAAAAGGCCGTGTTGGAGGCGGATGTGCAGCTTGGCTGGACACCGCTACAGGCCTGCCTACATTGTGAGTAGAACAGGTTACACATGCAGAACAACATTTTTGTGCATATGAGGTGAACCCCTTTGTGAACCACGTTTCATTTAATGCACTCAACATTCCTCCTTTTGACACGTGGTCTAACCCATGTGTCAACTTAGCATAATGATTGAAATAGTGCTTAGGCAGACATGGCTTAGCATCAGGTCCCACCCAAAGTCCATCTGTGTAAGTACAACCTGAACTAGACCACAGCCGTCGCTCTTCCGGAGTGGAGAGAGTTTGCATTGCTATAAGAGAAGAAGGAACTTGCACGCATGAAAACGCGAGAGCAGAGGAAGTGGGGACCGGACGTCGAGCAGCAGCTTTGGCAGCCGCGTCTGCTCGTGCATTTCCTGTTGGTATGTCATTAGTCTGATTAGTGTGTGCTGCACACTTACATACTGCAATGGCTGTAGGCAAAAGAATGGCCTCTAACAGCTCAGCAATGAGAGTGTGATGAAGGACAGGCTTACCGTCAGACTTCAGGAATTTGCGATGTTTCCACAAAGCGCCAAAATCGTGCACAACGCCGAAGGCGTAACGAGAGTCAGTGTGGATAGTAACGGTCTTACCTTTAGCGAGTTTACATGCTTTAGTGAGTGCAATGAGCTCAGCTGCCTGGGCTGAGAGGTGACATGGTAGGGAACCTGAACACAGCACATCAGAGTCAGAAACAACAGCAAACCCCACAAGATTAGTACCAGTCTGAGGATCGCGAGAGGCTGATCCGTCTACATACATTACCATCTCGCTGTTAGCCAGCGGAGTGTCCAACAGGTCAGGACGAGGAGTGCACTGAGCTTGGAGCTCAGCCAAACAGTTGTGCTCCTCACCATCCCCAGGAATAGGAAGTAACGTTGCAGGGTTAAGGTTAGTACAGCGTTTGACAGTTACGTTCGGCATGTCTAGGAGACATGTGTGATAACGCAAATATCGCGCTGCAGAGAGATGAGAGGACTTTTGTTCGAGGAGGACCCGGGCTTTCTTAATGAGCCCGACTGCAGACGGGAAGAAACTGTTTGTGTGGTGTGAGGTCTTGGTTCTGATGGACCTGGCATAGTCGCACATTTGCCAACACAGTGGTGTTTATGTCTAATGAGGAATAATGAGGTTGTCATAATTTGTGCATGAAAGGGTTACTTTCAGAATGAATCAGAAAAACGTGCCGTTAAATCAGCCTCTTTTATAGGACTTGTTTTGAAAGATTGCAGGAGGAGTCATTTGAAAACATTGGGCACAACTTTACTAGAATGATAGTCTTTCTCCTCAGTACAAAGAGAAGCCTGTTGAGATCATAAGACGAGGAGCTCTGTGGGGCCTGCACACTGACAGCTCTCTGTGTTCATGTCAGTGGGCTTTTTATTTTCACGATATCTCTATAATGGTGACTATTCCTCTGGCAATCATCAGCTCTCAGGAGGCTTCTTTCTCATGCAGCTCTTTCAAGCATGTATACATGTAGACTTTCCAGCTCAACAGCACGCTGTTATACAGTTATACACGGCCTTTATAGCTGCCCGCTTCAACGGTTCTAACCACAGAAGGCTGCTGCTGGAGACTGAGCAACGGCACAGCGAAATTATTCCACATCCATATGAATGAAACCTTTATTGCCTCGAGGGGCATTCACTTTGCACAAAAGACTATGAAAGGAGCACCAAGAACCGTACTAACAACACGTAATATAACATAAAAATACAAGCATCATTTAACAAGAAGCATCATTTTGGACTTCAGGTGCAAGTTCAAGAAGGTGCCTAATTCACAGCATGTGATCAGAGCATGTTCAAGGGACAGTTCACCCCACAATCAAAAATACATATTTATCAACACTGGAGAGACATCCGGGCAGAGACGTTTACTCATGGTGGTGGGCCTACCTCCAGTCTATGAGACCCCAGAGGATACAGACACTAAAACCAGGCACAGCTTGTGGTGGTGCTGAAGATGATTACAGTGTTATGGAGAAATGTGAAGCCACCAATGGAGGGAAAGGTTGAGAAGTGTATATTTGATGCAAATTAAAACGGCCCAAATCTGAAGGCTTCCAACACTAAGTGGACAGCAGTCATACTACAGTTACAGAGACACAACTTCCTTATGAGGGTAGGAGTCGGACTGGAATGCCACGTAATTGGAGCCATGTATGACTGCAAACTGCACATATAGTAGCGATACATGGGGGGGACAATTGAGATCTCCCCTAACGTTTTCTTCATTCATCTCCAGGGTCTTAAATACATGGCTCATTGTGTAGTGGTTAAGATGAAGATAAATGGGGGCCTTTGTCTGCGTATAGGAACCACCTATAGTCGATGCGATGCTTATATTTGTTAACATAGTTGCCCTTGGTGAGTTGTAGTTTTAGAGATATCGGTCGTAGAGATGTCTGCCTTCTCTCCGGTTTACTAGATGACAATCAGCTTAAAGTGCTCAGATCGCCAAAAAACCCACATTTGATGAACTCAACAGCAATGTCTCTTTCCAGAAATCCTGAGCCAGTTACTGAAGACAACACACCTCGTTGTGAGCAGTTTGATGTCAGAACTAATAGTTCCTGCACTACTGTCCCTTTAAGCAGCTGAATGATGCGTGAGACAAAAGGATGTGATGCCTGTAACAGGACATATTCAGGTCATATCATTGCGTGGCTCACTGGGCTAAGCCCAGATACCAAGATACTCTTACTGTCAGAAGCTTCTTTTCGATGGGACCGGCCCTCGAGTAGTGGAAACACTCGGTGGCGCTGCTACGGAGCGTGGCTCAACATCAACCCCCTCGCTGCAGAGAGGAGGGCAAACTTCGGCTGAGAGACGGGGATGGCTCGTCCGTCCATAAACATGAGTTTATGGTCTCAATCTCTAGTTTCAAGTCTTCTTCAATACAGCATGATGTTCATTTAGTACATTATGGTCCATTTAGAGTCACACAGACCATAAAGCAGGGGATGCTTTAGGGCGGGGCTACTGTGATTGACAGGTCGCTGCCGCTACCAGAGACGTACACAACGTCTCTACATCACTCCTGCACATTCCAAATACGGTAACTTCCGTTCATTGGTTGCCAAAAGGTGAAGATGGCAATGGCAAAATCTTGTAACTCAAGGCTTCATAGCGTCAGTCCACAAACCGATGGGTGACTTCTTACATACAGACATGAGAGTAGTGTGTCCTTTTATGAAGAAACGTTTGAAATAAGTGTGTGGAGGTTGGGGTGGATGTAGCTTGTCCAGCCTCATTCTTTCTCACTGATAGGGTTGTGACCTGAGGCCCACTGAGCAGCATGTATGATGAGGATTTACACATTTACAGGAAACATAAGTCTACAGCGTTCAGCCAAATCTACATTTGTGATGAACCGTGAAATGTATGTCCTGCATTTCTCCCTTCAACACCACTAAAGCATTGTTAGTGAGGAGATGACTGTGATCAAAGGGAGTCTTGAGCTCAAGTCCCAGAATGTGGAGAAGCAGCAGCGTGCTCACCGGACCTCCTTCAGGCGGTGCTCTGCACTGTTGTGTATCTGCTGGCAGATTGTGGCCGACAGCGTGCTGCCGGAGCCACAGAGGTGTAATCGTGTGTAATGCTTCATTCTGTCATGATAAGATGTGGGGAACCCGGTCGTATCTGGTAATTGGTTCTTCACTTCAAACCCAGGTTTTTTAGCAGGAAGCTATTGTTTACAGAGGACGGGTTCTTTACGGTGCTCCGGTACGTATGTTCTGAAAAAGCCCATGAAGTCTGGAGTGAAGTTTTCCCACCAAACATGGACAAAATAACAGAGGCATACAGCATGTACCTCGTGGCTACTGCATTAAAGTACATGATGTATGTGCTGACTGATCAGAAACACAGAAACCCGTCGACACAATGAATGAACTGATGCAATAGTTCTGTGATTTATATGGAGGCAGTACATTTACACACAACTTTGTTTTGATCATTTCTTGTTATGCCGGGATTGTTTCTCTTGTTGTTTTCCGCAACACTTTATGAAATGTTTTAAGAAAAGAAAATGAAAAGTTCTCCTCATAGAAGTAACGGCTTTCAGAACTTTAAACCAAAAAGTATCAGAAAGATAGCAGAAAGTGAAATTGAATCAAAATACAGTGAAAATAGAATAGAAGTTTGATGAACACTGTGGAGATACAGCAGTGGCATCTGTGCTCATCCATTTACATCCATTTACAGGAGAAGTTCAATAATATTCATGAACATCATCAATAAACTGTTTAGAATCACTGAATGTTTTCCTTCCACCTACATCATCAATATGAAACCTTATGATTACAAGAAATGCAGATTACCATCAGTAACAACAACTAACGCGTTATCGTATTTCAGTGAATATTTCATGCACAAAACAACTTGAAGCTGTAATGTAATGGAATGAAACTAGCGAGAGTCGTGGTTTATCGAGGAAAACGGAAATATAGAACTCTAATTGTGATTACTTACACAGAAATGCACTTCGTCGTTGTACGGGGGGGAAAAAGCTTATTTGGCATTTAAGGGATTCTTTGAATGAATTGATACAACCAGAGGAATCAAAGCAGGCAAGTAGAACTGCGCTTGTGTTTGTGATGATTTTCGGGCCCCTTTGTCTTCTGATTTGGTTAATTTTCAGTTTTTGGGAATCCAATGGTGGAGCGGTTTGATTATCTGGCAGATTTAGTTTCATATGAGTTGGATCATGGTTTATAATCTTCATGTGACAATATCATAGTTTAACTCAATGGATGTTGTTCTTTCATTTAATGTTGCTGCGAATATCTTTTTGTTCTTCAAGGGAATTCTGCAGGAAAGATCTGAATAAAGTGTGGAAACACTGGCTTGATATCTGGCAGCTGACGGCACCTTTTCATTCTTCTTTGTTTGTTGTTATAACTTCTTTTCTTGCATCTCTTGCATGAAACATGATCTCCATAATTAAACAACAGTAACAATTAATAATTCTGAATCATTACCCAAACTCGACTCCTTGTTTATTTCCACACACCTACATTGGTGACCCGGACACTCCTGGACGTTTCCAGAAGAAAGAATGACGACGCACGCAGTTTCGCTGAAACTGCCGGAGTTTTGGGAGATGCAAGCGGCGGTGTGGTTCGCTCAAACTGAGGCACAGTTTGCCCTCAGAGACATTACAGCGGACGCGACAAGATATTATTATGCCGTGGCGGCTCTCGGCAGTTCGACAGCAGGCAGAGTGGTGAGCATTCTGGAAAATCCGCCAGAGAGGGATAAGTACAATACCCTGAAAGACCGGCTGTTGAACATTTTCGGGCTTTCGGACTCTGAGCGGGCTCGCCGGTTGCTTGCTCTGAATGGCCTCGGTGACAGCAAGCCGTCGGAACTAATGGATAAAATGTTAGCGCTGCTAGGTAAACACGAGCCGGAGTTTCTGTTTACGGAACTTTTTCTGCAGCAGCTCCCGCTGCAGGTGCGGGCGCTTTGGCCAACACCAGGATTATCGATTGTCGTGAGTTGGCCGAGGAGGCCGATAAGTTTTTTCTGGCGGGCCAACAAAGCTACACGTTGAGGCCGGCCCAAGCCACGGTGTGGCCGGGGGAGACAACGATCGTCTCCGCAGCAGCAGCAGCAGCAGCAGCAGCAGCAGCAGCAGCAGCAGCAGCAGCAGCAGCAGCAGCGAGCCAACGGCGGGGAGCTCAGCGCTCAGTGACTGCCATGGGCGTCGGTTGGGAAGGCAGGCTGCTGTTCATCAGGGACGACGTTTCCGGGCGACGCTTTCTCTGTGACACGGGGGTGCAGAGGAGCGTTGTGCCTGCATCGCGGGTGGACATGCTGACGAACGGGCAGGGCCCCCCGCTGGAAGCCGCGAACGGTACCCCCATACGCACTTTTGGGACACGGTGCCTGGAGCTGTGTTTTATGGGGCAGCGTTTCAGCTGGGACTTTGTTCCTGCCAAAATTGCCATTCCCCTGCTTGGCGCGGATTTCCTATGCTATTCCTATGCTATCCTGGGCTATTGGTGGACGTCAAGGGCCGCCGCCTGATAAATGCTGTGACTTTTTGCTCTTACCCATGTACACTAAGTGGAGCGGGCTCTACCAGGTTGACTAACATGCTTGCAGCGGCTGATGAGTTTCTGCGTCTGCTGGCCGAGTTCCCAGACCTCTCGCAGCCCACCTTCTCTTCCTCCACGGTCAAGCATGGGGTGGAGCATCACATCTCTACCACTGGCCCACCGGTACATGCCCGGGCCTGGCGCCTAGATCCGGCAAAGCTCACCATTGCCAAGATAGAGTTTGAAAACATGGAGCGCCTGGGCATCATTCGCCGCTCCGACAGTCCATGGGCTTCACCCCTGCACATGGCCCCGAAGCCTGGGGGCGGGTGGCGCCCGTGTAGAGATTATCGCCGGCTCAACGAGGCAACAATCCCGGACCGCTATCCGGTTCCACATATCCAAGACTTTTCTACCCACTTGTCGGAGAGCGTGGTGTTTTCGAAAGTTGACCTGGTACGAGGTTACCATCAAGTGCCCGCTGGACATTCCCGCTGGACATTCCCAAGACTGCGCTGATCACTCCATTCGGCCTGTTTGAGTTCTTGAGGATGCCGTTTGGTCTAAAAAACGCAGCGCAGACGTTCCAGCGTCTAATGGACACGGTGCTGAGGGACCTGCCTTTCCTGTTCGTCTACCTGGATGACATCCTGGTGGCCAGTTCGTCAAGAGCGGAGCACAGGTCTCACCTCCGGACTCTATTCGAGCGACTCAGTCAGCACGGGTTGATCATCAACCCGGCTAAGTGCCAGTTTGGGTTGACCACCATTGACTTTCTGGGTCACCGCATCACAAAGGACGGGGCGCTCCCCCTCCCGGCAAAGGTGGAGGCAGTGACTAACTATACACGCCCACTCACGGTGAGGGCCCTGCAGGAGTTTTTAGGCATGGTGAACTTTTACCATCACTTTATTCCCCGAGCAGCGCAAGTGATGCGGCCCCTGTACGAAGCCCTGAAAGGCAAGGCCATCAAACAGCTGGTGGATTGGAAAACAATCAGTAAATAACACTTATATAATATAATATAACATGTTCATTTATTGAGATGCCCCTATGGACCTTGTTATAGGAGGTAAAGAGCAGGAGAAGTAAACATGAAGTGTAATTATGAATACTGATGTTAAATTAAGCTATGATGAGATTTCACTGTTAATTTAACATCTCTATTACATGTTGATGCCTCCATGACCAAGTAAAGCAGATGAGACTGAGGACAACTATGTAGAAGAAAAGATGTTCACTTTGTCTAATATGTAGCTTGACAGAGTTCTCATGTGTGTCCTGGTGTTCTCATGTTTCCTTACCTCCTCATCCCTCACTCCCTACCCTGGTGTTCTCATGTTTCCTTACCGGCCCATCCCTCACTCCCTAACTGTCCGTGCTGGATCCGTCCCCGTTGTTTTAAAAAGCTAAATAAATGATTAGCATGACATCATCCAGCTAGCCAAACCTGTCTGGTGTACAGCTAGTACAGAAGCTTCGCATGTACTGCTTCCCTTTCCCGCAAGTCTGCTGTCTGATTGTGAGGTCAGGCTGATCTGATATCAGCTCTTTGGCTGCAGAATCTCCTCAAAGTTCTCCTCTCAAACGGGTCTTGGAGGAGGAGTGCTCGCGCTGGCGCGGGCGCCTGTAGAGACTTCTCCTGATGAGAACGCGCAGCGAGGGGGGCCTGATCGTTCTGGCCCCACGCTGAATCTATTTGAGGGCGCTGATTGGCTAAATTGTATGTCACTCATTTATATCTTGAATCAGCAATTGGCTAAACTGCTTCATAGACCCGCCTCTTTTGGGCCAAAACGATCAGGCCCCACCAAGCTGCGCGTTCTCAGAGAGCACGAGCAGAGAGCACACAGGCAGAGAGGACGAGCAGGAAAAGCATATATTTTGCGCAGATATCATATTTTACACACATTACTGGGTACATTCCATAGTTCAAAAACACAAATATTGACAATTTGTATAATTTATGATTATTATAATGTTTTTTTTTTTTTTTTTTTGTGGCTCATGGTGGGGCCATGCCCCATGGCCCTCTATTGTCCAGCCGCCACTGCTGTCATGCATTCTTCAGTGTATCGCTGTCACCTCATTGGCCCATTCTGTGCCTTCCTGTGACAGCACAGCCTGCAACTTAACGATGGTGCACGCTCTCATCTCCTCTCTCTGTCTCTGCTTCTGGTTCATCTCAGATGACTCAGAGCAGCAGGCCATTACACCTCTCCCTGGGATACAGACGCTGAAAGTCAAAAGGGTTGTTCCACCCACACACACCGCCTCATGCTACGTCCTGCAGTATGACATTTATCTGTGCTTTCTTTAATGCCATGCTATACTAAGACTGATGGTGACATTCTTGTGACACTACTATGAAACCTTTTATAGTAAACTGATCTTTTTGAAGACTTCTTCATGGCTTTACTATATATACTATATACCTTTAACATATTGTACCGTAGCATTTTTATAAAAAGTTCTTATGACGTACTATACTTTTCATAGCATACTGTATGATATTTATTATGAGCTTTCTATGGCATACTACCCTATGAAACTTTGTACAACATACTTTACTGTATTATTTAAGACATTTTATAGCACACTATACACATTTCAATGCCACACTACACTACAGTATTTTTAATAACATACTAAGCTACAACTTTTTTTGATGACCGTACTATGATAGTAAATGGTAAACTGGACTTGTTCTTGTATTTCTCTTTTTCACTCAAAGCTCTTTCACTCTCATGCCATCATTCAGCCATTCACACACTGATGAAAGGGCTGCCATGCAAGGTGCCACCTGCCCATCAGGACTCTGACTAACCATCCACACCATTCATCCAGCGTTAGGCACACATCACATCACATGCAGCACAGACACATCACATGCAGGCAGACACATCACATCACATGCAGCACAGACACATCACATCACATGCAGCACAGACACATCACATGCAGCACAGACACATCACATCACATGCAGCACAGACACAGCACATCACATGCAGCACAGACACATCACATCACATGCAGCACAGACACATCACATGCAGGCACAGACACATCACATCACATGCAGCACAGACACATCACATCACATGCAGCATAGACACATCACATGCAGCACAGACACATCACATCACATGCAGCACAGACACATCACATCACATGCAGGCACAGACACATCACATGCAGCACAGACACATCACATCACATGCAGCACAGACACATCACATGCAGCACAGACACATCACATCACATGCAGCACAGACACATCACATGCAGGCACAGACACATCACATCACATGCAGCACAGACACATCACATGCAGGCACAGACACATCACATGCAGGTACAGACACATCACATGCAGGCACAGACACATCACATGCAGGCACAGACACATCACATGCAGCACAGACACATCACATCACATGCAGCACAGACACATCCCATGCAGGCACAGACACATCACATCACATGCAGGCACAGACACATCACATGCAGGCACAGACACATCGCATCACATGCAGCACAGACACATCACATCGCATGCATGCACAGACACATCACATGCAGCACAGACACATCACATGCAGCACAGGCACATCACATGCAGCACAGACACATCACATGCAGCACAGACACATCACATCACATGCAGGCACAGACACATCCCATGCAGAACAGACACATCACATCACATGCAGCACAGACACATCACATGCAGGCACAGACACATCACATCACATGCAGCACAGACACATCAAATCACATGCAGCACAGACACATCACATCACATGCAGGCACAGACACATCTCATCACATGCAGCACAGACACATCACATCACATGCAGCACAGACACATCACATGCAGCACAGACACATCACATCACATGCAGCACAGACACATCACATGCAGCACAGACACATCACATCACATGCATGCACAGCCACATCACATCACATGCAGCACAGACACATCACATCACATGCAGCACAGACACATCAAATCACATGCAGCACAGACACATCACATGCAGGCACAGACACATCACATGCAGCACAGACACATCACATCACATGCAGCACAGACACATCACATCACATGCAGCACAGACACATCACATCACATGCAGCACAGACACATCACATCACATGCAGGCACAGCCACATCGCATCACATGCAGCACAGGCACATCACATGCAGCACAGACACATCACATGCATGCACAGACACATCACATCACATCCAGCACAGACACATCACATGCAGCACAGACACATCACATGCAGCACAGACACATCACATGCAGCACAGACACATCACATGCAGCACAGACACATCACATCACATGCAGGCACAGACACATCACATGCAGCACAGACACATCACATCACATGCAGCACAGACACATCACATGCAGGCACAGACACATCACATCACATGCAGGCACAGACACATCACATGCAGCACAGACACATCACATGCAGCACAGACACATCACCTCACATGCAGCACAGACACATCACATCACATGCAGCAGACACATCACATGCAGCACAGACACATCACATGCAGCACAGACACATCACATGCAGGCACAGACACATCACATGCAGCACAGACACATCACATGCAGGCACAGACACATCACATCACATGCAACACAGACACATCACATGCAGCACAGACACATCACATGCAGGCACAGCCGGCGGGACCAGTGATGAACACACAACCTCATATTCACTGAGTAGAATCTCTTACATACTCATTTACAGCTTCCTCAATCATGTCTCTTTGAGAGAAACCATCTTTATGGAGTTTGGTTATTTTTTGGTAATGTCACAGTTGAGCCGAAGTAATAAGTAAACAATATATGTTTATATATTTTCAAGCAAGAGCAAAAGAGTTCAGTGCAGATGAAGCTTGTTATGTTGACACTTCTTCATAAACGTTCTTAATGTGTAGCTTGTTTGTGGCAGCATTCTTAAATGAGCTGTTACGTGATACTTCCTCCCTGTATTGGCCAATCACTTGTCTTTTTCCCCCTCAAGTAGATTCCAAACAGTCAGACCAGTTTCTTACACAACACACATGCAACCTGCCAGCAGCTCATCAGCCACCGTCCACGCTGACTGAAGGAGCCAGATATGGATTTCCAAGAGCAGGTAAGAACTAATAAGAAAGAAGTAGCACAGCTCTGAACTTTGTCTAATGGAACAGTGACAACGGAAATACAAAATGTGTTGAAGATGATCAGACATCTGCTCATGCTGTAGCATGATCACCTGTACTCTCTGTGACTCTGACTGTTCTGTAGGTTAGTCAGTGCACTGCAGTAGAATACAGCGATGTGACGCAGTCTTCCAAAGGAAGAAAACTCTGTCAAACACATTCTGCACTTTTGTATTATATTGAATTGCATTAATTAACCAGATACTTTTGTCCAAAGAAACTTTGAATATGTGCAATCGACCTCCGTTGGACAAGAACTCGACGTCATCACAACTGTTAGAACATGACTTACAAACAAACAAAGCTACACGGTGATTAGCTTCACATACAGTGTTAGTGATCGTAATGGTTTACTGTGGAACTTGTGACAGCGACTCTGCCTGAACTCAATCTGGTTAAACCTGCTCCCAGGCGGGACAGGGAGTGGAGCAGGGTGGAGATGTGTCTGAGACGCTTTCTTGTTTTGCAATGATTGCAGGTTGAAGAAATCACATCCACGGCCAAATTTGGAGACTTGATAGAATTTGCCTACCCCATTGGATATTCACACTGGGGAGTTTATGATGAAGATGGATATGTATTCCATTTTGCTGTTGCGGGTGAGTACAGCGTTGTAGATTACATTGTCTGAATTTGTTTCTGTGTGAATTGTTTCTTTGATTGATGTTGGTTGATTACATGTTTTGAAATGTACTGGAGGAATAAGACTACTCTCTGATTTATCATTCTTTAATAAGGCCCCTTCAGACAAGCTGTATTTTTACCAATTACTGTGATAGTGTTTAATATGTAATTTAATAATCTCAAGGTAGACATCTGGAAACCTGTGAATGTGAATGAGTTGTTAGAACTGTATTCTGGCCCAGATGGTTCCTGAATATCTTAAGAGCTAAATGATGAAGTCAAACCAAAGACATTTTTCACAACCTGGCAACCCAGACAGTTCTTCTTATAACTGATTCGTAAAGCATTAGTATTAAAGGATACGGCTTTCTTGTTAACAAATGCCACGAGAAGCCCACAACCAACAGTGAATATATGTACTAACAAGTGCTGTGTGTTGGGGCTGATACATCCTCTCCCTGTGGGCTAGAGCTCCACTAACTGACAGACGAACTGCTTTAATATACGACCGTTTGTGTGCAGGCCTCCTGCCGGAACAGTGTAGCTCATCGCACTCTGCCTGCTAGTGTTGAACAATGTCATGTGATCAATTGTGTTTTCTTTATTGAGTTTGCATTCAATGTTTCCAGTTTCTCACTTGTAATTTACAGCTAAATTAACCCAAAATGCCAAAGATCCACTTTGGAACAAAGCTTCACAAACCTGTCACCATTGTTTGGCCCTCAATCATTAACCCTTCACAAAATACACAACACACCAAAACACAGGTTTACACTTGTTCTGCCCTTGTTTGTTGAAAGACTTGAATATAATGGCAGCTTTGCTTATAAATGATTCAGTTCCAGAGACTATAAAACACTATTTTCAGGGCATGACTGGTTTGGTGAATGTTGCTATTTATCAGTGCTATAAAGGCTAAAGGATGCTATGAAGGCTAAAGGATGCTATAAAGGCTAAAGGATGCTATAAAGGCTAAAGGATGCTATAAAGGCTAAAGGATGCATGTTTCTATATCTTGTCTCTTTCTTTAGATGAGAGGCAACTTATGAACAACATACGTACTTACCTGCAAAAAATCTTCCCGGTCTGTGGCGACCTTCTTCTCGGGATGACCAAGATCCGCAGAGTGCCTCTTGGTGAGGTGAATGTCCCGAAGGGTGTCCGCATCTCGATCGGTAACAGCCATCACACCTTCACACCATCAGCACCCGAGCACATGAGACCACGGTGTGACGCCCTCCTGGATCAGGACTTCCAGTATAAACTCTTCACCCTCAACTGCGAGCACTTTGCCACTTTTGTACGTTACGGAACAGCAGTGTGCAACCAGGTATGACTTTAGCGGTGAAAGTGATCATCTGAAGTGCGATAACTGGCCTGTTTAGATTAAGCAGCAACCTGCATGTTTGGCCATATTAGACCAACCAACCTGTCAATTGTGTGTTATATTTATATCTCCATGAAAATATTCACAAAAGCTTGCACATCTATACGACAAACACTAGTTGCTGGAAGAAAAGCATGGAAAAGATGCAAAATAAATTGGGTGAGCACACTAGATGCTCCCGCCATCAATGAAATATTGACGGGAGCATCGTCTCCCGTCTGAGCCCAGTGACATCATAGAGACACAACAAAGCTCAACGAAATCAATTCACACAACTCTGACCCCCAGTTCAACCTCATGGATCTAAGGACTGCATCAATCTGAAGAACTTAACAAAATTCAATATATGAAATTGGTATGAGTTACATTCGAGGGCCATGTAAGTCAGTACTAAAAGGCTCAGTTGTTGCTGAACGGTGAATACGTCGTATCTGTTGCTGCGTGTCGCTTTAAGGAGCAGTGTGTTTGTGGCATCACGTGGTGAGTTGCAGATTGCAACCATCTGAAACCATAGTGATGCACAGCGGTGTTGGAGAACTATGGTGACCTTCGGGTCATGCAAAAATACAACAAGTCCATATTTGTTTTGTCCGTTCTGGGCTCCTGTAGAAACACGGTGGACTCCGAGGAAGAGGCCCAGCTCCATACGTAGATATCAGGGCTCATTCTATGCTTCGACAACAACGCTTCCAAGTTCCAGATGATGACAACTTAGTGATGAATATTATATTCCATTGCTAATAACAGATCTCCCTAAAGTGTACACACTGCTCCTTTATGTGGTCTGATGCATTGTAAGACCTTGCTGACCTTAATGACCACTAAGAGGCTGCCATTCTCTTCTTTCTCTTTAGATTCCTGCAAGACCGAAGAATAAAGAGTGCGAGGTGGCCACTGCAGTCTTCAAGAACGTCGTCAGATCTAAAGAAACTGCTCAAGACGCCTTGAACTTTACCTCCGACTTCTTTAATGCACGTGTGTGGTAGCAGAATGCATTCTGGGGGAATGAAGTGAACACTGGTGTAAATCATAAATGGTCTGTTGGACTATATTAACCCTCAATTATTAATACAATTAATCAGACTTACTAATCAATCATTGTCATGCAACCTCAGCCTCACATGCCAAATGTTATGTCAAACAACGTGTTTACTTGTGACCCAGCTCATGTGTGTGCGTGTGTGTGTGTGTTAACAAGAGGCAGTACAGTGACGGCGGAAGCCAACCATGTAGCTCCACAGGAGAACACCTCGAAGCTTCTATTTGACTTCTTTTGAATGGAGCCTAACTTGAGACGAGGGCAGTGCTGCGGGGACATCGAGATAAGAGCAGGTTAACACTTATAAGGACATATCAATACGGATATGTCAATAAGGACATATCAATACGGATATGTCAATAAGGATATATCAATAAGGATATATCAATAAGGATATGTCAATAAGGATATATCAATAAGGATATATCAATAAGGATATGTCAATAAGGATATAACAATAAGGATATGTCAATAAGGATATGTCAATAAGGATATGTCAATAAGGATATATCAATAAGGATACAGCAATAAGGATATGTCAATAAGGATATAACAATAAGGATATGTCAATAAGGATATAACAACAAGGATATGTCAATAAGGATATGTCAATAAGGATATAACAATAAGAATATGTCAATAAGGATATGTCAATAAGGATATATCAATAAGGATATGTCAATAAGGATATAACAATAAGGATATGTCAATAAGGATATGTCAATAAGGATATAACAATAAGGATATAGCAATAAGGATATGTCAATAAGGATATGTTAATAAGGACATATCAATAAGGATATAACAATAAGGATATGTCAATAAGGATATAACAATAAGGATATGTCAATAAGGATATAACAATAAGGATATATCAATAAGGATATGTCAATAAGGATATGTCAATAAGGATATAACAATAAGGATATAAAAATAAGGATATAAAAATAAGGATATAACAATAAGGATATAAAAATAAGGATATAACAATAAGGATATAGCAATAAGGATATGTCAATAAGGATATGTCAATAAGGATATGTCAATAAGGATACAGCAATAAGGATATAGCAAGCCTTCAGGTAGAGATATGAGTAAGTATTCCACTACTACAAAGAGATAATCTCATCAATACTCGCTTCTTTCCCAAGACACAATATCTGCTTTTAAAAACATGTATGTTATTTTAAAAACAAACTAATTCAGAACCCAATCAGAATGGACTTAAATGGACTGCACTTGTACACTTGTGCACTTGCACTTGTACTTGTACACTTGTACTTGTGTAGTTCTTTTCTAGTCTTCTGACCACTCAAAGCACTTTCACACCACATGACATTTCCGCTTTTACACCCAAAACAATGCCTTGCCCAAGGGCACATAGACAAGAACTAGCAGGGCCAGTGATGGAACTGCCAACCCTCTGATTGACGGACGACGATACTGTCATATTTCTTTACCAATTGTTTAGGCCAAACTATACCAAGACATATTTTATCACATATTATGACATTAAATATTATGACATTTGTTTGGAATACTTCAGTATGAAGCACTATAATATAACAATATAACATACTAAACTACATTTCTTTATGGCGCACAGTTTGATGTACACTATGACAGTTTGTATGACAGGACATACTAAACGATGATATTTTCACGTTTTTGTTTCACGACATATATTTTATGACTTTTTGTGGCACTCTACACAATATTTTATAAAATACTATATTATGACACTTTTATATGAAATGTAAATTGCATAATATACTTTATCATCTTTTTTCATGGCATTTATACAATGACATATTTTGTTACTTTTTATGGCATAACATACTATGAAATGATTTCGGTAGTTTTTATGGCATATTATGCTATGATATATCTTATGAAATACTATTTCACTTTTTATACTTTTTACACTTTTTATAACATACTAACTACACTATGACACTTTTTATAACATACTAACTACACTATGACACTTTTTATAACATACTAACTACACTATGATGCTTTTTATAACATACTAACTACACTATGACACTTTTTATAACATACTAACTATACTATGGCACTTTTTATAACATACTAACTATACTATGACACTTTTTATAACATACTAACTACACTATGGCACTTTTTATAACATACTAACTACACTATGATGCTTTTTATAACATACTAACTACACTATGACACTTTTTATAACATACTAACTATACTATGGCACTTTTTATAACATACTAACTATACTATGACACTTTTTATAACATACTAACTACACTATGGCACTTTTTATAACATACTAACTACACTATGATGCTTTTTATAACATACTAACTACACTATGACACTTTTTATAACATACTAACTATACTATGACACTTTTTATAACATACTAACTACACTATGGCACTTTTTATAACATACTAACTACACTATGATGCTTTTTATAACATACTAACTATACTATGGCACTTTTTATAACATACTAACTACACTATGACGCTTTTTTATAACATACTAACTACACTATGACGCTTTTTTATGACATACTAACTATACTATGGCACTTTTTATAACATACTAACTACACTATGACACTTTTTATAACATACTAACTACACTATGCCACTTTTTACAACATACTAACTATACTATGACACTTTTTACAACATACTAACTACACTATGACACTTTTTATAACATACTAACTACACTATGACACTTTTTATAACATACTAATTACACTATGGCACTTTTTATAACATACTAACTACACTATGGCACTTTTTATAACATACTAACTACACTGACACTTTTTATAACATACTAACTACACTATGGCACTTTTTATAACATACTAACTACACTATGGCACTTTTTATAACATACTAACTACACTATGACACTTTTTATAACATACTAACTACACTATGACACTTTTTATAACATACTAACTACACTATGACACTTTTTATAACATACTAACTATACTATGACACTTTTTATAACATACTAACTATACTATGACACTTTTTATAACATACTAACTACACTATGACACTTTTTATAACATACTAACTACACTATGGCACTTTTTATAACATACTAACTACACTATGGCACTTTTTATAACATACTAACTATACTATGACACTTTTTATAACATACTAACTACACTATGCCACTTTTTATAACATACTAACTACACTATGACACTTTTTATAACATACTAACTACACTATGACACTTTTTATAACATACTAACTACACTATGGCACTTTTTATAACATACTAACTATACTATGACACTTTTTATAACATACTAACTACACTATGACACTTTTTATAACATACTAACTACACTCTGATGTATTTTATGAAACACTAGTCTCAGCGCTTGATATTTTTTACCAAATTTTCAAGGCAACAAGGACATTGTTTATGCTATTATACCAGGGATTCCCAAAGTGTGGTGCGCGCACCCCCAGAGCTGCCTCTAGGGGGTGCGCGAGAGGAAAAATGTAATGGTGGTCTCATGGTGCATTCCTGTCTCCTAAAAATGACGTTCCCCCAAAACTAAAATGCATTCTCAATTACGTTTGACCATAAACGTATTTTCTCCCTGATTACGTTTGTGTTTGACGTATTACAAATACGTTTCTCATCAACATATCTTTGCCATACTCTAGTCTTTATTATTTTTCTGTGATCTGCCTCGCCTCTACCCCGACCGCGGCCTGTTCCGAGGGCTGAGGACCTGAAGATCGGGTGCCTCGTGGCGGGGGCGGCTGGAGACCTCGCGTCCCGGCGCCAACGGGTGAGCGCCGCCACTCGGAACCATAAAACAAAGTCCCGGATTTCACCCGGGAGATATTCTGGAGGTATTGTGGCCGGGTGATGTGCCTCGTTGCTGGGGAGGTATGAGCCGAGAGTGGCGGGGTGTTATGGAGGTATATTTTATTTATTTGTATCCATCTAACCCTAACCATAACTTCCACTAGGAAGCCACGTCCCCACGCGGGCCTTTGTAGAGGTATTGTAGCCGTGTAATGTTCCTCGTTGCTCTTGGCTGGATGAGCGCGTTGCTGCTGGAGACAGGCGGCGTGTTGTGGTAGTAGTCTGACCGCGTAATAGGGAGAAGGAGAAGCGGTGGTGGAGAGGGAAAAAAAGGTTAAAGTGTTAAAATGTTGATGAGAAAGGTTTTTGTGATAAGTCAAACACAAACGTAATCAGGGAGAAAATATGTTTTTGGTCAAACGTAATTGAGAATGCATTTTAGTTTTGGGGGAACGTACTTTTTAGGAGACAGGACGGTTGAATGGTGTAATAAATATAAATATAAATATAAATTGAAATAAAATTTAAAAAAATGTTAGTGAGATTTTACACAAAATAAAAACATGAATTATAAAAATTTAAAATTTAAAACTTACAATTTAATAAATAAATGCACTTCAGCTCCTGCCGCCAGTCTTTTACGTACACACACATACATGTAGCCTAGCTTGTGCAGCTAACAGCTAACTTCATTCATGCAAATATGATAAACTGGCTGAAATCGGGGAAACTGTCATAAAAGAGGAGAGGGGCAGAGAGAGTGAGAGAGAGAGAGAGAGAGAGAGAGAGAGAGAGAGAGAGAGAGAGAGAGAGAGAGAGAGAGAGAGAGAGAGAGAGAGAGAGAGTGAGTGAGTGAGTGAGTGAGTGAGTGAGTGAGTGAGTGAGTGAGTGAGTGAGTGAGTGAGTGAGTGAGAGAGAGAGAGAGAGAGAGAGAGGGGAATCGGAGGTGAGAGGAACGGAGATGTGCGTTGGGGAGAGACCGGGAGAAGAAATCGAGCCAGAGTCAGAGAAAGACTGAGGAGACCGAAAAGGAGGAAGGGATAGCACCGACAAATCGGGAGCACATCGGCCCATCGCGCAGTCAAGGTAAAAAAGAGGAAACGAGAGAGAGCATCAGACTGGGAGGAAAAAGAGGAAATATGATGAAAAGTATCTGTGTCTGGGCTTCACTTGGATTGGCAAGTCAAAAGCCCCTTACATTTTCATATCAAAATCGGAGGAGTTACAAAACAGCCCAAAACAACTGCAGTCTCATTCATGTTGGGTCTACAAAACACGCACTGCGGGCTTCATATCTGGTCACAGAATAGCAAGAAAGGGGCTACCGCACACAATCACCCAAGACATGTGCTCACCAGCAGCCAAAGCGATGGTGGAATGTATGATTGGAGAGAGAAGCAAACAAGTTGGACGTGATCCCGCGTCCAACAACACTGTGTCTCCGCATCGATGCTTTGTCTGAAGACAACCTGGCTTCTTCACGCGACCTAGTCGGTCGCGTGAAGAAGAGTGAGTTTTACTCTCTGCAAGTAGACGAGCCTACAGATGTGGCCAATCTGGCCAATCTTCTGGTGTACGTCCGTCAACAAACGCCACGCGTGAGCAAACTGTTCTCTCATTGGTCCGATTTTTATGCGGCTATAAATAGGCCTAAAAGGTTTGGGAACCGCTGTATTATACTATACGATACTATATTCTTTACCTATTCTATCACATTTGATGGCATACTATGAACTGTTTTAAACAATACTGTACTAAGACATTTTTATGCTATTTGTCATCGAATACTATAATATCACATTTTTTCTGACATTTTTCTGGCATTCTATGCTATGACAATCGGACATATTTCAATACATACTGTACTATGAACTATTTTAAACAATACTATACTATGACATTGTTTATGCTCTAGATCAGGGGTCTTCAACATGTTTCAGGCCAAGGACCCACAAACTGATGGAGAGATGGAGCAGGGACCCCCGACTATATATATTGTGTAAAATTGTGTTTTATATTAACTAGGCCTAGTGCCATGTATAAACATACCTCTTTATTGTGCATTCAATACTAAGCTATTCAAATAATACACAGGTTCATGTATTCATGTTGTTATGTTAAACGTGTGCAAGGTACAGTGAGTCTGAGGCCGTGCCACTGACATTTATAAACACACCTTGTCAGCTGATACCAATGCCAACATCAACATTGTCTGTCAATTGCATGATAATCATCATACAAGCTATTCACACTGATGTTTTCATTTTAAACATGAATGTGGAAACTAAAATGAGTGATGGCCTATTAGTGCCACTGCCATGCATAAACATACCTGTTATCTTTCATACAATACTGGACTATTAAAATAATGGACACATTCATGTTTAGAGAAAAATAAAAAATGTTTAAATTGTCTAATCAACCAAACATTTCGCGGACCCCCTGCAGTACCTCCGCGGACCCCCTAGGGGTCGCGGACCCCCTGTTGAAGACCTCTGCTATAGACACAATACTACAGATGAAACATACTATTTCCTGACATGACTAATAGAATTGAACTTATCGCTTTGGTTAATTTGTTAAAAGTGTTTAAATGATTTTATTTGAGCTTCTCACCTGTATTGGGAAGCTACAGGGAAGGGAAGGAGAGAAGGGAAGGAGAGAAGTGACGACGTACAGAACGGAGTCCCACTCAAAACTGGACCGCTGCGGTAAGATCTCAGCTGATACATCCCATAGAACACCTGATACTGTACACATATCAGTGGTATGAGCTGTTATGCTGCACAGAGCAGAGGCAAAGTCGTCAGTAGGTTTACGTCGCTGAAATGCTTCAAATAGAGACAGAAATACAGATAACAAGCCTTAAAGAGGAACAGCCGTGATTCACTGTTCTATGTCAAAGTAAGCAAACAAGTGAGTACCAGATGATTGGTTTTGGTCTATTGAGGGTTGCTCCAACAGTAGGTTACAGAGATTGTTGCTTTAACAAGACACCATCATGCAAGGTCAAAGGTGAAACTGAGTGCAGCGGGTGAGGTGTGAAGTCAAAGTCCCAGGGTAGCTCTGCTGCAACGTCTTCAGCATCTTCAGAGCAGCAAACAACGGCCGGCGGCAACACAGAGGGATTCTGACGCTCGTCATGTGTTCTTTGCTCCATTCAAAACATTCCGACTGTAAGATGTCAAGGGGCTCCACCGGGGCTTTGGACTTGGTCTAAAGGAGTCAAACAAAGATGCAAACAACTCAGTCTGGTTGATGAAACCTATCTGGGTGAAAGAGAAGCCAACAGTTATACACTAGGGAGCAGAGGACAGCCGGGAACAGTGGAACTGTAAAACACTGGAAAGATATGCCGGTAAATACAACTTGAGTCCCAACTGCAATAAAAACAAACACAAGCATGTGCAACAATGAATATCAGTGTTCCAGCTGTGCTTTAAGTGCCCATCAACCAGCACAGCTTAGAAGAACGCAGTGCAAGGACGATGCAATGGGGACATTTTTAAAGATGAGATAATCTATTCAACTTTGTGATTGCACTAATATCTCTCTATAAAAGGAGGGAGGAGCAGCTATGTCCTTACACTCTGCAGCTCTGAAGATGAAGACAGCACAGCTCACAGCTTTCTGTTCACTCGCCAACATGGTTTCAGTCAGACGTCTGTTTCCAGTCTCTGAAAGACAATAGCCTCAAAAGAATCAAACCGTTCCGCTTGTTCTGTGACAATGCCAGATCATTTGTTACGGGACAAATTATTTATCATTATTAGTTATCACATCAAAAAGGGTCATTTTTCAAGATGTACTCTCTGGATGAGTTGCCCTCAGAGCAGATAGTTGCGTCTAACTGTGAACCCGGAGAAGCATTTGGTTGATGCGACGGCCTCTCCCGGGACCCTCAGTCTGCTGCTGTGCTGACTTTCATGTTGGAAACTGTAAACTCTCCAGACCTCCAGTGTGCTGCAGGCAGCATCTGCTGTTCTCTTGTTTCAACCAACCCCGAGGCCACATGCACGTTACACGTTCCATCATCACTGCAGTACATCTTCAACAGAGAGGAAATCAGCATCGCACTTTCACATTATTTTCACTTTCTTCCACGTGTGACAATGAAGACATTTAAACATTAAAAAAAGAAAAGAAACACATTACAATGTTTGATTATTGTGCCAGAAATGGTGGTCAAAGTCAATAATTATCAATGTAAACTCAATGACTATGTTTAATGCTCTGACCTCAGTGAGCACTGTGTGTCTGCAAGCAGAAGCTCCTTAACTGCAATTCAAATGAACAGGATTATACAGTTTTTTCCTGAGTTTCCTGGGTTTTTCATACTGTTCCAGGCAGACGTTGGTTTCGGTACATCTGTGTATGGTATGAAACCCAATTAGCACACACTAGTCCTAATCTCTAACGTTTGTTCAGAAGGCAGACTTTCACATTTGTGCTGTAGAAGATAATCCACATTGTTCATGGACCTGCGTCGTTCTTAAAAATAAATGCTAAGTTGTGCTAGCTATGAGACACTGACCACGACAGTACTTGGAAAACAGCCAATCAAATTGCAGTGTAGCACAAAGCACTCGGCCGCACTTGGCATCGAATTGCCAGGCTGGGCTTTGGTTAGGACGGGCTCTGGGGCGTGTATTGTTCTTCCCCTACGGTCGGGGCACTTGACATTGTGAGTGTGGGGCTATCCCCACATAGCAGCCTCTGGAGCCAAACGCAATTAAAACACCATTGTAAAGCTATGCTATCAGCCGTTGACCTATAATTGTAGAATTATGATAAATAACAGCAGCAACCAGGGATTTTCAATGTCAGGCATTAATCCAGAATTATATTCATTTCCAAATTACTCAGTGCCACTAAAAGCAGATTCTGTTTCTGTTGCCAGCAGGCGGGGCTTTGCTCCACTTGCCCCATCCGACCCGTCGACTCGACTCCTGCCTGACATCTCTGTAGAGGTCTTCCCTGGGTAAAGTACAGCAGCATTGTTTGAGCTATCAAGTAAAGAGATTGCAGATGATATGGAGGAGGGAGATATTCCCCTCTTGAAATGGCCTCCTGCCATCTGTTTCCTCCCTTTGGAGACCCTCACACACACCAGGTTCATCTCCATCCGTCTCGCTGTTTGGAGGGGAGGACTCGCACAACTTCACTCACTCAAGTAACTCGCTAAAATCTGGTTCATTAATAATTCATGGTGCATTATTGTAATTAGCGAATCAGTTTAGCTCAGTGGTTGGGGATTTAGTTCCTGTACATCCCGTGCATACACTGTGTGGATCAGCATTTTTAAAATAATGAACGCGCTGGATGAAAGCATCCTCCAACCGTCTTCGTGCCTGTGAGCAGTCTGCGGCCGCTCTCGCTGCTTATCTGCATTTTCCTTTCCTCCCTCCACCACCTCAGCTCCCACTGCCCCCCCCACTCCTGTCCACTTGACAGCAGCGTGCTGTAATTGACTCTGGCAGACGTCTCTGTGACAGACCTTTGCAGGGTGTTCCCTGCCTTCACCACAGGCCCTGACCTCCTGTGATTGTGAGTTACACCTTGTTCATAGAGGACATTAGACCGATCAGTAATAGGGTATTCTCACGTGTCCCACGTGGACTGTTTCTGTGTGTTGAACAGCACATCCCTGGACAGTGAAATAATGTTGAAATACACATTGTTTTTCCACAGCAACAACAGCCTTATCAATATGAAGAAATCATTTTGAAAGGTCACCATACTTTTCCACATAGAGAATTACCATTTCTTCAGACTCACAAGTCAGTTTCTCAACGTTGCGCTCACCAATACACCAAAAACAGCTTGCATAGCAGAACCAATCCAAAGTATTTAGAGCGGCTCTTCACATTGGGCGGTGGTGACATGCAGAGCTAGTGTGCCTGTAAAGTAACACTGTGGTAGCAGAAACTCATGCACAGAAGGGCTTATTACAGTCCTGCAAAAGGCACAGTTCTTTCTTTTTATTGTCAGAGCATTTTATTTACTGGTTTCCACCTCGGTATATAAATATGATTTCAATAAGTATGACAAATAATGCTTCTGAAATGTAATTGCCAACCCACGCTTAAAGGGCAACTTGTCACGGTTGGGTTTTGCTGTGTGTGTGTGTGTGTCTCTCCTGATCATGCTCATTCTCTCCACCTGTGCCAAATCACCTGCCCCTGGCTTTTCCCTCTGCAAACCCCACTCATCTCCACTCACCTGCCGGCAATCACCCCTCACAGACTTATACTCCCCTGCGTGCCCTGTTCCAGTGCCGGATCATCATTTGTTCTTTTCCCCTCCCCGTGGACTCGTCTCATCTCCAGTGGTTACTCCTCGTGTTGACCCTCTGACTCCCACGGTTTGTGTCTTTGCCTTTTGTGACTTTGCTTTTTTATTTTCAGTTTGGATTTTTCACGCTCCCGGTTGGAGTTATTTTTGGTTTCAGTTTTTGACTGCTTAAATGCCCAGTAAATAACATTGCATTTGACCTCTCATTGTGTCTTGTGTCTAAGTCTGCGCCCGAGTCTCTGCTCCACTCCTAAACCCACCGCTTGGCACGGTAACCTCAACAGCTTCTTTGCACGGTTTGAAACACAAAACAGCACACGTCCACACAAGACTCCGCCCCCTCCCCACGACCAGGCTCTGTGCCTGTCTTCTGCCAGCGTGAAGAGGACACTCTCCACTATCAACACCCGCAAGGCAACAGGTCCAGATAACATCCCTGGTCGCGTGTTGAAGGACTGCGCAGAGGAGCTTAAGGATGTCTTCACGGATGTCTTTAATACTTCTCTGAGACAAGCTGTTGTTCCATCATGCTTCAAGGCCACCATCATCATACCTGTGCCAAAGAAACCCACTCCGTCCTGCTATAATGACGACCGTCCGGCGGCACTGACCCCCATAATCATGAAGTGCTTTGAACGGCTAGTCATGTCACACATCAAATCCATTCTTCCCCCCCCCACCCTGGACCCTTTCCAGTTTGCATACCGTGCCAAGCGCTCCACGGAGGATGCAATCTGCTCTGCTCTCCACCCAGCCCTCACCCATCTGGACTCAAAAGACTCATATGTGAGAATGCTGTTCATAGACTTTAGTTCAGCATTCAACACCATAATCTCACAAAAACTCATCTTCAAACTTGACCAGCTGGGGCTCAAGACCTTGCTGTGTAACTGGCTGCTGGACTTCCTCAGCGAGAGGCCACAAGCGGTACGTGTCGGCAACAACACACTGAGCACAGGGGCCCCTCAAGGCTGTGTGCTCAGTTCACTGCTCTTCACCTTGCTGACACACGACTGCACTACAACCTACAGCACCAATCACATGGTCAAGTTTGCAGACGACACAACTCTGGTTGGTCTCATCACCAACGACGATGAGACCCACTATAGGAAGGTCAGCCTTCTGACCACGTGGTGCAGAGACAACAACCTCCTTCTGAATAACAGCAGACCAAGGAGATTATTGTTGACTTCCGGAGAGGCCACACTCAACACCCACCACTGACCATCAATGGTGCTGACATAGAGAGAGTGAGCAGCACCAAATTCCTGGGGGTGGACATCAGTGAGGACCTCTCATGGACAGCCAACACAACATCACTGGCAAAGAAAGCCCAGACGCGCCTCTACTTTCTCCGCAAACTGAAGAAGGCAAGAACACCACCACCCATCATGTGCACCTTTTACCAAGGCACCATTGAGAGCATCCTGACAAACTGCATCACTGTGTGGGGCGGAAGCTGCACTGACCACAACAGGAAAGCCCAGCAGCGCATAGTGAACACAGCTGGAAGGATCATTGGTGCCTCACTCCCCTCCCTGCAGGACATATATGACACTCTCCTCATCCTCAAAGTGACCATGATTGTGCGCGACTCCAGCCACCCCTCACACAGTCTCTTCAGCCTCCTGCCCTCTGGGAGAAGATACCGGAGCCTCCGTGCTCGCACCACCAGACTCTCAAACAGCTTCGTCCACCAGGCTGTTAGGAGGCTGAACTCTCTGAAATCTCTCCCTCCTCTCTTTTAAGACTGATTGATAGCTTTTTTGTTTTTTTTCTTATTTTATATATATATATATATATATATATATATATATATATATATATATTGTCTAAATGTTTTTTTATGTTTTTTAATCTATTGCACTGTATTCACTTCATATGTTTATGTTGGACTAGAGAGAGAAACGTCTTTTCAACTCCCCTGTATGTTCAGTTCATTGTGGACTTGACAATAAAGCTAACTTTTAACTTTGACTTTGAAAAGTCTTCAATCTTGATCTAAATGAGCTGAGGGTCTCAGCAGACCTGCAGCTTTCTGGGACTTTGTTCCAGATATGTGGAACAGAAAAACTGAACGCTGCTTCTCCATGTTTAGTTCTGACTCTGGGAACAGAAAGTAGACCGGTCCCAGACGACCTAAGGGGTCGGGATGGTTCGTAAGGTAGCAGCAGATCAGAGATGTATTTTGGCCCTGGCCCTAAACCATTCAGTGCTTTGTAAACCAACAGCAGGATTTTAAAGTCAATTCTTTGTTGGACAGGAAGCCAGTGCAAAGACATCAGAACTGGACCGCACCAAGTTTCTGATGTGTAAGTAAACGTAAAAAACCTTGCATTTATAGTTTGTGTCGTGACTATTGTAGTCGTTTCTGCATTGCGTCCAAACTCTACAGCCTTGAAACTATACTGTCTGATAGGAAATGCGATTTCTCCCAGCATGCAAAGTTGTGGTTTTCTGCACTGTGACCAATTAGGGCTTTGAAGATGAGGTAATGGATTTTAATTGATATTGGGATTGTACAGGGAGCCAGTGCAGAGAAGCTAATACAGGAGTAACATGATCTCTTCTCTTGGTTCTTGTTAGCACACGAGCTGCAGCATTCTGGATCAGCTGGAGAGATTTAAGAGACTTATTGGAGCTGATAATGAGGAATCACAGTAATCTAGTCTAGAGGTAACACATGCATGAACTCATTTGAGACTTTGTATCAGATGGATTGCATGACATTTTATACTGACGTTGTTTACTAAATGATGACGGGGGTCCCAGTGCTAGACCCCTGATCACCTGCCCCTCCACACGTAACGCCTCAGAAGTTGGCTCACAGATACTGTGCTGGTTACAAATGTGAATTCATTCTCTGAGTTCCACTCCTTTTGATAACCATAATCTGATTTACTTCGAGCCCTAGCTTAATTAGTTTTCCTAAATCATCTGATGGATGAAGCCCTTTCATTCACTGGGAGGAGGTTCAGCGTCTGTGTGTCATCCCTCGTTCTACTGGAAGCATCGAGGCAGAAAATGTTCCCACTGAATTCAATCATTGTGTTTGTCCTTGTAGCAGGGATCATATTCCCATCCTACCTGTCATGCACATTGCTATCGCCAGATGAGCGACAACTTTTCTGAAACTAACGTAGCATGACAGCAAAGCATGGTGGAATTAACAGGCTAGTTAGCTGACTGGCTGGCAGCTGGCTAAAGGAATGTAAGTGTGTCCACTAGGTCTTCACATCCTCACATGATGGTACATGAAGAACAGAAAGATGAGCATGCTTTGTTCATAACCTGCTGACGGAGTTGGCAACAAACACCAATGACTAACTAAGGCATAGAATGACATTCAATAAGCAACAATGGCACTGTGATTGCACGCTGAATGTCTTACAAAATCTTGTGTTATTCATTCGCCATTTGGTGAGACTGGGCCGGACATAAACCAAAGGTCTCCGAGCTGAGACACGGCAGTTATATCTCATGCGCTGTAACCACTCAGCTAACACGCACTCCAGTGTGCATCAGTCATTTGTTTGTTTGAATATGTTGTGTATTACTGTATGACATAGATTTTGCAATGCCAAATGCCATGTTCAACCTTGATATAACATGCGCTGAGGAGATGCACCATGAAGGGGATTTGATTTGAGATAAAGGATGATCACAATGTGTACAACACGGAGGGCAAACGGTGAAAGAGATGAATAAAAAGATGATTATCAGAGCCCCTTGTTTCCAGTTGAGTATTCTGTCCTCTGCAGTGCAGGAGACAGAGGACACCATCATCAGATGGGGGGGGCTAATGTGTAATTCAAATCTGGGCTATGACAGATTTATATTTCAGAGCCATCAAAACCAGTATTCCTGAAGGACCTGACCATTACAGATACTGGGTTAGAGCTGCATTACCAGAGACACTCAGTCTCAGTGCATTCCTGCTGTCACACACACACACACACACACACACACACACACACACACACACACTGTTACAACCCAGCTCTGCAGGGAAAGGGAAGCAGCATAAAACCAGATGATTCATAAAGTGTATTGCATGGATCAGCTGCAGGTAAAGGAGGGGAGCTCCAAAGGAAAAGAGCCTGAGGGTGTTACTCAAATAAAATAAATGCAAGCAAAAGCGACTCCTAACTCAGAGTTTACCAAGGTCTTCTAAGTAAGTTCTACCTGAAGATACATGAAATCACAGCCACGCAGACTCATATCTCAGCAAAGAATAAGACTTAAAGGAGACATATCATGCTCATTGTCAGGTTCAGGTTTCTCTCTCTCTCTCTGAAACGCTCTGTAGGGGCCTGTCTCTTTAAGCACCGTCTGCTCTGATTGGTCATTGCGGTACTTTCTACCATGAAGGATGCACTTTGCGGACCAACGCAGGAGGATAGGACTCCGGTGGGTCGAGAGGAGGTGGACTCTGTGTTAACATCAATGATGCTTGGTGCCCAAACACAGTCAAAGCTCACGGACAATGTTTCCCTGATGTCAAATTTAAATGCGAAGATGTCGGCCATGTTATCTGCCCAGAATCTTGTTCTTTACTTGTGTAGCGAATGGGCTTCAATTGCATTTTGTTGTGCATCCCTGTGTTGCATAATCCAGCAATACCTACGGAAAGTGATGCGCTGTAATTTCTAGACAACGCAAAAAATATATTTTTTAAAAAGCGCTGTAATCGTCTTTTTAGTGCCAAACGTCGGACTTGTCTTTGAATTGTGAGCTGTAACAGAGTCGTGATGTTTTTGCAGTGGTGCTGGCGACGGCCCTAACCTCCTTCATACTGTCATTCTCAACTGACTGCAGAGAGCGACCGGAGAGCGACCGGAGAGGTCGCGCCACAAGAAGCATAGCAAATGCTTGTCCTCAGGGAGCAGCCTCACCTGGTGAAACATGCCCTTGATATCACTACTGACAGCAATGGTGTGCTCTCTGAATCGCAGCATCCCTAGCAGACTGGAACTTAAAGTGGGGCCAGGCAGCAGCAGCTCATTGAGGTTGTCTCCCTTATACGCAAAAGAGCAATTGAAAACAATCCTGTTTTTTTCGTTGTGGTATGAACCAGGACTCGTCGGCTTCGCTAAGCTCCTTCTCTGGCACTTTCACTGCATAGCCTGCTTTTTCCAGCTTTCTGATCTCTGTGCAGTAAGCGGCTGCTCTTTGCGGGTCTCGTAACAAGCGTCTCTCCGTGCTGCGGAGGTTGGCTAACACAGCCCCCTTGCATGCCTGGAGCTGTGGCATGTTCTTCACCCTGAGGAGGGGAGTGGCGTAGCGCTGGATCCCATCGACGTCTACTCGTATGGTCTTTGCCTCCAACAGTTGGACTGCTTCCTGATCCTGCCTGGATCTTGTGGAAAGCTTCTCACTCCTGTAGGGAAGGACATCTAGCTGCCACAATCTCTCTACACTCTGCAGAAGCTCAGACTCAGGTGAGAGGGTGGATATGTTTAGACATTGTTGTGCTGTTGACTGCTGCTTGATGTGCTTGGTTGGTCCCTGAAGCGTCCAGCCCAACCTTGTCTTCACTGCCGCTGGCCCGCCTGGAGGTCCTAGACGCACCGGCTCTACTGGAGTGATGAGGTGGGGGTAGTCTGACCCTATTAACAACAGAGGTTGCACTCTGTCTAGTGCCTGGAGAGGAAGGCCTCTTAGGTGTTTGTGTGTCTTCAAAAGCGCATTTATTGGGTATGTGTGCTCAGCCAGACCCAGTTGATCAGCAGTAAATGCTCTGTGTATCTTGAAGGACTTCTGTGGCTGGTCGGCTGGGGAGATGGAGAAAGACACAGCAGCGCCCTGCAGAAGCCTGACATCCTGCCGAACAGTTCTGAGAACCAAATCCTCTGGCTCACCAGATAGCTTAAGTCTCTGCGCGGCTGCTGGAAGGAGAATGGTCCGCTCCGACCCATCATCTAGGATGGCATGTGTCTCTAAGGTGTGCTCACCATTGCGAGCAACACTTTACTCACTTTGAGTAGGACTTGGCTGCACCCGGACCGTCTGTCCAAGTACAGTACGTCATTGGTTGTGCTAACAAGGCAGGACGTATTCTCAGCTGCAGGTTTTATATTCACATCGTGCAGAACTTGCAGATGCTTCCCCTTACACTTCTGACACGTAAATTTCAGGCGGCACTGTGCAGCCTGGTGCGAGCGGCCGCATCTCCAGCATCTTTTGTTGATCTTGATCCAGGCTGTTTTTTGTTCCACTGTCAGCTGTGCAAAGCTTACACCCTGGTCGAGAAAGTGCTGCGTGTTTAAGCAGTAGTGGCAGTATGGCGTCCTATCTGGCTGCTTGGCACTTAGGGGTGGCTTCACTGCTGCTGGTGAGCTCTCAGGCTGGTCTGTAGTGTGCAGGATGCTGGTGCTCCTGCCACTCTTGCTCCTGTCGCAGTAATTCTCTGGCCGTGGTCCTGATTTGCTCTTATCCTCTCTGTACAGTGAATCGTACACAGTCTCTTGAATCTTCAGCTCATAGTCGAGCCAGTCTGAAAAGTGGAAGAGGTTGGGGATGGTAACACGCATCGGGTACAGGAACCTCTTTAACTCAGCACGCATATCCTGAGACAGCTTGGGCAACAGCTGTGTCACATGTGACCCACAGTGGAGCTCAGTATGTCCACTGTCCCCAAGCTGATCTCACGTACCAACTAGTGCTCTCAATCGCAGTGCAAACTTCTTGAACCCACAGGTGTCTCCACGTGCGATGTTCGGGGCATCCATCAGGTCAGCGATTTTTCTGAGAGCTAACTGGTGCGGCTGGCCATAGTTTTCAATGAGGCTAGCCATCGTGTCAGTGTAGGGCTGCAACGAGTTGGTGTAGGAGTCCGCTATGAGCAGTGCCTCCTCATACTTCAGGTGGTCTACCAGGATCTGATATTTAAAGTGCTCTGTAGCATCCTCAGGCAGCAGGTTCTCCAGGGCAACCTTAAGCCGAGCAAATTCCCTAGGATCTCCTTTAGTGAATACAGGGATTTTGGGCGTAGGACCGCGGTACACAGTCTCCTTGTGGTGGGAGGGTAACGGCTTGCTGGGCAGTGACTCCCTCCTTGGTCGGGTATAAGGTTCACAATACTCTGGTGTATGCATCCGGGAAACAGGATAAACTGGCTCTGGGCCACAGAAAGACTGCACCTGACGTCTCGTCCACATGTCTCTCAGCGGCATTGTGAGCTCTGATACAAGGTCCTGTGGTGGTGGTTGTGGCTGGTAAACAACATCTTCTGTTACAGGGGGTGGTGGCGGTGGCCAGTCATCATTATCCACTGGAGGCAGAGTGTGACTGCTAGCTTGCACAGGTGAGGGGAATGAGAGAGGGCGGTACGTGTTATCAGCCTGCACGACGTGCTGCTGAGGGGGCTCAGACGTCTGTGAAAGAGAGGGGGCTCTCTGTGGCGGCAGTGGTGGGTCAGGGAGTCGCCTGTGTATGTCCGACATCTGTTGCTGCAACCTGTGATTGTCTTCCATCAGCCTGTGGCGGGCTTCAAGGATCTCTGGCGCCGTTTCTGCTGCAGGCCTCCGTCGATGAGAGGCAGGCGTACTCTGGAAAAGTGTGTCTGTATACTCAGGCTGGAAGGGATATTGAGCTGCCGCTCCCTGCGCAGCGCTCCAGTCCTCATCTAGCCGGGGAGATGTGAGAGGCGTCATCCTGGCGTTTCTCTCCGGAAAATTCTCCTCGCTGTAGTAAGGCCGCTGCTGTGCTGGCATGGAGACAGCGTAATCTTCCATCCAGGCTGGTGGCCGTGTCTCTCGGCGGGGACGGGCGTCTGCAGGACGTGAAGTCCTCTGCTGATATGGAAACATCTTTAATCAATCCCACGGTGACCACTCTGATCCGGCTCGAAGGACCATTTGTTGTATTGACTGGGAAAGGACTGTATATTTTTACTGTGGTTCATTAAAAGTTGTGGCCACCAGGGGGCATCGATCAGAATGCACTCCAGACAAGATGTTCCCTTTGAGAGGTTTACTGACAATAGTCAAACAAGCAATTGTGTATGGTTCTGAAACAGATATACATGAAATAATAATTAGTAAATACCTCTATACAACATTGGTTTCGAACTAGAAAATGCATTTCCTGCTGAAAATGCGTTGGAATGCTGAAAGCTGAAATGAATCTCAAAAACATTGCTGAAAATAGATATCCAATTTAAAAAAAATTGCAAAAAGCTGAATAATAAGTTGAAAGATTACAAATATGAAGTTATGTCACCCCTCTCCTGAAAGAGCTGAACATTTTGATATTCGAACGGTTTCTGTAGCTTAAAAGAATTCCAGCAGTAGTGATATTTGTTGTAGTAGTAGTAGTAGAAGTATTATTCGCATTATAAGTATGAGTAGCATTTGAATAAGTACTAGTTGTAGCAGTAGTGATATTTGTAGTAGCAGTGGTAGTAGAAATTGTCATCGAAGTATTTGTAATTAGAAGAAGTAGTAGAAGTAGTAGTATCAGCAGTTGTACTAATAGCTGTAGTAGTATTAGTACTGGTTATTAGTACTGGTAGTAGCAGGAATAGCAGTATTAGCAGTTGTGGTATCAGTAATAATAGTAGTGGTAGTGGTAGTAATAGCAGTAGTGGTAGTAATGATATTTATGGTAGCAGTAAAAGCAGTAGCAGTAGTAGTAATAGTAGCAACAGCAAAAGTTGTAGTAGTAGTGGTAATACTATAAATATTAGCAGTAGTAGTAGTTGTCGCAGTATTAGTAAGAGCATTCATTATTTCAACAAAAAAGCCAAATTTTGAGCGAAACGTTTAAATACAGTTAATCCATGAGGCTTTTATTTTGAAAGGGTGGGACAGATTGAAGAACAGATTCTGTAAAAATTGTGTCTGTAGTGTAAAAAATGTGGCTTAACTGGCGATCTAGAAATGGGGTACCGTGTTCTGTGGAAGATGTTTTTGAAGCAAAATTTAACATTGGTCTCTATGGAGCAGAAAGTTGGTTTTCCTCTCAATTAACGGCTTCTGTGTCAAATGTGGAAATCTGTGGGATTCCACAGTAATTTTTCTACGACAAGGACAATATTAGCTACTTCTACATCCAGAAATTATGCATGAAGAGTGAAGATTGTGGACACAGTGGCAAAATACAAATGTATTTTTCACAAGAATCTCAAGCTGCTCTTCACTCTAGCGGTGACATCACGCACTCTAAGCTGCGCAATACACACCCATTATAAAGTCAGAAAAGGGCTGAAAAATCCTGAAAGTTGTTGGAATGCTTAACAGCATTCCAACAATTAGGACATACAGGGACAGAATACAGGCCGTGATAAACAGGTCCGGGACTCCTACAGCCACCAATTAGCAAACAAGTAACGAGCTACTAACTATCAGAATAGCTTGCCGTGCAAATGACACAATATAACACTTATAACTACATTAGACTAACACCAAACTTTACATCTACTTACTGGTTGTTTGCACGCACACAGTCTTGAGAGTCAAACTCAGAACAGCAACATAAACTAATCTATTTACAGACACGGCCGTCATTTCGTGCCGCCTAGCTCGTTCAAGCCTTTTCACTTCCTTCACGGCGTTAATATTAGTCCGCGAGCAGCTGACTGCCGTCCTCTTCCGCAACGGGCGTAGTGCGGTTCCTGCTCCGCTGCTTCTCCGAAACCCGTCTGAGGTCGTTCTTCGTCACAAGGACATCAATTATGCAAAAGTATGAAAGTATTAATACCCTTAAAATCTGTGCATGAATGTGTGGATCAACACACTACACAGCAAGAGCATTATGACAACCAAGTTTTTCTAACATTTGCAGTGCTCATGTCACATGTTTTTTTGTTTCCTTATATTTTTATTCGTGTTATGGCTGTTTTATATTGCATGGTTTTTATATATTTAGTTTTAATCAAAATTGACTTTGCTAATTGCCTTTGGTTTGAAATGTATTTGTTGCTCAATGTTAATGTATATTAACTTCCTGCCGCTGGCATGTGATTATAACTAAATACATATATATGTATATATATGTATACATGTATATATGTGTATAATACACAAATGTATTTGTGTATATATATATTAACTGTTGTTCACACATGCAGTATAATTAACTCCCACCCTGAACCTCTGTTCTGCAGAAACACACATTACTATGCAAAGCGAGCGTGCCACGGTTTAAGGGAATTAAGCTTGATTTCCCGCTGCTGGTGACCCCACAGAGATTACTGTGACACTGCAGCGGTGTGATATGCGCAGCGTGCCGCTAACAGCTGCTTTCCCACAGAGATTACTGTGACACTGCAGCGGTGTGATATGCGCAGCGTGCCGCTAACAGCTGCTTTCCCACAGAGATTAGTTCCCCATGCTCCAGTGAACAGACACAGATACCGTGTTGGTACCGGGGTGGTCTGCACAGAACAACAGTAAACAAAACGCAGGATTCAGAAGCGCTTTGTTTCTCCCTCAACATACAGTAGAAGAGAAAGGTGGCTCCGGCTATCAGTACAATCTAACTGCTAACTAGTCCGTCTAAGTGTTCTTTTCACATCTCGAGTGCTGCTCTAGGGTCTACTCGCACTGGTGGCTGTTTTGCTGGAGACCCAGCCTGGTCATTGGACCTGTTGAGGCAGCGGCTCATTGACTCAGTTGCTACTGGCTCCTGGATGTAGCCTGTAGCATGCTAACGCTACGTACTGTGAATAAAGTCACAACCGGAGAGTTTCTCTCTTCCCTGGAGTCAATGAGCATGAAATAAGCCCCAATCTGCCAATGCAACTCAAACTGTGTCACCACACTGACGTTTAACTTTACCTCCGGCAAAATATGAAAATTTATAAAAATATATTTTCGAAAATAATATGTAAATTTTTATTGGGATATTTTTACGCTTTTTCCTCCAAACTAGTTCTGCAGTAAGTCCTACATGCATGAGGGGGTTTCAGTCACACTGCTCAGCAGAACAGTGAAGTTATTTCATATTTTCTTTCAATAGAAATTCCTGCGGAAGCGGCGTCTCGCCTCTTTTGTACCTCCGAAGCCCCCGTAGTCCCGACTTCCCTTCACAGTGGTGTTTCGTACTGATGAGGGTAAGTTGTGTGGAATAATATCGTTGCACTGTTTTGTTGTTTTCTTCGGGAATGTAACTGTTTACGTTACGTACTTTAGTAACTGCTAAGGCGATGACCTTATGAAGCTGTTACGTGCCGTTTTGACTGTGGGAAATATAAGTTTACTGGCTGTTTCAGTTCGCCTATTTGGCGCCATTTACTTTTCGTCAGGCTGCCCTGTCATAACGTAACGACGCAGATACTTTGGCATTCCTTTGTGTGAATTCTGTTGTCTTGCATGTTTAGGAGCGGATGTATACAGAGAGAGTGAGACCAGGAAGAGACTAATCTGGTTTATGTTGTCTTCTGCAGGTATGTATTTTCCTTTGTTTAATGTTATAATTTTCGCGGGTTTTGTTCATCGTTCCACCTCATGTAGTTGTTTGTTTTGTCCACTTGATGTCGCTGTTAGTCCCGACTTCCCCAGACAGTGGTGTTTCGTACTGATGAGGGAGCGGATGTATACAGAGAGAGTGAGACCAGGAAGAAACTAATGTGGTTTATGTTGTCTTCTGCAGCGAATAAATGCTGGAAAACTACCGTCTGAGTCGTCTCCTTCAATGCCATTCCAAGTCTATTACATATGCAAAGTGATTTTGGTTACACTACACAACATGACGATTAATGAATATTTCTGTGAGCGTTGCTCTCTGTAGACCTGCTCACGCTGCACATGGAGACTAATGTTATTGGTCCAGCTGGGAACACGGCATCTTTTGATGTTTCACTCACGAGTTATTGATCCAGGAAGTCGGAATCTGTGAATATCTTATACTGAACTAGGCGACCTTACCCTTTCTCATAACTATGAGATATCGTGTCATCATTTTCTCATAACTAAGAGATTTTCCTGTTTTAACGAGATAGCAACTCATGATGACGAGAGAAGGCGTATGTTTGTTTGTTTTTCTTATGTGAATGTAATGCGCTCTCATACATTTAGGCGTCTTAAGAAATTAATTTCAGCCAACGAAATTCCAATACAGCCACCATATTTCAAGATGGCCACTAAATTATGGCTATGGATTCAATTATCTTCATATAATCAAAATGTATGTATTCTGCTACATGCAGGTTTGTAGGATGGAAGGTCATGGCATGTCTCAGCTGTCTAATATTTGACTGTAGCATTCCGTGTTGATGGAGAGTAGACATCTGGATCAATCATTGTGTATTTGTTGAAGACTGGCACACAGCTACATTATGCAGTGCACCTCAGGCCGAACTGAGCATTTGCATCTTCTATGGCATTCGGTCTTACGACTACATTTGGCCAGCTGTTGGCAACACTGTGAAGAAGAGTGGCGAGTGGTCCATCAAAGCCCCCCATCCCTCGCCGTGCTATCCCTACAGTCACTGGGATTCATGTGCTGTGGCCCACACACAGTTCCCTGACTCCATACGCATCCTGTGTGGTGACGATTCTCCAATCGCAGCCATATTGAAGAATGTGTGGTAATATACAGTTGAAGGCTGAGGGTTTATCCTTTTACCACTCTCTCTTGTATGGAACTATAGGTTCAACCATTCAACTGCTCCACATCCAGCCTGATCGTTCATCCGGTGTCTCTCAAGTCGCGAGCGATCTGTGCATCAAACTTAAGTCCCAAGTGTCACATTCAGGTCCTCTGTATATGTTATGTTTTCATTTCTTCAGTATTTGTCTCATTTCCTGTCTCCACTTCCTGCCCTTGTGTGTTTCCCACCTGTGTGATCCATTGCCCCGCCTTTATTGGCTTCTGTTCTTCCAGCCATGCTAGAATGAAATGCTTCATATGAACTCAAGGGGATATCTTCAAAAGATGTGCCCCCCTGTCTGGGGAGTAAAATGATGAATCTGTTAAAAATGATTTGTTTGGGTTTATTCAATATCTAGATGACGGTGTTCTTTGGGTCACAATGAAGACTGTATATACTGAGTGCAGCAGAGGACGTTGTATCAGAATCTAACATCTGCTGTAGAACCTGTTTCATCTGTCACACCAAAGGGAAGCAGAGAGGAGGAGAGAGACAGTGAGTGGTAAGTCAACGTTGTCCCGGTTCAGTAATGTACCAGTGATAGTTTATGCTCATTTGGAGACTATCACTGAGATAAAGATGAACTAGTTCAGTGTCAAATACACCATTCAAACCGGAGAAAATAAGCATGAATAACAAAATTTAAAAACACATTTCAAGTACATCTTAATTGTCGAATGATAAATATTGTATGATGGGCTGAAATGGAAGGAATCTTCTTATATCCATCTGGTCAATGAATTGGATGATATAGTGGTACAATAGCGTTATGAGGGACACTATGACATTTAGTTTTCACTAGTATTAACTGATCATAAACAACAACATTCTATAGGGACTGATATTATTGTTTCGAAATACTAGAGAGATACATTAATGCAAAGAATAGAGAGATGTCGATAGTTATTTCTTGTATTTCGAATTTGCTCGTTCACACTCTTGCTCACTGGAGACAGTTTCTAACAAAATAGCTAGCTAGCTAGCTAGCTTGGTGTTAACATAGCCCACTACAATATTCCCTTTCATTTGGCTCAAGTAAACCTACATTTAAGCCGGTAACAATCGTTAACAACCACAGACAGCCACATTCTGTAACTACCTGTTCTCACAATTTCACTCCGTGCATCATTTACTTTGAGCTAAACTCCTTGGCTATAATCCTGGCTGTCGTTGACGAGAGACGTTACTTGCAGCGCTGTATGTATACATCGTTAAGTATGATGTTAGGCTATTGGATTGTAATTTGAAGTGGGAGAAAACATACAAACCAGAACGCACGCACATATGTAGCTTAAGCCCCCCTAAAATAGGCCTAACGACACCCCTGAGCGTGCATGAGAGTGAATGGCAGCTGTATGAGAAATAAACTTCAGGGCTAAACTGAGCTTAAGTCTATGAAATTAGCATAGTTAGCATATGGATAATTGAGTTACGGCCAACATCATAACGCCCATAAACACGTCCCATTTATTAGACGGGTATTTGGGAGAAATGGAATGACATCACCGTGCAAGCTATGTCATTATATATATGTATGGACTTTGCGTATGTGTGGTTTGAAGTTCAGCTCAATAATAATAATAACACACCAGCTTTCTTTTTACTTGCTTCAATAAATTAGAAGTTGGGTTTTTATCGTGGTTGGATGCATTTTGCTGCTCACAGTTTTCAATTGGCGGCAGCGCTCCTTCCTCCTTTGACAGAGAAAATAAATCTGAATAATTGATAATAATTGAGTAAGTTAGCCTAGCTGGGTACTGGTAACACAGTGTTACTTGGATTAATAACGGTAATATTATAACTATTCTGAAAGTTGTAAATGCTTCCACTACTCGTTACCGAGGAAAGCAATATTACTGCTCAACACTGCGTGTAACTGAGCCAACACACATAGAAACACCAGCGGCAGCACTACTATCATCAACAGCTGAACATTTACTCAGCGAGGTCACTCACTCTTATTGATAACAGTGTACATGTGAGTGTTGCTCTCTCTCTCTATAGCAGTGGTTCTCAACTGGTCTGGCTGCGGGACCCACCATCACCCCTTAATGACAAGCCGGGACCCACGACCCAAATTATATATGTATATAATTATATATATAATTTGGGTATATCTATATTCAAGAAGTCTAGTAACATCTCTGTGTAGTAAACTGTCAAATCAAATAAAGAAAGTACACCAATTATATTTTAACAAATATTCTCATTTTTCAAATTGAACTGGATGGATTATGAATACATAGAAATACATGAATAAATGTTCTTCTCATTTCAAGTAAAATAACGGCTGGATTAAAGAATAAATAACGTAACAGATTCATTTTAGATAAATTATGTTCACTGAATTGTCCTGCAGCTTTAAACTCAGTTTATTCAGGGTGAAGTGAAAAAGCCACAATATTATATTTTTCTCATCTTCTAAAAAGAGAAAGTAGTGTTTGAAGAATTCACCTCTATGAGTCTATCCAGTCAGAGTCTAATGACTCTGGTCTCTCTGGACATTTTCTCTTTTGGAGATCGTCCTATGATTTGACTTTCACAGCTCAACAGTCCTGCTCTGCTCTCTGTGTCCTCGTCTCTCCCCGTGTGTCACGGTGTGTGAACATCTCACTCAAGTCAGGGAATTCGTCAGAATGCCCATATTTGATTGACTGTGCTTCATCACGTGATGTGATTCACAACGCATTGGTCAGTGTTTTTCCTGCACCGCTGAACAAGGACCGTAAATGCTGGAATAATTCCGCTGCATAAAAAATGCCCTTCAAAATAAAATCACTATTTATTTATTTATTTTTTGTCAGGCAAAGGCCCGCGACCCACTGAAAACGGGTCCGCGACCCACCAGTTGAGAATCACTGCTCTATAGCATGCATCAGTGTGACTACGAAGTTACCGGGTTTCAGCTTGTGGAGCGGTCCCTCAGCTGGCCTCGGGAGGGCAGCAGCCACCTGTTGTCTTATGTTAGATAGAGCAGAGGACAGTTGTGCACAATATGTTAACATTTCCAAACACTCATGGAGACTTTTTTGTCAAAAGCTACTAGTGACAAATCTAGAGACTTGTTCTGGTGTTAATGGAGACTTGTTCTGGTGTTGTTGGAGACTTGTTCTGGTGTGTCATAACCCGGCTCCTAGGCCATGACAAATGCGGCAGACACAACAAATGATGGTAACGTAAAATGTTTATTGAACTAAATAAAGAAATAGTTAAAGTTATGAAGTGTGTCAGTCAATAACATCAGTAGTGTCAACCAAAGGAAGCCAAAACCAAAATACCCGGCAGCAACTGGCTGGGAACACTCCACGTACGCCGGAGAGTAAACCCGCCTCGAGCAACGCTAGAGCAGGGTTTTATGCCCTCCCTGTTCCTGGACCAGGTGCTCCGCATCAGGTAATCTGCTCTCTAGGGACAGAGGGACAAAAGCATACTTGCAGTGATTGGAGACAGGGGCCGTCACAGGTGTTATTGGAGACTTGTTCTGGTGTTGTTGGAGACTTGTTCTGGTGTTGTTGGAGACTTGTTCTGGTGTTGATGGAGACTTGTTCTGGTGTTGTTGGAGACTTGTTCTGGTGTTGTTGGAGACTTGTTCTGGTGTTATTGGAGACTTGTTCTGGTGTTATTGGAGACTTGTTCTGGTGTTGATAGACTCCAACACCAGAACAAGTCTCCATTAACACCAGAACAAGTCTCCATTAACACCAGAACAAGATTTGTCACTCGTAGCTTTTGACAAATAAAGTCTCCATGAGGGTTTGGAAAGTCACCAGATTTAGCGAGAAAGTCGCCAAGTTGGCAACACTGGCACCTGCTAAATATGTCCCCAGAGCAACACTGGACGTAACAATAGTTCCTATCACATATAAAACCAAACAAAAATCCATCTTCATAAAAACAAGTTGTACAAATAATAATATATAAACAAGCATATTAAAGCTACTGCAGATGTAAAAACAAACACATTTAACTTAGCAGAGCTGCTGTTCACTATTTAAAGACAAAGTCCATCGTCCTTTCTTTTTTAATAAAGAGTTTAATCTCACGGTTGTGCAGTAAATCTGTGTGTTTTAGTTCCAGTAAGAAGTCCTTCTCCATTCATGGACGCCAGTGAAGACAGTCGAGCCTCCCCAGTTGTATTTCTTGAATGCGTTTTAATGCGTTTGAGGCTGAAAATGTCCGCTCCACAGAGGCAGCAGATTTTGGGATTGTCACCGCCCGACATGTCGGGCTAGCCCACTGACCAATCACGTACTTGTAGGCCAGCTAGCAGCTCAGGCACGTCAAAGAATACGCCCAATATGTCAAACTAAAGATCTGATTGCTTTGCTGCTTGCTCTTGCCTCTGCTTGCCTCTGCTTGCATTTTCTTGCATTTTCTTGCATTTTCTTGCTTCAATTTGCCAGATATATCACATATATCTTTCCAGATATATCACATATATCACTCTTCAACGTTTGAGTGAAGACAAATCCAGAAAGTCGTCGAGCTATTTGGATTGTTAGCTAATGCTAACTAGCAGCTAAGTTAAAGCTAAGTAGCAGCAAGATGCCTCCCTTCTCCACGGATGACTACTACAAACTCCTACAGAAGATTGCAGTCTTGGAAACAAAAATCCACCGACTAGAAGTAAACGTGGCGGTAAATGGTCTGTGTGGGAATGATACCACTTTACCATGGACTCAAAACACTGGACAAACTCTAGCTAAGACACAGCTAACTAGCACAACCAGGCCTACCAAGAAACAGGAGGAGAGTGCAGATAATGAATCTTCAAATGGTAGTCCTCCCTGGAACTCTCTCGGTGCAAAGCCGAAGAGAAAATATGTGGGAGGACGACTAACAGGCAGAGCCCAGCGCCCTGAGATTTGTGATGCGACTGGCTGGCCTGCGCTAGCACACGGGCAGAACTCCTCCTCAACCCCTGCACCCAGACGGACAAAGCCAAGGACAGCTGAGAAAAGTAAAACCTGCAAAACACCTCCACAACAACCAAGCCTACAACTTCAAAACAGATTTGCTCCATTGTCGCAGGATCATAAATCTCCATCTGATGACCTGAATAAGCAGCTATCTCCTCAAAGCAGGGTAAGAACTGAGAGTCAATGTGAGAGTAAAAGGCCGCAGGCAAAGCTAGTGACTGGGCCTGAGACTCTGATTGTTGGTGACTATGCTGTAAAAGATGTCAGAAAACTGTGCAGCAAGAACACCAAAATACTCTGCTTTCCGAACGATATGGTCTCTGACATGAGAGACAAATTCCTGGACATCGTGGCTGACTATCCCACAGCGAAAAACATCATCGTGCATACAGGAAGCTGTGATATTGTGAAACAACAGTCTGAAGTTCTAAAGCGAGACTTTATTGATCTGTTAAACACAGTCAGCTCTGTCAAGGCTGAGGTGTTTATCAGTGGCCCTCTTCCACCAGTCAGAGGAGGAGATGAAGGATTCAGCAGGCTGTTTGCACTGAACAGATGGCTGTCAACTGCATGTGCTGACCATTCAGTACATTTTATCAACAATTTCTACCTTTTCTGGGAGCGCAGACATCTTTTTACAGCGCATGGAGTTTGCCTGAACAAGTCAGGGGTAAAACTGGAACCTATTTTTCTCCCTGCGTCACTCGTCTGTCCCTACTGCCAAGGACAAGATACAAGAGGAGTCTAAACAAGAGATAACCACACAGCATCGCCATGGAGACCTTACGGGAAGGATGCCCCCACCTAACGACAGCCAAAAGGAGGAGTCTCCAACCTCATCATCAGGGACCGCCTTCGCCTCCGATCTCCCACTTTCCCCACCCTTCCTAGACGAGGAGTCGTTACCTCCCTCCCCAGCACCTACTTCCACCCCCCAAATTCCATCCAGGTCCCTTTCCTCTCTCACACTCTCCCCATCCTCCCCCACCTGGAGTTCACCGACCACATGAAAGAGCTGGCCATGCTGGAACCAAACACACTCCTCGCCACACTCCTTGACAGTTCCACAACCATCCACTGTCTCCCCTAAATAATTGATATCTTCTGGGTCCAGGCTACAGGGCTAATGACACCAATGACTCTCCAGGAAAGGTCGGGGCCCTGTATGCAGCTAGCCGCTTAAATTCCTGTTCTGCAAGTTTATAGAAAAAGAAAGGTGAGGCTGCGAAGAAACAATGGTAAACCTGCAAACTTATCAAACTTAGCATACATTCCTCGTCAGCCTGTCCAAATAAATTGGGCAAAGAAAGCTTTAACCACATTGAACTTAGCTTTATTAAATGTCAGGTCTCTGTCAGGAAAAACATTTTTAATCAATGATTTTATTGTTCCGCACAAACTGGACATTTTGTTTTGAACTGAAACTTGGTTAAATCAAGATAACAGTGCAGCTGTTCTTATGTAATCAACACCTCACAACTTCCGCTTCATGAGTGAAACAAGAGCGCATAAGAAAGGAGGTGGAGTTGCTGTTTTATTTAATGATTCTCTTCAATGCAAGCAAATGTCCTTTGGTCATTTTTAGTTCTTTTGAATATGTGGCTCTGAATTCCACTCGAGCTTTATTCCTGTTCCCAGAGTCAGAACTAAACATGGAGAAGCAGTGTTCAGTTTTTCTGCTCCACATATCTGGAACAAAGTCCCAGAAAGCTGCAGGTCTGCTGAGACCCTCAACTCATTTAAATCAAGATTGAAGACTTTTCTGTTTGCTGCTGCCTTTAATTGAACCACATTCAATTAATATATTAATCAATTTCCTGCATTTCTGCATTTTACTGCTGAATTTTATTTCTTACACTGTTCTTAATTGCTGTTAAATCTCCTTTTCTTTTGCCTTATGTTTTGATGCTTTTAATGGTTTTATGTGAAACACTTTGAATTACCTTGTTGAAATGTGCTATACAAATAAACTTGCCTTGCCTTGCCTTGAACACTATGACAATCAACAACATCGTCCCCGTTCACTTAAAGTGCACATAGATTCACTTGTGAGTCTGCAGGCCTCTGGCTCTGTTCTACCTAGAGACACAGAGGTGAGATCTGATTGGATAAGAGCTCTACTTAAAACAAGCTGCACTGGAAGCAGAGCAACTGAGGAAGACAGTAGCTGTACAATGAGAACATAAGATAATGGGGAAAATATTTAGAATACATGTAGTGTATTTGTGAAAAATGATTAAATGATAAAATAGCTATAACTTTGTGATTCTGTCTAGACCGGCAGAGAAGGCTTTGCTGGCCCTGCCGGCTCACCACTGCTGTAAATAAAATATATTCATTCACTGTTAAATAATATGCGCTATACTTGTAAAGCTTATATTGCGGAGTTGTGAGGTCACTGTAAGTAGGTCAAAAACGCCGAATGGGGCATTCCGTCACCCGTTCGTACGATAGAAACAGATACAGTGGCCCTGAAAGTAACGCTTGCTTAAACCACCAGATTAGGGCGGAAACTGCCATCTTAGAGTAGGAGAAGAGCTCTTTTTATCTATTCACACAGAGACTTCGAAATAGTTTAGAACTGCACCCTTTTTCTGCACCTTAAGTGTTAACAATATGCTGTACATCAACATTTCACACACACTGACGTTCCAGAGAAGGCGGGTTCCGGACGTGAGCCATTGTGGGTGACGTTGCCCAGTGCTCCATCAGGCCATTTGAATGCTAAAAACAAATCCGCCTCTGCTTTGATTTTGACCAATGGCTCCACAAGGAGAACCAGATGGACACGCCTGCTTACTCTGTATAAGCGCTCTTAGGTTTCACTTTTGCCTTTACCTTTTGGTCCGTGCACGTTTAACTGCTGGACATAATACTTCTGTCACAAATAAATGTTATTGCTTGAATTGAGCTAAACGCCTCGATCTCAGTCTGTTCACTCGATCTTCATTCATAACACTGCCATAATCTAATATTATTGAATATTTGAATAAATGTCATTCCACCTACAAATTAGTCTTTACTGATTACATAGTTACTACCAGGCTGGTTAAAAGCTCTCTGCAGCACCTGCAACCACTCCCAGCTGTCATGTCATGTTGTACTGACACACACTTGAGCACACTAGTTAATCACTGCAGCAGAAGTAAACTTACTGAAAGAAACAGCATCCTGCTAAGTTGCACTGTAACATACAACTTCATTTATGGCAGGAAATGCCAGTTTAAAACAAAGTGATCACTTTTTAATATGCATCCAACCTCCCTTCAAGCACATCCCTTGTTAAGGGAGAACAATAAGGAGCACATTGTCTGGAGAGCGGTAGGCATTTCTAGAAACTAAGAAGCAGTCAATAGAGAGTTGCCACCGAAAAGCTTGTTTTGCAGTGAAATGGAGTCTGGTGATACTGTACCCACTGGAGAGCAGCTCATCCTCATCGCCTCGCCGCTCCTCCACAATCTGCAAGGGGATATCTTATCTGAACCATGAGACCGGCTCTGCACTAAAGTAATTCAAAATGAACCAGGTCACTGTTTCATTTTGTGAAGTGTGCTGAAGGAAAGGGAAGGTTGGAAAGGTTCCTTTTGTGTACTTGGATGGAAAGAAAGTCATTGAGGTTGTAAATCTAAATTCAGACTGTAAAGGAAGGTGCTCATAAGTAAGGCATAGAACCAATGACCCTTCGCTAAGCCCTGTCCCCCGCTGCCAAAATTACCATGGAGCCCACACTGTCACTAACTGCACTCCCTGAAGAGACACTCATTTCAGTAAAAACGAAAAAGCAATTTCAGAGAGAAGCAGACGGAGGGATCTATAATGTGTTTGAAGGATGAAACTGATTCAGTTGTGAAAGCAGGATGATAAGAAAAGATAGAAGCTAAAGCTGCAGGTCACAGTGTAAAAGTGAACCACCACATCACCTGGAGATGAAGACAGAAGATAATGGAATTAAGGATTCTTTTTTCTTTTTTCACTGTTACAATCAATACAAATAAATAGCAGCATGTGTAAACATTCAGCATACAGTAGCTTGCGGCGCATGGAAGTGCTAATGCTAGTTAATGATCTGCTAACGTACTCTGATAATGTTAGCTCCCCAGGTTTTAACGTAGAAAACTAACGTCTTAGAAACTGTCAAGAAGAGTTGACCCCTCAGAGCTGCCTCGGTAACATGTGAGCACATTCAAGGGAGAATCAGGATATAAGAGCACAAAGCATATACTCAGATTAAAGTGTAATCAAAAGATAAAGTGTATGAATTATATAACGAAATGGTTAATCAATATGTAACGATTGGTTAAAATGCATAGAGTGATTTAACTATTGTAATGAGTGTTTAACAAATGTTCTGTGTAACTAGAGCTGACATGCGATAAATGTATTAGTCAGAATGACTTTGCAAAATCAGTGGCAGATGTTATGGGTGGAGTTAGGAGGAGAATGTTGCAAGATGTTGCAAGAGATGAGTCAGAGGCAGGAAGCCTGGACTTATATGGACTTGTTCAAGAACCCAACGACCTCTCCAGAGGGAGGGGGGGGGGATGAGCTCATGTATTAAACAAGGGGGGCTAACAGCCCAAATGATGAATATAAGGAGACGTTTGCAGGCAGCAAACTGGGATTTCTACACGAGCGCCGTCCAAGTGCGCTGAGGAGGAGATACGGACGATCGCAACTGATGTATTGAGGACTTCGTCTCTGTTCACGGAAAGAAGACCACTGTTCGTGGACAATAAGATTTAAAGACGGAGGTTTTCCTCTCCCCACTGCTCGACTCTCAACATCTGGACAACGGAGAAGACGCTGCAGCCCGAGAAAGACTTTGTACTGAGTTTTGAGGACTGTTGAACGGGCTCCGTTGCAGAGCGGGAGGACCGAGGGTCCGATCAGACCTTCGCTCCTAACAACTCCAAAAGAACCTTTTCATCGCACCATTGAACATCCAGCTCCAACCGAGCCGTCTCGGCAACTAAAACTAATGAGTATAATCGAAGAAGAAAATTAAGTAACTGATCGAGTGTAGTGACATTTTATGTGAGCTGTAGCTTAAACCCTTGCAAACTAACCAAATATAACCTGCAATAAATATCTAATCTGCATTTAAAGTAAAAATCTCAAGTGCATTCATTTGCTCAAGTAGTAAAAAGTTCCTCGTGGCAGTAAAAAGTTAAAGCCATTGTATGTCTAACAACTGAGTTCTGAAAGGTTATCCTAGAGACCGAATCCACTTAACAATCCCTTACGGTTTTAGAAAGAATTAATCCTAGCCGTTAAAACCTAACCTGGCATTTACCAAGAACACGGATCCATAAGAGGGAAGCTGCCATAACCGACGCGACTGGTGGGAGCGCCCGGGGCCAGGACTGGTCTCTCGGCCGAGTGCGCTCTGACCGGAGGAAGCAGGGTAGACGTTGGGAGTAACGGCAGTTAGTGGAGCCAGGCGAGTTCCCTCGCCAGAACACCAGCTCGGCAATCTTTTAATAGAGAGCCGAGTCAGTAAGTAGCCCCGTATCGGGCCAGAAGTACCCCAGGATCTAACACGTGGCGCCCAACGTGGGGCTCGACGGAAAAGGAGTACGTTGAGTCTAAAAGAAGAACCCCGGCAGCCAAGAGAGGCTGTCGTTCGTGTACGAAAAGACCTGAGGTGAGGCGTTGGGGTAGAAAGTAAGGCTGCCCAAGCCTCGAAGAAGTCCGATTGCGAGACATCCACGAATCGAAGCTGTGTGTGGTATTTACAAGCCAACACAGGAGAATCCGCAGGCGACGGGGAGCATCGACCAGACTCGCCCGACCTGTAGAGAGACCAGAGCCTGATCCCATCCCTTCCTCAACGCGCGACGAGAGGCTTTGGGAGGAAGGCAACTCGAGACAACAAAGACAAAGACAAAGTCCAAGATGGAAACATCACCCGAGGGACCCGATGGCGACGAAGGCAGCCCGAAGACGACGACGACGGCTCTGCAGGACGTGCCAGCGACATCGACCCCGGACCAGGCAGCAGACGGCAGCGAGGACCAGCAGACGGACGACGCTGGACCACGAGGAGCGGCATCGGAAGAACCGACACCGGCTCCAGGAGGCAGAAGCAACATCCAACACCAGGTCATCCTGCACGGAAGAGGATGGACCACATGGGACGTTTCTGTCCAACAACACCTACTTGAACTGCACCGCAAAGAAGAAAAAGCAAAGCTGGGAGCAAAAGTAGATCGGTGCAGTGCAGAGGGGGGTTATCTTGCTTCCCTCACCCATAAGTCAGGAATGCTGGTGGCAGTGGTAGGGTGTGAAGCACCCCCGAATACCAAACAGAAGGTGGGAGAGTGGCTACATTGGTGGCTAGTGGTAATGGAGACGATTAAAGGAAAAATAGTCACCGTAATCAGCCCGTCAAAAGAATACGACCCAGTCGTGAAGATGCTGGCCGCAGAAATCGGAGCGGGGGCAGTGACAATAAAGCCGAAAGTAAAAGCCACCTCCCGCTACCAAGAGAATAAAAAAGAGCAAGACGCAATAGCGGCATACATAGCCAAAAACCCAGGTTATACTGAAGAGACGAGCGAAGATCAGATGAGCACCAACGGGACCGAGGTCTCCGTGGGCTCCCAATCAGAAGAGTCCTCGGAGTCCGACGGAGGGGACGAACAGGACAGCAGCAAGAGCGAGGAAATCTCGGAGGAGGACGAAGTGGGGGAAGACTCAAAGCTGAACAGGAGCGACGAGTACCAACCGCTCCCGCCCTCCATGGGATCCGGGACTCCCGCTGCCGCTGCAGTACGCAAGGTCCTGCAGGAGCTCCAGGACCCGGGGCCGAGGCGGCCCAAGAAAGCTCAGGGTAAGACAAGACACGTTCGCTCCCCGAGCCCAGAAGAGCATCTTCCAAAATTGAAAAAGATGCCCGAAGGGACCAAAAAATATGCGAACCAGACAGGGTTAACCGCATATAACCACTACGGAGAGCCTTGGGACATAGACAGCCATGGACTGGTTGTCTTAACCAACTCACATCTAAAGCCTCATATCTCCCGTTTCAGAAAGAGACTGGTAAAAGAGGCAGGCAAAAACTACCAAGAAGAACTTGAGGGGCGCCTCCAGGGATACAGACAGAACCAGCCATCGGTGGTGGTTACGAGCGGCGGAACATCAAGCCATTTTGCGGTGCTACACGTACCGATCGAAAGATATGAGGATGGCGAAGATCAGGCCGCCTATCGGGACAACATAGAGGAGGCATTAGAAAAAGGTGTCACCCGAGCAAGCGAGTTGTCCTTCAAAAGAGTCGTTATATGTAACGACGGGGCCAGGTCCGGCAACCTACCATGGGAGGTAGCTGAAGAAGCGGCTATGAGGATTATGCGCCTCCTGACGAAAGCTTGCCACGGTTGGAGCAATATTCAGGAGTTGGTGATAGTCACCTCGGCGGCCCAGTACCACGAGCGAAAAGAGAAAATACTGAGACCCCTCTACAAGACTGAGGGGCCAAACAACTGGAGGGCAGGACAGCCAAAATACGAGGACGAAAACGCCCCAGCTGTGAAAGCAGTTCTGCCCCGGCTCCCGTCATCAGCAGGATTAAAGAAAGAAGCGGCAGAACCGAGGGGCTACCAGGAATCGACACCCGGTCCCTCGAGACGAGAAGAGCGACGTCCACAGGTCAGCTCAAGCCAGGAGAAACCTCCAAAGAATAAAGAAACTCCAATCCCCTCTCCCCGGACAGTAGCGGTGCAGACAGAGGTGGAAACCTCCGTGCCAAACAGGTCACCGCGTGGGTTCACCAGCCCGGCAGAGTCCACCGGCTTGCAGAGAATGCACTTCGCAGGAGGAGGAGGAGAAGAGTCCATCATACGGCTCCTAAGTCCAGGCGGACTCAGGAAAAGTCCCAGAGCTCCAGAGAGAATGCCAGAACCAGCTCAGCCGGCCTCACTGTCCACAGAACCAGAGCAAGAGGAGGAGGAAGAAACCACAGCTGTAAGTTCAGATGAAGAAGATAAGGTGCCAAGCCTGACTTCAATCGAGTACGAGCCTCCGGGAGGACTGACAGACCTGAAGAGGACAAGCAGAAAAGGCAAGAAGAACGGGCTGCCCCTTGTTTCAGTGTACACAGCTTCGCAGAGACTCGCCAGGGACGAACGATACGGGCCCATGACCACCAAAGACGGAAGAAAAGCCTATGTTCCAGAGGTCGATCAAACAGGTTATGATGTTCCAGAAATATGGATGCACGACCTCAAGGGAATGAAAGGAACAATGGTTTACGCAACAAAAGGAGAATGGGCGAATTTTCTGATGACCCCGACCTACGGCTCCCTCGCAAAAGCCGTGGAGCTGACGAGTAACTTTCGCACGGGCTTTGTGGCGATCGTGTACGACGTCATGTTGCGACGCCTGAAGAAAGCAGCCTACAAGCTGGCAACGGAGGAAGAAAAAGCACTGAGGCAAGACATCTCGGATAGCGAAGATGAACAGCCACCTCAAGGTCAGGGCCTCGCACGAAGCAGCTGCCCCACCACCGCGGAAGAAAATGACTGCATAACCAAGATACAGGCTTCCACCCAGAGCTTTGGTGAGTTCAAAAAGATCAAGGCGATGGTGGCCAACCGAGACCCAAAAGAATCAGTGCAAGAATATCTGACGCAGAAATGGCTTATGGTAAAAGCCAGCTCCACAAACGATGAGGCGAAAAGATTGTGGCTGGCCCATGTGACGGACCAACCAATGGGTCCCGAAGAAACCGCGGAAACAGCACTACCGAAGATTAGTGCTGGAAGACTGCGAAGACGAAGAGTCACACATCGACAAGGCAAGAAAAAGCATAGAAAAAGGGCAAACTCTCACCCAGGCGTGGTACGCCTTGCGACAGGCGATTCCGCCAGACAGAAGTGTCCAAGCCCTTAGGAAGCTGACAAAGGGCCTAATGAATGACATCGATTTCGTGACCCTAAACATCAACAAAAGTACCACAGAACAAATCCAAGAAACAGTAAGAAAGTGGGATTTGAAGAAAAAACATGTGGAAGAGAAAAGAGAAAAAGGAAACCAGCCGAAGCCGCCGGCTCCCAGGCCCTCGTATGACAACGCGAGGCCCACCGAGGGACCCGGCCCTTCACAGACACCAAGAAGGCAGCCTGGAGGATTCCAGAGGGGTCCGCAAGGCTACCAAGGCTACCAGCGTGAGCCCGGATTCCAGAGGGGTCCTCAAGGCTACCAAGGCTACCAGCGAGAGCCAGGAGCCCAGAGGGGTCCGCAAGGCAACCAAAGGGAGCAGGGTGCTCAAAGGCAAGAAGGATTCCAGAGGCAGGGCGTTTACCACCGGACCCCGCCGGATCAACAACAGGAGGGGCCACGGCCCCCACCAGCCAACAAAAGCGGTTTTCTCTCTTCCGAGGATTACAACAAGCTGACAACAGAGCAGAAACAGGCCCTTCGTGTCTCCCGCATGGAAGCTGGGAGCGAAGGGCAGAGAAAGTAATGGCTAAGCGGGCGCGGGTCACAGTGGATCATGCCTATTGGGTGGGGGACGACATATACACCGACGTGGATGGAATCCCCTATCAGGTAGATACTGGTGCAGAAGTGTCGATGACCCGCAAATGCCTTGAAACAAAAGGACACCTGACTGTTCAACTAGCCGACGGAACCATCAAAAAGATTCCGTTTGGCGTCTGGAAAGGAGTTGTATGGGCTCTAGGACCCTACAATTTAATGACAATAACAGACCTAAAAGAGCTGCATAGCAGCCCAGAGAATCGAACCCCAATACAAAAGCGACTCAGAATCCTCGGGGCAAAACTAATCCAAATGGGATCGTTATCACAGGAGTGGTACAAACCGGTGAACATTCCAGAAGTAACCAAGCAACAAATCGATGACAGCGACCTTTCCCCGGAGGGAAAAGAAACGCTAGAAGATATACTTTCCAAAGCCGGAGTGGCTAGATTAAAAAATGACTGTGGAGACATGGGTGCGAAGTACACCCACACCATAGAAGGGGGTGTACACCCGCCCGTCCGCCAATACCCCCTGAATCCAGGGGCAGTTGCAGAAATGGACCTAATAGTCACGGAACTCAGCGAACTAGGAGTGGTGCGCGAGGAGCCAAATCCCATCACAAACAGCCCAATACAGGCAGTCAAAAAGCCTGAGTCATCGGGAGGAGGATGGAGACCTGTTATCAACTTCAAGGCCCTCAACCGCAGGACTGTCGCCAACCGAGCCAGCCTGATCAACCCCCAAGGGACGCTGAAAACACTGAGACTAAAGAGGTACAAATCCTGCATAGATCTGGCAAACGGATTTTTCTCGTTGAGGCTAGCCAAAGCCTCCCAAGGCAAGACAGCGTTCACCCACAAAGGTAAAGCGTACGTCTGGGAACGGCTACCGCAAGGCTACAAAAACTCTCCGAATGTTTTCCAGTCGGCCGTAATGGACATACTTGACGGCCTAGAGACAACAATCTACATCGATGATGTATTCATTGCAGATGACACCGAAGAAGAACATCTGCAAAAATTGAGAAAAGTCACAGAGCGACTAACAGCAGCAGGCTTGAAATTGAATCTGAAAAAATGTCAATTTGGACGATTCCAAGTGAACTACCTGGGGTTCCAGGTCTCCAACGACCTGGGACTCTCAGACGGATTCCGGGAAAAAGTGGAGCAGATCGACCCGCCAACCTCGCTGAACGAACTACAGAAGGTGCTGGGACTCTGCAACTACGTTAGGGACCATGTCCCTAGCTACCAGAAGTATGCAAGACCGTTGTATGTAAAACTAAGAAAAGAAAAGCCAGAAGATGCCCACAAGAAGTGGGAATGGACCGCAACGGATCAAAACAGTTTGGAAAACCTGCGGACAGCCATTAAAGAAGCTTTGCGGCTGGAGCCACGAAGCCTTACAACGAAGCTGGTGGCAGAGGTCAGTTGCAACGACGACGACGCAGTGGTAAAAGTGTGCAACGAGGGCGGGGGAATAGTCACTTTGTGGAGCTACACCCTGTCCTCCGTGGAAAAGAAATATCCAGCAGAAGAGAAGGAGTTGGCAGTTCTGGCAAGGTATTGGAGCACCCTGAAAGACCTTGCTCAAGGGCAGGGCATCAGGGTCCTCACGCAAAGCCAGGTCCATCGATTCCTAAGAAAAGCCACGGTAGAAAGCACGAAGGCGACGAATGCGAGGTGGGGACGTTGGGAAGACATCCTGCTGGACCCAGACCTCGAAATCGGCCCTGCACAACCCGTGAGTAAGAAGAAGACGACTCAGGACGAGACGCCATCCGAACCGTTAGAGTGGACTCTATACACAGACGGCTCGCGAAAAGGCCAAGACGAGAAAGCCTACTGGGGCTTCATTCTCAAGCACAAGGAGAAGGAGCGCTTCAGACAAAGAGGCCAAGTCCCCGGCAGTGCCCAGACCGGGGAGGTGACAGCAATATTGGAAGGTTTGCTCGAGTTGGAGCGAAGAAAGGTGAAAAGAGCTAGAGTCATAACTGACAGTTATTACTGTGCTCAGGACCTTAACGAAGACCTGTCCATGTGGGAAGAAAATGGTTTTGAGAGTGCTAAAAACAAGAAAGTAGCTCACGAAAACCTATGGAGAAAAATAGCCGAATTGCGGCTAACAATGGAGCTCGAAGTGGTGCACCAGAGGGCCCACACGCGAGCAGGAACTCATTGGCAAGGAAACGAAGAAGTGGATCGTTTCGTCCAAATGAGACAAATTGTCTTTGTTGGGATCGAGAAGTGGGAAGATTTGCCCAAAGGACGGGTAGTCCCAGAAGAGAACGTGAAGGAGGTGGTGCAAGCAGTGCATGGAGCACTTGGACATGCAGGCACCGTTCCAACGCGAAGGGAACTGGAAAAGCAGCGACTCTGGATTCCTGAAAAAGAAGTCCGCAGAATCCTTCAAGACTGTGAGTTGTGTGGTCGATACAACGCAGGAAGGAGAGGACAAAGAGTGGGAGGACTCACCATTAAAAGTACCGTACCCTGGGGTTCTATCTGCATGGATGTGGCAGGACCCTTAGGGGTACCGGGTAAAAGTGGAGAAAAGTACCTGTTGGTGCTAGTGGACTCCATGTCAGGGTATGTAACCACAAAAGCAGTAAGAAAAGCTAATGGCAACAGTGTTGTTAGCATGCTGGACCAAGTCTGTGGCTACTTAGGGTTGCCTAAAGAGCTCAGGACTGACAACGGAACGCATTTTCGCAACGCTAAAGTGGACCAGTGGTGCCAACAGCATGGGGTAATGAGGATCTACTCTCCCCCATACACCCCCCAGGCCAACGGGGTGGTGGAAAGGACCATTGGCTTGGTGAAAAGTTGGATTGGGAAAAATGCCAACTCGAGAGAATGGAGCACTAAGACCCTGGAAATCGCCAAGGCCCTGAACGACCGCTACCGAAGTGACAGGCCCTCCCCTGCGGAGGAGCTGATGCGCCGCCCCTTCACATCACAGGAAGTGGGGCGGGGCTCAGAAGATAAAGAGCCCAAGCTTGAGCAAAAGGTGCCACTTCGAGTAGGACAGCGCGTCTGGATCAAGGCTCAGGTCGGTGCTTCTAACTCTGCAGTCAAAGCCAAGTACGATAAATCAGACATAATTGTCAAGATATTGGACAGTAATACTGTTCAACTCAAGAAGAAAGGAATCCAAGGAGTAGGGCAGCTGAAGCCAGTTCCGTACTAGGAGAAAACCAGGAACTCAAGAATGGCCACTAACATACAAGCTTTACCACCCTTTGTCAGAGTGGCCAATGTCAAAGGGGTGGTTAACATGAGAAGGAGTACTACGGGGCTCTGGGCAGGAAGAGCCCTGAAAAAGTTAGAATATGCAAAGAAAGGATTTCTCTCAGAAGAGAAAGAAGTATTGACATGGAGAGAAATCAAGAATGATTGTGTGGTCTGCCTGAAGCCGACCACCCTTGACCTCACATGGCAGGGACCCGGAAACAAGAAACCAATCCGGGTCACAGGAAGAAGAAAAGAATTTAACCATATGACCCACAAACCAGTGAAGGTTTTGGATGCATATGTATGCGGTTTTTGTCGTATAGAGATATCACCACGGTTGCACTTCGTCATCCAGTGGGATCTGCGGGGGACGAAGCTGAACCTTAAGGACTGTGTCTGCCAATGGGATGGACACAGGCTGCACCTCTGTGCGTCTTGCTCCGTACTCCAGCAGAATGGACTGCTGGTGCAAGCTGGAGCAGCTGAAGGATGGCAGGTGAGAAAGTTTCTTCAGCCAATACAAACCCTGGCACCCGCCTCATGGGAAGGTGAGGGTGCTGCCGCTCCTGTTGCTATATCACACGAGGAGACTGGGGAACCCTCGGCACCATCTATGAGCCCACTCGACGGCGACCCACAAGAAGCAAGTGGAAACCGGAATGCTGGCCCCATGGGATCTTGGAGGGAGTTGATGCAAAGGAACTGGCCATACAGCCCAGCTCAGGCCGAAGTTACCTACCCGCCCCTGGCTTCCGTACAGATCCCAGCGGCCTTCAGGGTCTATCGCAGCCCTGATGCCCCAGGGTACGCAGCCACCGCAGCAAACCTACCTGATTGCCGCTTAGAAATGGCAACGCGAGAGGGGTGGCTGGGGCCCTGGGAACTAACAACCTGGCGCCTGTTAATCGAAGATGTGTATTGTGATCCAGATGTGCTAGACCCGGTTCCAACAGAGGCTGGTGCTCGCGGCACGAATCTCCGGTATAACATCACGGATCTGGACGCCTTCCACCACACCGGTGCCAGAACCAAGGAAAAGAGTAAGATTTTCACGGTCACCCCAGAGGGGTGGCGGAGAGACGGTGTTATGCAACTACCGGGCTCTTGGGCGGCCAGAGCGGCAACGCCTACATGGGAGGCCCGCACAATGCGCGTCATGGTGACGCTGAGAACCGTGATGGTTCCATTCGACGGTGTATACTCCGTTGGGGTGGAGCTGACCAGAGCGGATGAGGAGGTGCCTCCTCCAAACCCACGCGCAGATGCAAAAGGTTTAACCGCTTGGGCACGGAAGTCATTTCGCAAACTGCAGCGTGGTGGAAAGCCACGCAGTAGCAGCGCTTAAGAAGCATAGTTGCTAGAAAAACGGAACTTGATTGTCGACATGTCGCTGCCATACCCACCAAACAAAGATTGCCGGGAACTAAAAAGAGTCTCTCCGACTCGCCTAGCACAAAAAAGGCCATATCTGCAAATGCCGACCGAAAGAGTCTATTTGGACAGACCCGTACGAGATTTTGCATACCGAAAAGGACTCTGTGGATCCGGCGCTTATTTCTGCAGCACTGGTGAATATGAGCGCTCCCCGGACCTGACTGAACCCGGGAAGGAGGCATTACTGATTAATATTCGCTCAGGTTGGGAACTCCAGTATGACAGGGCCACCGCCATGGTCCAGTGGACCAATCAAGGGCTGCTGCAGCCAGTCCTCCCTTGTCCTGAAATGTCCCCCTGGATCCTGAATATCGCTTTCATCACAGTAAAGGGTATACGGCTGAAGTTGCGATGGGGTCCTAACTATGCTGATTATTTGCAAGAGGCATATGTTGATCTTTGGCTGGGTGAGAATTTGATCTGGACCACCAGCCCGGTCATGCAGCGCCTCATAGCGCTCCACGTAAAAAACAGCGAGCGCTGTGTAATTGAGAACCAAGACTTGCCGTTGCGTACGGTGAGTTACCGCCTGCCAAGCCTCGGCCCACAGAACCCGGGCCTGCGCATGAGCGATTTGCCTCCTACCAGATTGCGGAGTTGGATGCACACTGGTGCTCCAGGTGAGGCGTGGGCTACGGTGACAGAGCTCCAGATGGAAGACGGTCAGCCATTATACGCAGCCCTCGCTCAAGTCCGGAACTTTGTCAGCTTTGAGGACTCGGTTGCGTCCGCATGGCTTGGGGTACATGCTGATGTGCCCGATGCTTGCGTTGGACCCCGCCCACGCCCCTCCCCGTTGGTCGTTACCTATTACAAATGGGTGTGGAGGGGGCTGGACTTCGGCATTGGCCGACACCCATCGGTCCTATATCACCAGCTCCTGAAGGGCAGGATTGTTCAGTACGATCCTGACTCTCCCCCGCGCCTCAGCTCCGGCTGCCCCGCGCCACTTCCAGACGTGATACCGACCATCACACGGCGGAAACCGGGACAATGGATCTCCCATTACTACATGGGAGAGTACAAGAATTTAGGCGATCCTCAACCTTTACCCCCGTCTCATTAAGACGCCCCGGCAAGCGACTGGACCAATCAAGTGAACGACCTCGGAATGGAAAACGACTATGGATTTGCTTAATGGCTAAAGTAGTAGCAGTACTAACAGGACTATGCCTTGTCCTGGCCATACTGTACTACTATGGTAGTATCCCATGGGCTCTCACTCATGTAAGGGTGTCCTACACTACCACAAAGAAGTTCGACCAGACATGCTGGACGGTCGACTCTGGAACGATCGTTCTCTCCCAACTCGCTGGACAGAAGAGCACCTCGCCCCGGTTGGACCTTGAGGTTGGGTCTAATGCAACCGGTCAAGTCCAAGAAGGGGGTGGGACGGCACCGAACCTGACAGCTACCATCATCGCGTGGATGACTATCTGGGAACAGAAAATCAACGCTTCCCAGAAAATCAACGACACGGGTGAAGAAACAGACTGGGCAGGCGAATTCCAGAAGGTAATAGAGAATTCGACATGGAGGATAGATGAAGTATCTACGCTGGGAGCGGAGATGAAGATTACGGTAATGATGAAGAAAGCAGAAGAAGAAAAAAGGGCACAGTGTAATTGGATCTACCCCGAAAACGGTGTCCCAAGCTGGTACTGTTCATGGGCATGTGTCTCATGGGCAGAGCAAGGGAACGAGGGATACTGGAAAACCGAGGTAACCTATGCAGCGAGCCACCGCAATGATACGTGTTTGGTGATTTTACCGGCAGAAGGAATGATCTGGGGACACTACAATCTCACCTGTGAGGCCACTCAACCGCGACGTAAACCACGGCGGTTTAAAGTTAAAGTGAGGCCACTAGGGAACTCCACACTAGGTAACACCACCAACTGCCAGCAGAACAACATCACCAGCCAAGCTGTGAATGTCACGCAGGTGGAAGAAGAGGAAGAAGAGGAAGTACATCCTACGGCTCAAGAGGACAAAGAAGGGCAGCCGCCGCCGCCACGATTCAGGTCGAGTGACAGTCTTCGGAGAAATAGGAGCAGGAAATGGACGAAGCATTGTAAAACAAACAAGCTCCCTCTCCTAGATAAGTGCTTCTGGAATGTGTTCTTTTATTGCGAAGGTCAGAATTACTTCGTAATAACTCCGGTTAACAAACCACAGTATCAGGCTCATAAGTACATCTATCTACCCCAACCTAATGCCCGGCACGAGGACTGGCTCAACAACACCCTGCCATGGATATGGATAACCCAGCTAACGCATTTCAAAGGGGCCTTCACGGAGGGATACTCCAGAGCCAGTCACGGCCTTTTGGGACCAAGGACGACCGACATGTATGTACAAAAGCTGCCGAAACCCGAGGATTTAATGACAGCCCCAAGAGGGGATTTCCAAAAAATTGACACTTGTGTGACCACCAAAATGTTCAACGCTCTGAATGGAACAGAGTATCTAGCCGACGGCGCCTCCCCGAGATGCACACTCTGGCAAGAGTGGTATCGGGCTTGGGGAACGTGGCTATATGACTGCACAGGCCTGAAGACGAACCAGACGATCAAAGGAACCCTGCAGGCATGGAAAGAGGCCCACACCAGGGACGACAGCTCAACCTGGTGGGGCCTACAGAAGGATGAAGTGTTAGAATGGGTGGTGCCATGTCTAACTCAAACCACAAACTACTGGGTGAAGTATCAGTACCTGGCCACAGTATACTCGAAAGAAAGAGACATCTGGCCTGGGGTTTGGAGCCGACCAGAACCATATATAGGCCCACGGCCCTGGAAGATGGAATGCAATCGAGGAAACACGACCTGCAACATCAGCCTGGCCGGGGGACATTGTGAGACTGTGCCGGGATGGAAAGACCATTGCCAGACACACTATGGAGCAGAATATGAAACCCACGTGCAAGAAGTAACCTGGGTGAAGGACAAAGACCAGAAATGGAGACGGTCAGGGCCTCTGACCAGCAGCTGTACCAACTTAATCCTGGGCCATCGCATGAAAGACAGAGTGAACGTGAACGGCCAAATCATTCCCCCAGTAACCTACCCTACAGTCTTTCTAGCTGAGGGCCACGCCTTCAGGAAAAGCCTCTGCGAGGGTAAAGAAGATAAAGGATTTGAATGGGTAGGGGTTAACCGCCTCTATGGGAACGGAACATGCTACGAGCCAGAAGAACACTGGCTGAGTTGCGGGAGCGGCCGACGAGAACACGAGTGCAGTTGGATCGAACTAACAGGTGCCTCCATGGTCGGGACCGCAACCATCGTAGTGGAAGAATTGGCAGGGAAGATTGGAGAAGGATTCACGGTCATAAAGGGCTGGATGGGGAGTTTGTTCTCCTGGCTTTGGCCTTATTTGTTGATGATAATTGGAATTGTGATCGTAGGCCTAATAATCTGTGCCGCCATTAAGGGCGGGGTAGCAGCCACTGTTGCCTCGTGCTTTAAGGGGAAGTTGAAGGATAAAGGAGAAGTGAAGAAGGGACTCCTCCCACGAAGGAGGGAGGAGTCCACCCTCCTATAAAGGGTGAACCACTGGAGCGCCATAGCCATTGCAGACCCGGAACCTCAACCAAGAGCCTCATACTGAGATAAGAACGAATAAACCTAAAAAGCCAAGATGACCAACGCGACCAACACCACAACCACTGAAACTCCAGACTTGACCACCTTCGGAGTGAGTATAACTGAAGCATTACAGAACTCCTCCGACGCAGCACGCAGATGCAGGCCAGTGATTCTATTAACCGAACTGGACTTTTGGGTCCTTGAGATCATATGGTTCTTCTACTGTTGCATGGGCAAATGGTCCATAGATCAGCCGCTAAGAATACTAGCCCTAGCTGTAGGGTGTCTGAAAACAGGAATCGAAAACATCTATCGAGGATCGATGTGGCTTACCCTGTCCTGGTTCGCTACTTACCTCCTGGGGAGAGTCCACATCGACTCCACTCGCTTCGGTCTAGTAAAGGCCGGAATGGTGATCATCTGGATGGGAATCGACGTCGCTGCAGTTTTCTACAACCCCCTGAAGATGGTCTCGGCTATCGTCGAGGCCATGCTAGCGTTTGCAGCCCTGGCGTATCTCGTGGTCATGACCATGGCTATAAAAGAAAGAGGAAGAGGGCGTTGGCTCCACAAGATCGGCGCCATTGCTCTTTGGGGCATTGGTTGGGGCATAACTGTCGCCATCTACTGGGCGGGTTCTGAATCATCAATCGGGATAGCAGCTTGGCTCATGATGTATGAGCCTCTGTTTCCGAGAAGGGTTGGGCCTACAAGCCCAGGCCTAACACCTCCTCCAATGGTGTTGGCATCTCCATGGCTGCATTCTCTGGCTGAAAGGCGCTCTGCAAAGCGCTCCAATACTGAGAGGGGGCCTTAAAAAGAATGGAAATAAGACCACCCCCTGCTTGCTACGCTTGGCTTGTAAAAATGCGCTGAAAAATGTAATAATTAATGAAGTCTTTGTGTTCAACATCATTCAGGCGGAGGCCCGCTGTATCTGCTGTGGGATCCCCCCGGAGCAAATATGGCACCTGTGGGAGGTAAACCAAGCCCTATGGTGTACCCAGTGCTACCTGGGGCAATTCCCGATAGGAGCAGCCAGCGGCCTCTACTGCAAAGGAAGTACCCCTTATATGCCTGCAATGAATGTGGTCGACTGTATGGAAGTAGAGGCTAAGGCAAAACCCGTGTGGAGTTCCGCTGGGAGAACCCCACCAGGGGTCCTGATCTACACTGATGGTATATACTGTCCAGTATATACAAAAATATGGGCGTACCCTGATGGCATCCGAGTGTCCACCACCCACCTCACCGATGGCCGTTTCGTCGTCATTGGACCACGACTGCCCGCCCTGCCGTATCCCGTACCAACTCAAGAAGAGGATAGCGACGCAGCAAGCATCACGGGTGTGGAACACCGAGACGTGGGTAGCCAGACAACGATCGCAGGGGTAATACCAAATCTAATGGGGATGTGGGGATACGACGAGGACTGCGGCGAGCTGGTGGAGGTTATCCCTGAAGGATTAGCGGTTCATCGCGAGTCCAAAGACAAGGCATCAACCAGCCCAGTCCCTACCCCGGCCTCCCTCTCCCCAGACAGCATTCTGGACCAGAATGTGTTAGCCCTGGCCTGGAGCCTGGACGAGCAGATGAAGGATGCCAAAGATGACAACGCCCTCCTGGATTTCCAGCCACCAGACCTGGATGACCTGATGGTGATCGACAGCTGGCAACACGTATCAGAGCCGGAGGACGACGTTCTCATCGTCACTGCCGAGGATGACGACGAGTTCTTAGAGGATTACTTGGGGCACGAGACGGCAGCCTGAGACCTCAAGAAGGGGGTGTCAAGAAGAGTTGACCCCTCAGAGCTGCCTCGGTAACATGTGAGCACATTCAAGGGAGAATCAGGATATAAGAGCACAAAGCATATACTCAGATTAAAGTGTAATCAAAAGATAAAGTGTATGAATTATATAACGAAATGGTTAATCAATATGTAACGATTGGTTAAAATGCATAGAGTGATTTAACTATTGTAATGAGTGTTTAACAAATGTTCTGTGTAACTAGAGCTGACATGCGATAAATGTATTAGTCAGAATGACTTTGCAAAATCAGTGGCAGATGTTATGGGTGGAGTTAGGAGGAGAATGTTGCAAGATGTTGCAAGAGATGAGTCAGAGGCAGGAAGCCTGGACTTATATGGACTTGTTCAAGAACCCAACGACCTCTCCAGAGGGAGGGGGGGATGAGCTCATGTATTAAACAAGGGGGGCTAACAGCCCAAATGATGAATATAAGGAGACGTTTGCAGGCAGCAAACTGGGATTTCTACACGAGCGCCGTCCAAGTGCGCTGAGGAGGAGATACGGACGATCGCAACTGATGTATTGAGGACTTCGTCTCTGTTCACGGAAAGAAGACCGCTGTTCGTGGACAATAAGATTTAAAGACGGAGGTTTTCCTCTCCCCACTGCTCGACTCTCAACATCTGGACAACGGAGAAGACGCTGCAGCCCGAGAAAGACTTTGTACTGAGTTTTGAGGACTGTTGAACGGGCTCCGTTGCAGAGCGGGAGGACCGAGGGTCCGATCAGACCTTCGCTCCTAACAACTCCAAAAGAACCTTTTCATCGCACCATTGAACATCCAGCTCCAACCGAGCCGTCTCGGCAACTAAAACTAATGAGTATAATCGAAGAAGAAAATTAAGTAACTGATCGAGTGTAGTGACATGTTATGTGAGCTGTAGCGTAAACCCTTGCAAACTAACCAAATATAACCTGCAATAAATATCTAATCTGCATTTAAAGTAAAAATCTCAAGTGCATTCATTTGCTCAAGTAGTAAAAAGTTCCTTGTGGCAGTAAAAAGTTAAAGCCATTGTATGTCTAACAACTGAGTTCTGAAAGGTTATCCTAGAGACCGAATCCACTTAACAATCCCTTACGGTTTTAGAAAGAATTAATCCTAGCCGTTAAAACCTAACCTGGCATTTACCAAGAGCACGGATCCATAAGAGGGAAGCTGCCATAACCGACGCGACTGGTGGGAGCGCCCGGGGCCAGGACTGGTCTCTCGGCCGAGTGCGCTCTGACCGGAGGAAGCAGGGTAGACGTTGGGAGTAACGGCAGTTAGCGGAGCCAGGCGAGTTCCCTCGCCAGAACACCAGCTCGACAATCTTTTAATAGAGAGCTGAGTCAGTAAGTAGCCCCGTATCGGGCCAGAAGTACCCCAGGATCTAACAAAACGTATATCTCCTTCCAACCTCCCAGTACCACGATTACACAACGTTTAGCCATGACTAGTGTAGCCGCTAATGAAACGTTCCTCCTGGGCTACTGTAGGGCTGGGTAGACCTTAGCCCCTCCTACTTCCTGGTTCCCAATTTGTTTGGTCCACCATATATAAGCCATACCATGAGCTGAGTCTTTCCCTCTCTCTGACCCCCTTCGGTAGGTGTGACCTTTGGCTTCTTAAGGGTCCCATTTGACTCTAGGTCCAGCTCCACAGAGAGATCACCTCCCCGTCGAGCTCTCCGGATGAGCAGGCAGGAGAGACGTTGACTGCCACTGTTGTTTTGTTTAAGTTATCAGTTTAGTTGTATTCATGGTTTTGTGTTGGTAGTTAGTTCTTTTAGTTGCCCTCTTTTATTATAATCGGTATCACGTAGTATATTAGATATATACATTTTTATTGTTTTTAACCTACTAGATGTTATGGACTCAATACCCTGTTAAAGTGTTAATTGTTGTAATAAATGTGGTAATCTTGGTGTAATCCTTGGTCTCAGTAAGTCATTCACTGCCACATGTACCCTTATAGAGAATCTGTAGACGTTTCAGTGGTTTGAGCCGGTATTAAAGGTGCAGTACACTGTCAATGCAATCCGGGCCTTGCCGTGGCCCGTGGTCACACTAGAGTCCAGAGCTGGACGATGCTACGCAATGATTGACTAGTCTGCGTTCTAGGGGTGGGACTTAGCGTAGGGTCAATTGTGATTTATTGAATCATTTAGAAGAAGAGGCAAATAAATGTACCATGAAACATGGAAAGTAGTGTTGCCAACTTCTAGCTATGGAATGACAAGCTGAGATCCCTGTGAAGGAGAAAAGCAGCTTATTTCCCTGCAGTGCAGCAGGCATTCTCCAGCATTGACGGCCCTCGTTTATCCAATCTCTGATCTCTTCAAATGAGCACCTAAAAGTCACCAACGGGATGTGTGCTCACATCACAACTCGCCATTCGCTGATATCCAGTGGTGTACAGTAACGAAGTAGAAAGACTTCGTTACTGTACTTAAGTCGTTTTTTTGGGTATCTGTACTTTACTTTACTATTCATATTTCTGTTGACTTTTACTTTTACTTCACTACATTTTGCAAAGAAAACTGATACTTTTACTCCGATACATTTCCCCTGAAACCTTCGTTACTCGCTACAAAATCAAATCTATCTTCAGAAACAAAATGAATCCTGAGAGCAGCGTCGGGGACTGTGGTGGAACAGACTGCAAGCAGGTTTGGTGAATCAGTGGTCCTAGCAGCAAGTTAAATCATTGGTTAATCACGTTAATGCACAATTGCAAACAAGTGCTCTCAAAGCCGCGGTGTTTTGATTCCCAGTGATGCCCAGGATGCTACATGCTATAGCTAGCGAGCGACTACATTAGTAGAGTTCCACACAGGACAGGTGGGATGAGGAGAGGTGGATGGGTCAAACAAACACTGGTGTTTCCTCCAGGAGGCCGCAGTTTGTGAAACGAGAAGCCAATGTTGATTTATTTGTGACGTGACTTCCGTAGATATTTTAACGCAAACCACGATCTTTTCCTAAACCGAACAAAGTAGTTTCATCGCCTAAACCTCTGTTTCCTGTGAAGATGGAAGTTTATTTTGAAAAGACAGTATGCATGTAACAAGCCAAAACAGACTCATGTTGCTGGACTTTTGCAGGAAAAATGAGGTGTAACTTTTCGTAAGATATCAATAAAATGGGGATGAATTTATATCATTGGATAAAGAGAGTGACATGAGAAGATCAATCTCATGTCACAATCAGGCTTTGCCTTGTGTGTTTTGTGTTTTTCTGTAGCTCCTCACTTCCTTCACCTGTCCCTAATCAGTTCATTCAGTGCACCTGCCAGTCACACTCACCTCATCAGTTCATTACTGTCACCTGCTCACTCTGCCTCCGTCTCTATTTATACCCCGGCCTCACACACACCCACACCCACTGCCAGATCATTGTTTGTTTTGTTTCCTACCTACCTGCCCGTTTTGCTCGTTCCCGGTTTCCCAGTCTGTCTGCCCTGCCTTGTCCTGCCGGATTTCCCCCCTTGTCTCGTCCTTGGATTACCTGTTTTGTTTCGTAAGTTATTAAAAACCCTTTTTTTCCCTACTCTGACTGTCTGCGCCTGAGTCCTCAGCATGCCCCGTGACAGAATGATCTGGCACACAATGGACTCAGCAGACCACGGGTTGGAGCGCCGGCTCCCTGAGTGGTACGAGCAGTTCATGGGAACCCGCCTGGCCTTTGGTGGGCCTCTGAGTGTCCAGAAGGCGAACCGCGACCTGATGGACTGCCAGCTCAACCCTCGTAGGAGACAGAGGAAGAAGAAGGGTCAGACTCTCATCCCCGCTGGGCTGCAGCTAACTCCAGCTCCCCGTGTCCCGTCGGCGGTCCGACAGACTCCAGCTGTCACCTCAGAGCAGCAGCTACCTCCGGACCCGGCTGCCACTGCCTCTGAGCAGCGGCGACCTCCAGTCCCGGCCGCCGCCGTCTCCGAGCAGCGGCGCCCTCCAGTCCCGGCCGCCGCCGTCTCCGAACAGCGGCGACCTCCAGTCCCGGCCGTCTCCGAACAGCGGCGACCTCCAGTCCCGGCCGTCTCCGAACAGCGGCGACCTCCAGTCCCGGCCGTCTCCGAACAGCGGCGACCTCCAGTCCCGGCCGTCTCCGAACAGCGGCGACCTCCAGTCCCGGCCGTCTCCGAACAGCGGCGACCTCCAGTCCCGGCCGTCTCCGAACAGCGGCGACCTCCAGTCCCGGCCGTCTCCGAACAGCGGCGACCTCCAGTCCCGGCCGACTCCGAACAGCGGCGACCTCCAGTCCCGCCGTCTCCGAACAGCGGCGACCTCCAGTCCCGGCCGCCGCCGTCTCCGAGCAGCGGCGACCTCCAGTCCCGGCCGCCGCCGTCTCCGAGCAGCGGCGACCTCCAGTCCCGGCCGCCGCCGTCTCCGAGCAGCGGCGACCTCCAGTCCCGGCCGCCGCCGTCTCCGAGCAGCGGCGACCTCCAGTCCCGGCCGCCGCCGTCTCCGAAACATTCATTTTTTCCAATTTAAATACTTGTTTAATTTTTGTAAAATATAAAAAGTGATCTCTTACGAGAGAAGTGTGTTTGAAGGATATGTTAAGGGTGTCAAATTTAGTCAGCAGTAAAAACATTTAAAAAGACAAAGATAGAAGCTAAAGACATTTTAAAAACCGCAATACCCAACAATAATCTCTAACGGTTTACAAATCCCGATGATGACCGAACCCATCCAGAATGTACCCCAACATATATTTGGATGGATCCAGTACAACTGCAGAAGATAAGTGGGTTTACACATGCAGACGCAAAGTAATACTCTCAAAATATCTACGCTGAAGACGAGCAGTTGTCTGTTAACAGCGAGTCCAGTCTGCAGTGCAGGCCACACACAGGAGGGATGCTTCCTCCGTGTGTTTAGAAACAAGTAAAGCTGCAGCCTTTCTTCTATTCAACTGAGGATTAATTCCCAGATGGCTCTCAACAAATGTAGCGTTTACAATCAGAACATGACAAACTTGCTGTTACAGAAAAGCAAACACAACTCTATTCAAATGTGACGACATGACTGACTCTCTGCAGGTCCTCTGAGCAGTTCTAGAGAGGTGATCTGGTCTGAAGCCACTGGGATCTTATTACGACGGTCTGGTCATGCACAGGAGGGAAGCTGTGTGACCATGTTCAGGAGCTGCAGACAATCTCTGGAGGAAATCTGCTAAAACGAATGAGTTAATGACACAGTTGTGATTGGATGCCAGCAGTTAGCAGCCTGACACTCCATGTGGGTCAATTAGCATAGTGGGGTAGCACGGTAACGCTAGGGTTAGGCTTAAAGGAGTGGGTCGACCTGCAGATGTCAGGTCATCTTAAAGGGAGAATACACTGTAACCACTTGCTGCTGTTCTGTATGCTTCGTTTCTATGGCGATTTCATTGTTGTGTTTTACTTACAATTGTCCATTTATATTCAATGTAAGTCTACACATTTAAATAATGTACGTCAAGAGGTCTTTGTGTTAGATCCGCAGAGATAAGGAGCCTGGGGTTCTTCACATTCATACTGCGAGAGAGTCCTCATAGAACAAGACTTCACATCGAGCCAGCAGCTCTGGAGGCAAAGACACACAACAAGCTCCAGACAGAACAACATGATCCAAGTGCAGCACTGGACAAAAGGTCATGGCCCGTTCAAGTTAAGCTTATTTATTGAAGTCTGTTTCTTAATACTTTCTGACTCCTCAACTGTCTGTGACTTTCGACCAAAGCTAGAGATGCAAATCTTTAAAATCAGCTCACAAATATCGGTTATCGTTTCTTTAAAACACAGACTAGTCACCGCAGCTTTCAGCAAACGTGGCCCACAACAATGTTGGGAGGCACATTTTTAATGCATAAGACACCACACACACACACTGAGTAAATACCTCTATACGGCTACACTGGAGGAAAAACAAAAAAGTAATTTAAAGCTTGAATGTGGCAAATATGTTCGTACAACCACTGATGTAATTATTATAGAGCTAAAGTACGGAATATCTAACTTAAAGCGCGGACTGTGTGTGTGTGTGTGTGTCCCTCTCATATCTCAGGAACCGTACAACCGATCTACTTCATACTTGACGGGCGTATTGATGTTGACCTAAGGACGAGCAGTGTCGAAGTTGGTGTAATTTGGACACACGATACAGTCGGTATTATTAAACTTGAATAAACAAGTAATAGCTCTTTGTGCTTCAGTCATGCATGTGGTCCGCTGCGGGGCTTTCTGGGGGGGCTCATTGTCCTCAATTCACTTCTGCTGCTGGATATATAACGTTCCAACGGAACGCTTCCTAACTTATGAACAGCCTTGTGCTATTGGCCACTCCCCCCAATGGGCACTGCACTCGTCCCATTTCAAAACTCTTGAAATGAAAAATTGTTGGTTTACATTTCCGGAAAAGTAGCAGTTTTGGCCATATAAGGTTTCCACCGACAGCGACATTATTGTATTTCTCACTTAGCTTACAGTAACTCCCTCATTATGATTATCATAAGTAGTGGAGGCAGCAGCTAACTTTGTAAAATGAGCCAGCTGACACAGAAAACCCCATTAATTCACAAGCTGCAATTATGTTCCACTCAAACATACAAATGAGGCAATTGCTGTGGAAAATGACACTGAAATGCATTCAACACAATTTATACATTTGTAGAAATTACAAAAAAGGTCACTCTTTGCATATTCACATTCTTGCATTGAGAAGTACACTTTTTTTCTCTCTGCTGTATATATTTTATGGAAATCCTTTGTGTTTGAGAGTATCGTGGTGTTAAGCTTAGAACTACACAGCAGGCTAAGGCATTGCTAGTGCCGCTGCATCATGTGAGACGCAGCGGCCCATATGTTGATGTGTCATGTAGGGTCAGGTCTGTGAGGAGGTGTTGCAGAGTGAACTCAGCTCTCTGGGAGGAGCAGGGAGACCGCAGGATGATGGGATCCAATAAACACATAAAGCAGGACAATGCTCTCACACAACCAGAGATATTAAAGGTCATCGATGCAACAATACTCGCATTCTGGTAGTGAACACAACAGTCAACGTAGACAGTCAGTCAAATGCTGAGCTGCACGTTTGTTCTTACCTAGAGACACAGAGGTGAGATCTGATTGGATAAGAGCTCTACTTAAAACAAGCTGCACTGGAAGCAGAGCAACTGAGGAAGACAGGAGCTGTGCAATGAGAACATAAGATGATGGGAAAATATTATCATACATGTAGTGTATTTATGAAAAATGATTAAATGATAAAATAGCTATGACTTTGTGATTGTGTTTAGGTCAGCAGAGAAGGCCTTGCAGGCTCCGACGGCCCACCACTGATGTAAAATGTATAAACGAACCAACAAACAGTGAAATAATGGAGGAAATGATCAAAACTGAACTCAAGTTATGATGAAATGCTATTCCATCATGCATGTTCCTAATAACTGAATTTCATACATCATTCTGATTTATTTCATCATCTTATTGCTCAAGGTCACCTCGGAGGAGTGAACACTCTCAGTGGAAATGGAATCGCTGTCACAGCCTCGTGTCTGGCAAGATTCATTCAAATAATATTCGCAACATTTCATCTCAT
>NC_136637.1:1092500-1315000 GCF_949748355.1 Melanostigma gelatinosum
GTGGAACCGCTCGCATAAGCGGGTGGTAGGCGGTAGTGCGATGGAGCTGCACCCCTAGGCTTCCTCCAACTGCATTCCACAGCTCTGATGTAAACTGTGGGCCTCGGTCCGAGGAAACGTCAGCTGGGGCTCCAAACCTGGCGACCCACGCCTGAATAAATGCCCAGAGCCACCTCATCCGCCGTTGTTGATGACAACGGGACAGCTTCTGGCCAACGAGTGGTTCGGTCTACCATCGTGAGGAGATGTGTGAACCCACGGGATGGGGGCAAAGGTCCTACCAAGTCCACATTCACATGATCAAACCTCCTTTCTGGCACCGAGAACTGTGCTAACGGGGCCTTTATGTGACGGTGCAACTTGGAGAGCTGGCACACCACACAAGTCCCGGCCCACTTCCGTATATCCTTTTTCAGCCTGTGCCAGACAAATTTTGCTGAGATCAACTTCTGAGACGCCCTCTTGCCCGGGTGGGACAGACCATGAATGGCATTGAAAACCTGCTGTCTCCATTCGTCGGGAACAACTGGGAACAACTGGCCGCGGCTGGCCTGTGGCGACGTCGCACAGGAGCGTAACGCCAGTTTCGCCAAACGGGACCTCCTCCAACCGCAGTCCCGTGACTGCCGTCCTCAACTCCTGGACGCCCGGGTCTGTAACTTGATCCTCTGCCATCTTGTTATAGTCCAAGCCTAACTGGACAGCCCCGGTGACAGCCCTGGAGAGACAGTCTGCGACCAGGTTTTCCTTGCCCGCTACATGCTGCAGATCCGTGGTAAACTCTGATATGAAGGAGAGCTGGCGCTGCTGGTGTGCAGACCATGGTTCGGTGCTCTTACTCATGGCAAACGTCAGTGGTTTGTGATCCACAAACGCAGTGAACGGCCGAGCCTCCAGCAGGAACCGGAAATGCCGAATGGCCAGAAAGAGGCAGAGGAGATCCCGATCGAACGTGCTGTATTTCCGCTCATTAGGCCGCAACTGTCGACTGAAGAAGGCCAGCGGTTGCCACGGCCCTTTCACCCACTGCTCGTGCACCGCGCCCACCGCGTAGTCCGAAGCGTCCGTGGTGATGGCAATCGGAGCCTTAGGTGACGGGTGTGCCAGCATTGTTGCGTTTGCCAGAGCTGTTTTCGCATCAACAAACGCAAGTTCCCTCTCTTCAGTCCAATCCACCAGCTGTTTGATGGCCTTGCCTTTCAGGGCTTCGTACAGGGGCCGCATCACTTGCTCTGCTCGGGGAATAAAGCGATGGTAAAAGTTCACCATGCCTAAATACTCCTGCAGGGCCCTCACCGTGAGTGGGCGTGTAAAGTTAGTCACTGCCTCCACCTTTGCCGGGAGGGGGAGCGCCCGTCCTTTGTAATGTGGTGACCCAGAAAGTCAATGGTGGTCAACCCAAACTGGCACTTAGCCGGGTTGATGATCAACCCGTGCTGTCTGAGTTGCTCGAATAGAGTCCGGAGGTGAGACCTGTGCTCCGCTCTTGACGAACTGGCCACCAGGATGTCATCCAGGTAGACGAACAGGAAAGGCAGGTCCCTCAGCACCGTGTCCATTAGACGCTGGAACGTCTGCGCTGCATTTTTTAGGCCAAACGGCATCCTCAAGAACTCAAACAGGCCGAACGGAGTGATCAGCGCAGTCTTGGGAATGTCCAGCGGGTGAACGGGCACTTGATGGTAACCTCGTACCAGGTCCACTTTCGAAAACACCACGCTCGCCGACAAGTGGGTAGAAAAGTCTTGGATATGTGGAACCGGATAGCGGTCCGGGATTGTTGCCTCGTTGAGCCGGCGATAATCTCCACACGGGCGCCACCCGCCCCCAGGCTTCGGGGCCATGTGCAGGGGTGAAGCCCATGGACTGTCGGAGCGGCGAATGATGCCCAGGTGCTCCATGTTTTCAAACTCTATCTTGGCGATGGTGAGCTTTGCCGGATCTAGGCGCTGGGCCCGGGCATGTAACGGTGGGCCGGTGGTAGAGATGTGATGCTCCACCCCATGCTTGACCGTGGAGGAAGAGAAGGTGGGCTGCGAGAGGTCTGGGAACTCGGCCAGCAGACGCAGAAACTCATCAGCCGCTGCAAGCATGTTAGTCAACCTGGTAGAGCCCGCTCCACTTAGTGTACATGGGTAAGAGCAAAAAGTCACAGCATTTATCAGGCGGCGGCCCTTGACGTCCACCAATAGCCCATAAGCGCATAGGAAATCCGCGCCGAGCAGGGGAATGGCAATTTTGGCAGTCACAAAGTCCCAGCTGAAACGCTGCCCCATAAAACACAGCTCCAGGCACCGTGTCCCAAAAGTCCGTATGGGGGTACCATTCGCGGCTTCCAGCGGGGGGCCCTGCCCGTACGTCAGCATGTCCACCCGCGATGCAGGCACAACGCTCCTCTGCACCCCCGTGTCACAGAGAAAGCGTCGCCCGGAAACGTCGTCCCTGATGAACAGCAGCCTGCCTTCCCAACCGACGGCCATAGCAGTCACTGAGCGCTGTTGGCTCGCTGCTGCTGCGGTGACGATCGTTGTCTCCCCCGGCCACGCCGTGGCTTGGGCCGGCCTCAACGCGGCCGTGTAGCTTTGTTGGCCCGCCAGAAAAAACTTATCGGCCTCCTCGGCCAACTCACGACAATCGGTAATCCTGGTGTTGGCCAAAGCGGCCCGCACCTGCAGCGGGAGCTGCTGCAGAAAAAGTAAACAGAAACTCCGGCTCGTGTTTAACTAGCAGCGCTAACATTTTGTCCATTAGCTCCGACGGCTTGCTGTCGCCGAGGCCATTCAGAGCAAGCAACCGGCGAGCCCGCTCAGAGTCCGAAAGCCCGAAAATGTTCAACAGCCGGTCTTTCAGGGTATTGTACTGCTCTATGCTCTATGCTCACCACTCTGCCTGCTGTCGAACTGCCGAGAGCCGCCACGACATAATAATATCTTGTCGCGTCCGCTGTAATGTCTCTGAGGGCAAACTGTGCCTCAGTTTGAGCGAACCACACCGCCGCTTGCGTCTCCCAAAACTCCGGCAGTTTCAGCGAAACTGCGTGCGTCGTCATTCTTTCTTCTGGAAACGTCCAGGAGTGTCAGGGTCACCAATGTAGGTGTGTGGAAATAAACAAGGAGTCGAGTATTCCCTTTGGCTGCACCATGTGGCCGTTTATTTCCATCCATACAAACCTTTAACACATTCACTTCCTGTCACCCTTTAACCCCCTCTGTCACCAGGGTTACGCCCCTTTCCTTAAAGGGGCCCCGTGAATTCGGTCGTCCCCTACACTTTCTTTATTGCAGGGAGGAGTGTTTTATCTATGAAAATGGATACAAATCTACTGAGCTGTATGATGGATGGACATTAGAGAAATAAGATAATTCCTTTTTGTAAAGCCGAGGTTGAAAGACCTCCAAAGGTCCACAAGGCCAACTTGATCCATGAATTGCCATATGGCCTTGGTCATTGAAGACGGCGCTCCTGTAACCACAGCATTTGTGTGATGAGCCTGTTAATGTCTACAAAGCCTTCATTTGTTTGTATTTGAGGTTACTCATTGTAGGTCCATGAGATAAGACATACTCGTTCTTTTTTAATATTCTGAGTCGTCATTTTAGTTACAAACTAGTGAGGTTGGCGCTCTCCTCTCCTGCATCTTACTCCAGCATAGCAAAAACCTGATGCCTATAAGGAAGACTTTTGACAAAGATTTGTGATTTTGTGATTTCCTTTTCCGAAAGTCAGCAACTGCAGCTGACAGTTGGCACACTGGTCTATGTTCACCTGCATGGCCCGAGCTTTACCTCAATGGCAGGGGATGTATTGTGTTAAAAACACAGGAGAAATCCAAGAGCATGATCCTCACTGTACCAGCCATATCCACGTTGTATAAAGAAGGTCAACTATGCCATTATCCACTCCTATGTTATCTGGGAATGCAAACTGCAGGGGGTCGAGTGCCGGTCTGACCAGGGGTCCGAGGTGGGCAAGTATCAGTATGTCAAGGGTTTTCATCACCCCACAACCCCCAGGGCTCGGACTTGGGGCCAATCCCATTTCTTATTTTTACCCCTACCGCTCGTTTTCGAGTGCCCCTCACTTTTTGACTTGCCCCTGGTTAGAGAGTTACAAGTTAGTGGTTGAAATCTTCCCCCGTGGAGTGGGACAACCCTTTGAGACCCGATACATCATCAATAGTCTCTGCTGGTGTTTACCGCGGACAGTGTAGCGGTGCTCTGTCGGTTAGCAACCTGTGCTCCTTCACTGCCATTGCAGCGGTAACAAGTGCAGCAACTTCGCTGCTGGACCAAAGTTACATTTTGGGCGCTACATGCCATCAGCTAGGTGAAATGCCACATGGAAATATGTCGAATGCACAAATCAGCCTTAAAACACGTTAGTTAGAGACATCGGCATACTCGCCCACTGACTATAGGTAAGACAGCAAATTCATTTATTTCCTTAAGGTGAGTCAGTTTGGGACATCGGAAATGTTGAGGTAAAACTTTGAGAGAATTGAGGACACCGAAAGGAAATCAACATACTGGCTATGCTGTTTTTTCAAGGAACCATTTGTGAAACACAGGAACTTGTCCTGTGTTTCAACTCCACTCTACAGAAATCTGCTGATTGGTCAAACGCAAACCTTGTGGCTGATACAAACTGTGCTTCATTCAGGCCGGTAAGCCCCGCCCCCTTGTACAGCTTTTATCAAGAGTTTGTAGTCTTGGACAATGGTTGTTTCATTGTGTTAAGTACATACGAACAGAGTAGCAGAGGCCGGATTCAGTAAATGATGTGATTCAAGCCTTTACAGAAATAGCAACCAAATCACATTAATTGAAAAACGGGAAGTAAGCTTAGCTTTTATTGCTACTGCAAAGCTGCTGGCAGAGTAGAAGGAAGAAAGAAGGGGGGGGAGTGCTGGAGAATGAAGCAAAAGGGCACTGCAGCTCTCTGTGGCCCCCACACTGCTGGTAAACACGTTGGGACGTGTGAAATTGGATAAAAGAAAATAGGCCATAAAAACAGTGTGATAACTTACAGCAGAGGAAGGGGGGGGGGGGTAGTGAGCACAGCAGCTTCCTCTGAATGCAGGGCCCTGTGGGAGTGACAGAGAGGTGAGGAGAAGAGCGAGAGGTGGAGAGAGAGAGAGAGAAGAGAGGGAGCTTAACGGGGGGATAAGTCAGGTAAGAACGGGGGAGGTGGACACCTGAGGGAAATGCATGGACGGCAATCAACGGATGCCAGAATGAGCTTGTGGTGTAGGAGGGACGCTGAACTTTGAGGAGGAAAGACAGAGGGGAAGAGAGAGGGATGGCAGTGTGGAGGACTTAGTCCGGGAGCCAAAGCCTGATTTTTTGATGAACCTTGTTTTGTCGGATAAAGTTTTTTTTTTTTCTGTTTCTTGTAGCTTAGGGGTACCTCTTCAAAATCCAGGAGGGTGCTCGGTGATATCCCTTGAGCATTTTGAGATATTAACCCTTTCATGGCCAAATCACTAAAATCACACAAAAACCAAGATTCATGACATTTCATGCAATATATTGAAGTAACAAATCAAATTAGCTTTTTCTAGTGTTTATTCATACAAAGGGTGATGTAAAAATGTCTTGCACTACAAATCTATGAATATTAACCCTTTCAGGCCATGCCAGCAAAACCGTTTTGGTAGCAGGAGTTATTTTCAACATTACACAACTTGAATGAAACTTTAGTGACTTCCTTTTTTTTTTACAATGTTTATTTTGATTTTAGAAATTTAAGACATAACAAGACAATAAGGACAAAATACAATACCAATACCAAACAGAATAACACTCAAAAACAACAGCAGTAACTTCCTGGTTAGGACACATCTTGCAGTCTGGTATTAGGATCTTGAGCATCCTACCATGAAACATGCACAGAACATTGTGCATGGCAAACCATGCTCTTTACAGCTGCATTTCTTGGAGTTGCAAGGGGTGTTACTCTTGCAGCCACATCGGATCATCTTTAGAATATAGTCTGGCACAAGTTTGGTGTCCTCTGGTAGGTGGGTTGGAATTAGTGACCTGTTGCATTTGTCTTTCTTCCATCCAAATTCCTCCGGGTTCTGTACTATTGACTGATTCATATTGAGGTTTCGCCACAGGTATGCTTGGAAGTGGGCCCTCTTAACATTTTCAACGAATGCTTCCTTTGTTGGAGGTAGAGCAGCTAGATTAGGTGCAGACATGTGGCCTTTCCCATTCTTTTTTCCCCAGACAAGTAGCCTTGTGTGCGACATGTCTGTGCTCTCTGTTACGCCATAACAGGCTGAGATAAAGGCAGTGGCTTGATTAAGGACTTGCTGGAATGGTGCATCCAAATTGCCAATGGCCGATAGGTCGTAACCAGCTTTCAGGGCTTTGATGACAGAGCCTTTCCCCACCCCGTAGTAAGACGCTACAGTGTCACATCCCGAAATGGCATGGGCTGGTAAAAGATGTTCAACAATTTGTGTCTGCTTGGCCAGTGTTGACTTGATGTCCACTATTACTCTTTCCTTTCGTGGGGATTCCATGATGAGGGGTACATCCAGCCTTGCCTCATGGTAATGGTGAAGGAGTAGGACAAACACATCTGTATCATCTGAAACCACAGTGATTTGATGGGCTTCTCCAGCACACCTCAGGACCTGTTGGACAATGATGGTGTCAGCTTCTTCTTGTTGATTTTCTAGATCATATCGGGTCAACTTTTCTTCCATGCTGATCTCGATGGGACATGGGTCCTCACCTGTCACCACCAACTTGTGTTTTTTTGTGCTCTGTAGATGGAATAGCCTGTCTTTGCTCAGTTCATCACATAGTAATCTGTTCAGCTGTTTCTTGTTTTCAATGGAGGACAGGACAACCTTCTGAGCCGGTAGCTTGGTTGTTAGGAGAAGATGATGTTTCTTGATGACCAATGTCTCCCTGACATCTCTAGTGACGGACTTGATGCTGTAGTCGTAGTATCTGTCAAAGATAAGGTAGACATCATGTTTTTCACATCCTGAATGATTTGCTTGCTAGCTTGCGTTGCAATGCTTTCCAAGTCATCCTCGTCTTCATTCACAAGTCTCATAGTCTGCGAGGCACAACTACGAAAAGCAATGATATCAGCTATGCCAGGTGAGGACAGCACCAGGAGCTCACTGGCAAATGTCTGCTGGAGTTGTCGGATGAGCGTCCTCCTGGAAAGCCTATCCCCATTACGGTCTGTATAGGCTGCAAAAAGTTCAACAGAATTCCACATTCTTGACCGGTCAGCTGTCATCTTCTCTACAACTGATGCAAAGGGACTATCCTCATTATCAGTGTCATCTGTGTTTCTACAAGTAGTGGCCGGCCCTGGGAGTGACCGAAAAGAGAGAAATCTTTGTCGACAGTCAGCATGGTACCGGGCATCTGCAGCATGTAGGTCACTAATTGCCCCCTGAAGACGGTGTTGGACACTTTCCGCAACATCATCATTTCGTTTTCCACAAACTTCTAAGAGAGACTTTTTGGTTTCCACTTCTCTGAATAGGTATGCAGCCCTCCATCTGGAGGGGTTCTTCTTGTCGACATTAAGATTGCAAAACTCACCACAGAAAACACAGTGCTTTTGAAAATCAAAACATTCAGCTGACCCTCCTGACCGTGAGCGCCTGGTCACCTTGCAAGGAACATTTGATTCAGTTTCTCCGGGCCTCTGACGTTTGTGCCGTTCAATGTAAGTCTTTGAGGTGTAACTTGAAACACAACTTTTATGGCATTTCAATGTGGTTTCATTGTTGTTATCTAATGCTTCTTGAAGCTCAAAGTGTTTTTCATCCCCATATATCTTACTACACTGGATAATGTTTGTTATTCTGACTGGTCCTGAAGATATCAATGGTTCCGTCTTCGCTTGGCAGTTGAACTTCCAAGTGAAGTAACACTCCTCAGGCACTGGATCCATAACCAACTCTGTAAATAAAATGTTAAAATTTGTTAATATATAAAAAAGGGTTTATACATTTCCCTGTGTGATTTTCACTAAAATGTTGTCTCGATCAGCAGACTTACTCAATTGAACAGCTTGTTATTCTCTTCGCAGGTGAACCTCCAACAGAACACTTCTGAATCCATAACCAATCTCACTGCCAGCTTTTACAGTGTTTTTACCTTGTTTTTTGATGGCAGCTGTTGTAAGCAGTGACCAGTTGTAAACAAAAAATGGTCTTAAACGAAGCACATGGCTGTCTTGTAATTGGAAAAAAACAAAAATGTGACAATACAGGCATACACAGACACAATGCACTCACTATATGAATTAACTGAGTGTTTTTAGCTTGTAATAATCACTGTAGGCAACAAATTATATGCATTTAAATCAAGTATATTGCATGAAATATCATAAATCTAGTTTTTGCATGATTTTGGGCAAGAAGGGGTTAATATCTGAAAATGCTCAAGGGATATCACCGAGCACCCTCTTGTATTTTGAATACGTATCCCTAAGCTACAAGAAACAGCAAAGAAAAAAACTTTATCCGACAAAACAAGGTTCGACCCCACGGCTCCCGGACTAACTGGGGAATGTGGGAAATACACTAAGCCCACTGGATAGCATCCAGTTTGTCGCATATCAGAGGAGCGGCGAGCGGAAGGCTACGGATGAGGTGGAAATCTTCAAGAGTTCTGGGAAATAACAGAGCTGTCAAAACGCATTAGAATCACACTTTGTTTCTGCTTATTTTAGGAGTCAAGGGCTCTTTTTTCTGGTGGGAGATTATGGACAATGGAAACAACAGTGAAATGTTCATCCTCCCACTGCTATTAATCCACGTTTCGTCTTTTCACAGCCCACCTCCTCATATCCAGCTTGTAGATGTAGCAGCAGTACATTTTTCACCCCTGAAGGTTTACTCTCTCAGGGAACGCCGCTGAGATTGATCACCCCTCCCTTGAGAATTCATAAATATCCTTTAGAATACGCTTCCGTGCCGCCTAAAAGCAGTAAAAACTATCAATGGAGGGAAAAAAAGACGTTTTTGGAGCTCAAGTAATACTTCGCTAAAAGTGCCAGAAAGTACGTCAGAGCCGAACATGTTGTCAAGCACCAGATGAAACAGAAGATTGCAGTGATTTAGAACAGTTTAGGAACGCACACGCAATCTATGTAGTCTCAATGACGGATCGCTAAACTTGTATGTGTTCTTGTTAAGCTTGGACAAGCCACTTATTTTGACCTTTTAATTTGGAGGGCATGACATGATCTCTCGGGATACTGGGTTGCAAACACTACAGAGCACTGCTTCTTTGGACAACTGGCCACAGTGTCGCTTTGAGGACCCTGCGGTCGCTCATCTCGCTTTGGACAAAAGCTAAATCAATGCAATGTATTGGGTGTTTAGTGGTCCAACAATAAGGCTTCCAGCCTCAACAACAAAAGCACAGAATATCAATAATATTCAGAGGAATTGTTAATCAATGGAATAGAGTGAAACCACCGGCATCCTTGTGCACATACGGTACAAAAGCATCCTCGTTGCCAGTAGAGCACAAGGCAAACAAAATAGGAACCTGCTCATTAGAATATTGCTCCACAGCGCTACTAAAGATAAAACTCCACAGGGCACCTCCAACATCTCTTCTGACAACCACCTTCCTCTAGTTGATTAAAAACCCTTTCATCAAGTCAACTCCACTCCCTCCACTACTTGATCAACAACTTTATTCCACTTGACTGTAAGCTTCATTTCTCTCACCACTGCACTAGTGATCAAGAGAGGGGGGAAATCGAAGTGATGCTCTCCGGGTGGAATGCAAAAAGAAATGAGAAGATAATTAAAGCTTAAAGTTTTTAATCAGAGGAATGCACATCTGTGGATGCATGACGTAAACATCTGTCTTGACAAGTCATTCGGTCTCGAATTTGGCAGCGAGGCTTATTTATGCCTGTGGAGTGAGATGATTTCCGTGTTGTCCGTGCAGCTTTGAGTGGGCCAGGCCGCCCTGAAAGAAAGACACGAAGACACCAGCAGAACACTTCGCTAAGAGGACAGTGTTCAGCAGCTCCTGGGGGCCGGACCTTCAGTTAACATGGGGTCTGATCCCAGGAGGCTCCCCCAACTCAGCACCTGACCAGCAAACTTTCTGATGCTACTGTTACACAGAGCCAGTCCACTGTGACTCCCGGCGCTTGGGTTTGATCTGACTGCATTTTGAGATAACTGCTGACTGAAGGTCCGTCTCCCAGAGCCGCCGCACATTCTCTTTTAGGCAAAGCAAGGGAGGGCAAAACAAAACAATTGTCATTTTCTTGTGTCTGCCACTTTGGATTAAATCCCAATAAAACATCCATCTGTACCGCCAACGTGATTGACGAGCCCTCTGGGCAGCTCTACCTCTTCGTCCTCCCATATTGGACTGAGGACAGACTGGACGCTAGAGTGACTCACTATCACCTCTTGAGGTACAAAGTGGTACAACAAGACAGGGTGGGGCGGGGCAAGTGGGTTAGCATGCTCAATTCAGTAGATATCTCTGCAACACAACAGACGTCTTTGACGTTACGTCAACATACAGATAGTGGTAGTTCAGTTGTTGAATATTTATTTTATTTAAGGATGGGATCAGAGAAAGTAAGCTGTGGGTTGGGACCAAAATCAACAATAACCAATCAAATCCCCAGAATTACCTCCCAACTTTCCTACTGTCCAATTGCTCCCCTTTAAAAGTAACGAGTTATACATTTATAATCTTTTATGATCAAAAGACACTAAAGAGGAGGGAATAGTAAATAATGCAGAAACGTGTGTTGACTCAGCAGAGATAATGCGAAAAGTTGGTCTCCAGAAGAATTCGTATTTGAAAGCGACACAGAATGTCTGCGAGACTTACTGCATTATTAGATAATGTATGAATATTTTGAAGTGTCACCTGGCACTGGAAGTCAGTGTTTTCCTTTCCACACATAGACATTTCTACCATGAATTCATGCAGGAAAAATCCCCCAGAATGCCTTGTTAGTAAAGTATCTGGACGTCCATGTGAAAAGTTGTTTCATTTTTTACATCGTCCTATATTTAAATATGAATAAAAACATGATTCTAAATCACCTTTCCTGTACCTTTTTAAATGGAAGTTTTAGCTAGAATACATTTAATACATCATGTAAATGGATTTTCAAAGCAAAGTATGAAATATGCAGACAATTTAAAGAGCTTGCTTTGATTATTCAGAAGGATTAGGATGCTTCAATCCATCTAGACAGTAAGGTAAACACTAGATTTACGGTATGTATGCGTATATTTGAATGTGTTTGGAAGGGTCAAATGCAAGTCATAATGCATTTGTTTCATGTCAGCATTCTACAACATGACGAATGTTCAACAAATCTCTTACAGCCTCACAGGTCATGTATAATTCATTTTGCAGTTGTCGGCCCGATATCACAAGCTTCAGCGAGAACGTTGGCAGTGAAAGAGTGCGTGGAAACTGTGTTGAAATTAATGAATCAACAAGGAAGCAAAGCCGGTCGTGGGGGTGACATTGTTTTTAACAAGCAGCATCCTTCAATGGTGTTTACAGCGTTCAGCCAGAGCTGCTGCCGCCCCGTTGAGCCAGAGCCCGTCAGGCACACAGGAATATTTATGGCCTCATTGGCTCACACAGTCCAACTTACTGCACTTGTCTCACAGAACATAAAGTGACAAGCAGCACAGTTACTTAAAGTGAATTACGCCTCGCAAGTTGATCCACGTGACTCCTGTTTAATCTTTATCTCGGTGTCAACATCCAACTGTCTACAAATCTGGAGGGCAGCTAACTAATCCGAATGTAGAGACGAGGAATTGTTGTCATTGAAGGTCAATGATGCAGCCGTGATGCGGCGCCGCGGTGTTCTGAAGATGTCTAACAAATAGATGTCTAACAAACCATAGATGGTTGCGTTGAGGGAAATAGATGGATCAGGATGTTTCAATGTTGACCATTCTTTTGTTGCGTCTAGCCTGCAGAGATGGTGAATGCAGTCGTAGAGATGTTTCCCACTAAACTACCCTGGCTGTTCCAGTGAGGTGACATGGCACTCATGCACCAGCATGGCTTTGTTTTAATGCTTTCCTAATGTTTTCCAGTGGCAAAGGAGTTTTATGGCACTATGCTGTCAGGTGAAGTAGGCTCTGGCTCCAACAGCAGTACTTTCTGTAACTTTAACATTGTTGTTGAGCACAGCTCTGGAATAAAAAACTACACACAGGGAAGGAGGTAAACAGGACTTTCAACCAGGAGACCAGCGTTCGTGTTGTTTCTGTACTTTACTAAGTTTACATACTTTGAATCCAACCATGATGTTTTCCTCAACCTAACTACCGGTAAGTGGTTTTGTTGTCTAAACCTCTTTGTTGTTCTTGTTTGAATTCACAACGTTAACCACGTGTTTACTGCGACCGCAGTGATCCGTCACAGTTTGACGCGCTGCAGTGTGTTAGAAAGTAACATGAGACTCCTGACCGATACTCGCCATGTGACCAGTTGGACATGTTGCTTTGACCACGACCTCACGGTGTTGATGAGTACAATCCTTTCATTATTCTGAGCACTTTTAGGAATCTTCATTAATGCTGCTTTATATAAACAAACTACATGTGTGATATGATTCAAAGCTCCGGAGCAAGTGTACATTTGTGTTGTCATATTTCAGCAATGAACTTGGTGAGTCCACTGTTAGAGGTGATGGCCAAGTTGGTTCATCACAATATGCCGACTTTCTTCATTGTTTATGAAGAACATGTGTGTAGTTAGCACGTTTATTTTTTACAGTGTACACTGATGAGGACGGCAGTTCATCTCGGCACAACTCTTTTGAATTTGTTTTATTATGTTGACAAAAATGTATATTTGACTCATATTAGACATTTGAATGTTTCACTCATTCTTGAATGTTTTGTCCTCAAAGTGTTCTTTGAGTCACTCACCTGTTATTCGATCTGTGCTAAAATGTCAGATAATATGAATGCAAAACTATCCTTTTAGTTAACAGATTCACACATTAATCCTGCACTTATTCCCACTAATAGCCTATAAACAGCCAACTAAAAGTAGCATGTGACATCCACATCCCTTTTATAATGGCACCTTAACGTTCAGCTGCTTTGATGCTGCTTCTTGACCTTTTTTTGTGGCTTTGTGGATGCATTTAGTTCATGAATCTGTCCTTTATCTTTTACATTTTGCTCTCAATGTGACTTTTATTTTGTCGGAAAAAAACGTTGAATGAATATTTTTAGTCACACCTTTTATGACGAAAGCTGGACCAAAGTGAAGAACCAGTTTGTAGACCTTATACACGTACTCAGATGAGTGTGGAAGGCAACATCATCTTGATTTATCTTCAAAAGATAAAGGTACCCTGTGGAGTCTTTCTTACCTCTAGTGCTACGGAGGAGTTTTTCTTTTTTGAGATGAATATATACAGAAACCTTGTTTGTACACAAGCCATGATATCAACTTGACTGACTATTGACAAGAGACAGCGATCACACAACCAGCATTAGGAACCCTTTGCTTTTCCCTTTAAGTGAGCGACTTCTGGCTTCCCATTGAAAATGTCGTGTGGTTTGTAAATAACCTGGACACTTCATCTAGCCGTCAAGGACACAGAGAGATGGACTAATCCCTTAAGTTCTCAGTGTCGTTGTTGCTGTGTGGGTTGGTTGAATTATGGAAGCTTCTTGGAGGAACATTGGTACACACATTGGTCGATGGTAGAAACTCAAACCCCAGGAGAGTTGGCAGGTTAAAAAGCCCAACCTTATAAAGTACAATACCGTCATACTCACAGTATTATACCCTGATACTCTGCTCTGTTGTGTACAGCTCAGTGACTGTGAACTGACTCTGGATCATCCCTCTGGTCTTTTGCAGACGTTTGCGGCCAGCCCGTTCTCTGAGCCCATCATGGTGAAGCTCCACAGTGGGATGACCCGACCGACTGAGGACCCAGAGATGCTGTGGGTGATGGGTCCGGTGCTGGCGGTCATTCTCATCATCATCATAGTCATTGCCATTCTGCTCTTCAAGAGGTGAGTCTGACGGTAAAAACAAATCTCTCCGGTCACGTCCCAGAGGGGGGGGGGGGGGGGGTAAGGGAAGAAACATAGGACCCATGTAGTCAGGTGTTGATTGACATTTTTGTCAGTAGTCAAATAAACATCATGTCACAGCTATCTAATTATCAATTTCACCCCAAAAAAGGAAAAACAACACCTGGCTGTCTACCCTAATCTGACTTGTTACAAACTGTTTAAACGGATCATCAATGAAGTCTATTCTTTCCACAATACGTGCTTGAACGTGAGGTTGTTGCCTAACAACAAGGCACAGAATAAATACATTTCACTACATTCTGCAACCTAGGTGGAGCCGAGTGTATTTCTCTCTTGTTATCCCAAAGACGCTCCCTTCACTGGGCAGCTGGAAGGCAAGACACGAGAACTTCTTGGGTAATAAGAGTGTTTCTACATTCACTGCCATGAGACAGCTTCACTGCTAACCGTTCCCTCTGCTCTGATGGCCAAACACCCGTCTGCCCCGAGCGCAGCCACCGCCTCTCTCAACCAAACACACACACACACACACACACACACACACACACACACACACCAAGCATCGCCCCATTGAGCCACGGTCAGAAGCATCAGTGTTGATGGTAAAACTCGATCAAGGATACTACTGGGCTAACGTTTGTGGCTTACCTCGGCCTTGAATCTGACCGAAGCAGTTGATGACTTGTGGCCCCGACCGGACGGTTAACAGGAGTGAGGATTCAGCGGTCAGTGGCGGTTTAAAGCAGTCATTAAGATATGTTTTATGAAGTGTGAATGACCACAACCATGAAAGGTCCTTGATCATACAATCATCATACAGAACATATTAGGCTGAAGGGTACAGTAGTATGTGAGATTAGCTGTAGGCGGACAGACGGACAGATACACATAATATCCTCCCAGGCTCATGCCAACATGATGAAGAACCCAGCGGTGGACAGCAAAGGTGAACGCACAGCCCCTCCTGGCTGGTTGTAAATCTGGGGTGAGAAAAGAAAGATATTTCATATTTTTGTACTGTCCCTAAATAGAATGAAACTATATGTATGATTGTAATGCAATCAGGAGACTGCATTACAAACTGTTCAGGTTGCAGGAAAACAACTGAAACCCCTCCACATACATGTTTCTGGCTAAAGATATTATCATTTTATTTCCAGTTAATATTCCAATTAAAAGACACAACAATTGCACATCCATCAAAGTGAAGGCAGTAATATAAAGGACAGTGCTGATTTTAGATTTTACAATATAATATAAAGTATAAGCTCTCCATCAGTGAAAATAAACTGATTTTAGGAAGCGTAGTGAATAATATAAGTTATTTTGTGTCGAATGTTTTTTTAGGACTATTATTATTGTGAAGATTTGAGATTGCTGCAAATGTAAATAAATGCAAGAAATAGGCCCAGCTCTTTACCAAATCTACAGTCGTGATGAATCACGAAACTGCTTTTCAAGTATTTAAAAAAGCATTGACAGTCGCGTTAATATACATAATGACATCAATCATACAAAGACCGTGAAGGCAGTGCATCTTCATTGTGTTCATTCTTCAGAGAGACACCTGGAGCATTGTCTTCAGCACAGCAGATGACGAGAACACGTTACAAGAGAATCACCGAGGAATGGTCAGAGTGGGTATTTTGTAGCGCAGACGGACATTTGTCTTCGCTGAGCGAGCCCGAAGGCATCGGCCCTCCGCAGCATATGGGAGGAAGGCGCTGCGAGTTGCCCCGCAGCGGCGCTCTTGCAGGCTAACAGTTGGCTCGTACTTCCTGTGCTCGGATCAAACATCTGGAGCACGTGTCAAACTCAATGCCCGCGGGCCGAATCCGGCCCGCCACGTCATTTTATGTGGCCCGCGAATTGGCCAGCAAAAAAATAATTATTTTTATTTATTTTTAATTTTTTTGGAAAAATAATTAAAAGTTAGACTTGAAAATAAAAGTATCCCCATGGTCGAAATGATGAGATAGAAAGTTGAAATGATGAGATAGCATGTTGTCTGTGTACCGACATTAAAACTATCACAACAGGTGGACAGGAGAGGCAACAGCCCGAAAAGAGGTTTTCCAACGATTGAAAAAGATCCACAAATAATCCCAAAATGTCCACGAAGAGAGAAATTGATGCAGAGGGAAGAAAATGTAATGAAAGATGGGAAAGTGAATACATGTTTGTGCTTCAAGGAGAAAACGGGTCTGTCTTCTGTGTTATGAGGCGTGTCGGTGATGAAGGATACAATTCACGTCGGCATTTTGACACCAAACACGGAGCTAAATTTAGCCTCCAAGAAAAACATCAAACTGTCCAAGAATTAAAAGGCAGACTGCAATCACAGCAGAATATATTCACACAGCTACAGCCCAGTGCATGCTGAAGGTATGTGAGCAGAGCTCCGACCAGATACAGACTTTTACAAATGTCAGTTTGTGAAGAAACACCATCGCAGACCGAGTTCATGAACTAGCAGCAATCTAACAACACAGCTAGCTAAGAGACGAGCAGGTACTTGTGTTTGTAATGAACTGCTGATGAAAGCACAGACAACACGGATACATCATCTATCCATGTTCATCAGACCTGACTCTCAGTGAGCAGCTCTTGGATGTAGCTGCATGCACAGGACGACGACAGGGAGGAACATTAGTGATGCAGAGAGGTGACACAAACAGCTTTGAACAAAGTTAATGTCATAACTTGTGTTTGATATTTTCTTTAATAGTTTGATCTTTGATAGAGTCATGTGGGTTTCTTAACCCTCAATTAAAATGATTTATGTTATAATAACAGAAATGTCTTTAAATATCATTTCTCATTTATATAACTGCATGTACAATATGTTTACACTTGAATAAACAATAATCAAATGCAGAGAGAGTTATTTAACAATATGTTAGGAGAAGTTAGTGATACAGTCTTACAGTTACAACCGGCCCTTTGAGGGAAACTATGATGCTGATGTGGCCCAGAGTGGAGATGAGTTTGAGACCCCTGATCTGGAGCGACTAACGGGGCTGACGGGGTTGACGGGGGCTTCCATATGGCCGCTGCTCTGCTCAAATGGAAACACGCGTTTTGTCTTTCCTCTCATCCTCCACTCTTTTTGCTCGTTCACTTGACGTTGAGTAATATTTGTTCTGGGGCGTCCATGAGGAAAGCATCTCCAACTGACCAAAGGGACATTTTATATTCTCATAAAACCTTTACGACGTTACTGGCCAACATGTTCATCGGTATATCACAGTATCGCAGATTGATTTACAGGCAGACAGAAGTTTTCATTTATTTTTGCACACTCTGAAAATGAGTTGAGCTTCAGTTGGTAATTCATCATAAAGAATCTAAAGATAAAGTTGACTTTTCAATTTGAATTAGACTCGAATATAGTGCTGTACTGAAACTTAAGAGGCACGAAGTAAAATTGGTTTGTAGTTTTGAATGTAGTAATATTTCATAAGATATGAAGAGTTGTGATTATGCATTTTGGTGGTCACCCAATTGGTTTTTTATTGGCCTCATCTGCTAATGAAAAAGGAGAATTTTCTCAACCTGTGAACCTGTAATCTTTTATTTCCAAATTTGGAGATGTGTATTTTGTAGAACAGCAACAGTGTGTTTTTAAAGTGGTATGTCGAGATTATCATAACCCCCACTTCATGCTTTTCAACACATACACCATAGGTCTGGTGTTTTAGAGGCATCGATTGCTGTAATCATCTCTCCTAGTCCCCAGGCGATCCCTTCCTAATGCATCCAAAGTGTAAGTGATGAGCGCCACAGTCCACAGATGTAGTTTCTGTGTGAAATTGCACTCTAAAGTTCAGCTGAAGCGAATGACTCCTCAGCACACTGACTGAGTCAAATCAGTGTGTGTTTATTTGATGCAAATGGCCGATGCAGCTCGCAGTACAGACACAAGCTGCAGCAGCACGCTGAGAGCTCTTCTTGTCCAGGCGCTCATGTTTGTCCCATCTTTCTGCGGAATGACAGACGATGTGGCTTGTAGCTGTCTATATGGACATAAATACAGCACTAGAGATTTCTACGTTTACTGACAATATTCACCAGATATGAAAAACATTTTATAATATAATAAGTATATTTCATAGTAAAAATGTAATTATGTTGCACAGGCCTATTTACATAATACTCACAAAGACCTCTTGCTCTGGTGCCCGTTTGAATGAGTCTCCGTTAGGGCTCCATTCATAACGTTGACATTCTAAATGTTATTATTAATAACTTACAGAAACATTGCATGCATTCACTCATCTTCTACCTTATCCTCATACGATGGTTCATATGAGATTTCACGAAAAGTTATTCATTTTTCGTGCGTTTTCCTTCGAACGCCAACAACACATGTCAAGTTAAGTTTAGGCAACAAAACAAGTTGGGTTCACAAAAATATCGTCAATTGTGTTAAAATAACTACAGAAGTTCCGATACTGAAGTACCAGAATTACGTGACCTCTTGTTTCACACATGGAGCGAGCAGCGGCCTCCTGGCTGAATGACCAACCAGCCAAACACATGGTCATGTGATAATACTCCAATGCCTCTGAGCATCTCTGAGCATCTCTTAATCCGGCCCTTTACTCTAAATTTATGCTACATTTAAGTAAGATAGTTCATGGCAGGGTAAGAAGTGAGCGCCGACACCTAATATTTCTCACTAACTCTATAATTCTAAATAGCAATAAAAGAAGACGTGTGTAAGCTGGAAGGAGAGGCTGCTCGGCTGGCTGTGGATCAGATACAGAGCACAGGGAGGAGTGGGCGTAGTGGGTAAGGGGCTGGAATGTGCTCCGTCAGGTGGACTTCCTGTCCACTGGGACACTGTGTGGCATTCCCGCTGCTGACAACTTGTAAATGAATCCTTTCTCTCTCTGCTTCCTTGTTCACTCTCTGCCTGCTTTCTGTGGATGCAGCAACCAAGAAAGGTTAGTGCCTCCACACACGTGCCCACACACACACACACACACACACACACACGTTCACGCACAAGGTGCATTCTGACAGTGATGCTGTGAAGTGACAGATGCTGGTTGTTTCTGCTACACCTTTCAGCAACACACCGCCATGCCAGCTTCTCTGAGCGGTCTCTTTTTTGTACCTGAGACATATTACCTTCAACTGACAGCTCTCGCAGCCGTGTGTGTCAGAGTGTGAGTGGGTTTCACGTTTTCCTTTGAGTGTGTCTTCTGCTGCTCAGCTCCCTTCGTGCTTGGTTCACCTCACACACCTGCAAGCTGCAGAACAAACGGCAGACCTTAAATAATCCACTTCCTCCATCACAACAACCTATTCACTCCTCTGCTTGTGTTGCCTGCCGGACCTCTCCATCTTCATCACCTGTACATACATAATCAGTCACTTGTGTTGTCCGGACGGATGATAAAAAAGTGACTGTTGCCATAACGACCAGCTGCAGCCAGGGTTTAACTAAAATAAAACTTTCTCTCAACAGAAACTTTTAAATCTGGAGCCTGCTTAGTTTAATCGGGACATTTTCAAAACCTGCTTTACGGAACCCCAGAGAAGGGGCGTGTCACTTATCAGAAACTGTGTCATTGTGAAAGAAAAACTCAAAAATATATAAGATGTGTTATCAATTTTGAAATGTATGGACGTTATATATTCATGCATACAAGTCTGTGTAAGCATGCATATCTAAACATAATCACAGTAACACACATTTCACATGACCAAGATATGGTGGTGAATTCTACACATGCCGAGCATATCTGCACTGATAAGATACACCATCAAGCATATTGTATTGCTCAGTGAAAATCACAATTCCTAATTCTGTCTCCAATTTTGGATTTGCTATAATTTGTTCTTTTTTTACGTTTTATATTTTGTGAATTTGATGATCCACGTTTAGATCCCATGGATCTGATGGTATTTATTTAAGGGAATGAAGGGATGTTCGTGCCTGTTGCTTCCATTTTGGTGAGACTGCGACATGTGTAGCTTCTCGATCGGAGATCTTTTGCATGGACGAGGCCAATCGTAATTTAATTAAAGTTCTTAAAATTGTTTTATGACTTCATCACAAATGTCTTTCCCAGATATGTTGTGGCAAGCCGGGGAATGTGGAGGCAAGAGTCACAACAAAACAAGAGACTCGGAGGCAGTTGGTATGAAACAAAAGGTGTCCTTTAAAACCTCTATAGCCCGAGCGTTCTGGTACCGGTTCCGAATGGACTTTTCTTCAAGAAATATGAAAATTGGTCCACACATGTAAAATATCGAGAGAAAAAAAATTGTCTGGGCAAAATCGTCATCCAAGTCATTTTACGCAATTATACACAGTTATACACAAAGTAATTCAATACACTAGAAGATTTATCACAATATCAGGATTTTTGGCCAAAACAAATCCACCAGCTATGCACCCGAAATTCATCTTTCATCACAAATCCGGCTTCGACTAAGGCGGAAGGATACATCATTCCGCATGAGCGCTCAAAACGGCTTCGAACCAGCGTGTCCAAACTGACCTCCGACAAAGCATTCAAAACTTACAGCACAAAGCCCAAGAAACCTCACACCGCTCAGCAGAAATAAAATTGAAAATCTCCATACCTTTTGGCGATTTTCATCCGGAAAAAAAAACAGTTAATCCATTGAAAGTTGGTACCGCTCTGAAGGGCATTTCCTGCTCTGTCTCCCTGCATTGGAATCAATGCGCTGAGACGTTCCATGTGGGAACAGGGCAGATCTTTAGACTGGACCAACTTGTTTTTCGCATGGGGGTCGAGACCACTTTATCAAGATTTTTACTGACTAATCACCCTCAACGTTCCAAATAACACGCCTGACGGCTTTCAATGGACTATTTCAATGGACTATTCTGGACCTAACAACGTGTCATACGTCATACTAAACCCACCAATCACAGGCCTTAACAATCCCACATAGACACTGAGTCGCAGCACATTGTTTTCAAGGATGAGACATATGACGATGTATTGAACACTCTTAGTGATAAAGAAAGTGAATATATTGTTATATAATATATCAAATTAGAATAGAGCAGGGCAAAATCTGGTTCCGAAAATCTGAATTTTGTTTGAAATTCTGTACTCAGACCTCATTTTATGCTGGCCTGCTCAGTAAAATTAGCTCGGACAGACCACAAACCTGTTGCGCTATCACTGTGGAGTGATTTTAGGGTTCACTAGGCATTATTTCAAAAGTAAAGTTCAATAAAAGTGCTTTTTTTCAGGCGGACATGAAACTTTTTCAGTTTGAGCTGTGCCATAAGTGTATCAGTTATTAACCAGTGACATATACACAATAATTAGTGTTACCTTTATTCTGGCATCAAAATTATTTAAATAGACCTTGTAGTTAGAGCTGGGGACTCTCGAGTATGGGAATGCAGTTTTCGAGCAGAGGCCTAAAAATAGGGCTCGGGCTATAAAGGTTAGGATGGGGTCAAAGTTAACTAAAGACTCCTCCCATCCGGGGTCTTTGGCCTTCAGCCTTCTCCCAAGGCACGGCAGTTAGTCCTGTGTGGGTCGCGCAGGGAGAGAGAAATGAGGCTTCTTGATTACCTCCTCTTCAACGCTGCTGGTCTCCAGTGGTTCAGGAGATCCTCCTGGTCTTCTCCCCAGCCTGTCTGCCGGTGCTGCTTAGAGCTGGCTGAACATATGACTGCTGTGATTAGCTGATGGGCTGCAGGTGTGATCAATGCCACTGAACAAACAACTGAATTATTTTACATTATATTTGATGGCATGAAGACGAGGTCACTTTTCTCATCTTAACCTGACTGTAATCCAAATGGTCAATGAATTTTTCACCCAAATAATCTCACTTTTTCAGTATGATTTGAAGTGAAGGATTCAGTCAAACACTGCCTGGATTGTGTATTTGTTTTACTAACCAGGTCTTATTAACTAACAGCTGTGTTGCTAGGGAGAGCCAATCCACCTTTAGATTTACTCGATTACAGAACTTTCTCTTTTCCTCTGGTCTTTAACCCATTCCAGGGAAACATTGTTTCCCATGTCTTACATGTAGCACATCTAATGGTGGTGATTGAAACAGAAATTATACCGTCATTCTAATGCAACTTATCCTGTCTGAAAGTCACACAGGCCTGCTCTAAAGATCTAAACTCTTTCCTTTTTTGTTGCATAATATATGTCAAGAGTTACTAATTGTTTTAGTATTCTCTCCCCAAATATGCATTTTGCATCCCAGTCACTTGTATGTCTCTTTCAGTACATTCTCCCCTTTATCCATATATACAAAGTACCATTATGCTCTCTCTGCGCCTTCACTTCAAAATGTGCCTTAGCCAGCAATGTGTGGAAGGATTTTGAGTATTGTGAGAGAATATTACAATAGTAGAAATACTAGGCCACCTGCGCTACCTGTGAGCTAGTAGTTTGCAGTGTTTGAGTGCTAAATCTCGGGTTTGAAGTTGTTTTTTAATTGGTGAGCTTTAGAGCTGCTGGTGCAGACTTTGGACAGACCAACATCTCTGTAATGGATATCCATCTGGACATCTCACTTCTCACAGGAAAAATAATGAGCACATTTCCCAAAATGTCCCAAACTATTTCTGAGTTGATTGAGGTGACAGGTGTTCGGCACAGGTCCAGTTGGGCAAACCACAACAGTTGGGTTACACACAATTATCTCCAAATAAATCCCAGAGCTGACCTGATCCATTAATAGCTGTTGGCCGGCCCGATAGATGTATAATATATAGATCGTATAACATGAGGCTTGTAATAGAATCATATGAAACCTCTGAATCTCTGTGGACTATATATAGAGTGACATCATTTTGAGAATAGTGTCCGACTATTTTCTTTTCAGTAAATCTCCAAACCTCATTTCCAGATGCCAAGTGTGCATTTCTCACCGTTCGATTGATGAGGTGTGCTTGTGAACATAAATAGACTGCAACAACACTTATTTATTTCAGCATTATTTTCTTGTCCTCTTGGCTTTTTTCACCCTGAAAACACATATAGAATCCAGACAGCATTCAATACACAAATGTTGTTCCAGCCAAGCACTGACAATATGAGAGATTGGAGTACATGACTACCATCACACCTACATCCCCCTCTTTGACTGTACCATCACACCTACAGCCCCCTCTTTGACTGTACCATCACACCTACAGCCCCCTCTTTGACTGTACCATCACACCTACAGCCCCCTCTTTGACTGTACCATCACACCTACAGCCCCCTCTTTGAATGTACCATCACACCTACAGCCCCCTCTTTGACTGTACCATCACACCTACAGCCCCCTATTTGACTGTATCATCACACCTACAGGCCCCTCTTTGAATGTACCATCACACCTACAGCCCCCTCTTTGAATGTACCATCACACCTACAGCCCCCTCTTTGACTGTACCATCACACCTACAGCCCCCTATTTGACTGTATCATCACACCTACAGGCCCCTCTTTGAATGTACCATCACACCTACAGCCCCCTCTTTGACTGTGCCATCACACCTACAGCCCCCTCTTTGACTGTATCATCACACCTACAGCCCCCTCTTTGACTGTACCATCACACCTACAGCCCCCTCTTTGAATGTACCATCACACCTACAGCCCCCTCTTTGACTGTGCCATCACACCTACAGCCCCCTCTTTGACTGTATCATCACACCTACAGCCCCCTATTTGACTGTATCATCACACCTACAGGCCCCTCTTTGAATGTACCATCACACCTACAGCCCCCTCTTTGACTGTGCCATCACACCTACAGCCCCCTCTTTGACTGTATCATCACACCTACAGCCCCCTCTTTGACTGTACCATCACACCTACAGCCCCCTCTTTGAATGTACCATCACACCTACAGCCCCCTCTTTGACTGTGCCATCACACCTACAGCCCCCTCTTTGACTGTATCATCACACCTACAGCCCCCTATTTGACTGTATCATCACACCTACAGCCCCCTCTTTGAATGTACCATCACACCTACAGCCCCCTCTTTGACTGTACCATCACACCTACAGCCCCCTCTTTGAATGTACCATCACACCTACAGCCCCCTCTTTGACTGTACCATCACACCTACAGCCCCCTCTTTGACTGTACCATCACACCTACAGCCCCCTATTTGACTGTATCATCACACCTACAGCCCCCTCTTTGACTGTACCATCACACCTACAGCCCCCTCTTTGACTGTACCATCACACCTACAGCCCCCTCTTTGACTGTACCATCACACCTACAGCCCCCTCTTTGAATGTACCATCACACCTACAGCCCCCTCTTTGACTGTACCATCACACCTACAGCCCCCTATTTGACTGTATCATCACACCTACAGGCCCCTCTTTGAATGTACCATCACACCTACAGCCCCCTCTTTGACTGTGCCATCAGACCTACAGCCCCCTCTTTGACTGTATCATCACACCTACAGCCCCCTCTTTGACTGTACCATCACACCTACAGCCCCCTCTTTGACTGTATCATCACACCTACAGCCCCCTATTTGACTGTATCATCACACCTACAGCCCCCTCTTTGACTGTACCATCACACCTACAGACCCCTCTTTGACTGTACCATCACACCTACAGCCCCCTATTTGACTGTATCATCACACCTACAGCCCCCTCTTTGACTGTACCATCACACCTACAGCCCCCTATTTGACTGTATCATCACACCTACAGGCCCCTCTTTGAATGTACCATCACACCTACAGCCCCCTCTTTGACTGTGCCATCACACCTACAGCCCCCTCTTTGACTGTATCATCACACCTACAGCCCCCTCTTTGACTGTACCATCACACCTACAGCCCCCTCTTTGACTGTATCATCACACCTACAGCCCCCTATTTGACTGTATCATCACACCTACAGCCCCCTCTTTGACTGTACCATCACACCTACAGCCCCCTCTTTGACTGTACCATCACACCTACAGCCCCCTATTTGACTGTATCATCACACCTACAGCCCCCTCTTTGAATGTACCATCACACCTACAGCCCCCTCTTTGACTGTACCATCACACCTACAGCCCCCTCTTTGAATGTACCATCACACCTACAGCCCCCTCTTTGACTGTACCATCACACCTACAGCCCCCTCTTTGACTGTACCATTACACCTACAGCCCCCTCTTTGACTGTATCATCACACCTACAGCCCCCTCTTTGACTGTACCATCACACCTACAGCCCCCTCTTTGACTGTATCATCACACCTACAGCCCCCTATTTGACTGTATCATCACACCTACAGCCCCCTCTTTGACTGTACCATCACACCTACAGCCCCCTCTTTGACTGTACCATCACACCTACAGCCCCCTATTTGACTGTATCATCACACCTACAGCCCCCTCTTTGAATGTACCATCACACCTACAGCCCCCTCTTTGACTGTACCATCACACCTACAGCCCCCTCTTTGAATGTACCATCACACCTACAGCCCCCTCTTTGACTGTACCATCACACCTACAGCCCCCTCTTTGACTGTACCATTACACCTACAGCCCACTCTTTGACTGTATCATCACACCTACAGCCCCCTCTTTGACTGTACCATCACACCTACAGCCCCCTATTTGACTGCATCATCACACCTACAGCCCCCTCTTTGAATGTACCATCACACCTACAGCCCCCTCTTTGACTGTACCATCACACCTACAGCCCCCTCTTTGACTGTACCATCACACCTACAGCCCCCTATTTGACTGTATCATCACACCTACAGCCCCCTCTTTGACTGTACCATCACACCTACAGCCCCCTCTTTGACTGTACCATCACACCTACAGCCCCCTCTTTGAATGTACCATCACACCTACAGCCCCCTCTTTGACTGTACCATCACACCTACAGCCCCCTCTTTGACTGTACCATCACACCTACAGCCCCCTATTTGACTGTATCATCACACCTACAGGCCCCTCTTTGAATGTACCATCACACCTACAGCCCCCTCTTTGACTGTATCATCACACCTACAGCCCCCTCTTTGACTGTACCATCACACCTACAGCCCCCTCTTTGAATGTACCATCACACCTACAGCCCCCTCTTTGAATGTACCATCACACCTACAGCCCCCTCTTTGAATGTACCATCACACCTACAGCCCCCTCTTTGAATCCAGTCATGTGCTGTAATAATTAAATCCAGCTGTGGAAAAACTCAAGTAGGCACTAGACATTAAACAGGAGCGGCAGCCTGCTCCAACATACTGTGAAATTCTATGCTTTTCTGAACTGATTTCTGTCAATATGGGATGTCTCCCAACTGGGATGAAAGCTGCTCTTTTGTACATGAACTCCAACAACAGTTTTTCACCATCAGTGACCTCGCCCGACTTCAAATATATCTGATTCCTAACCACCATATTGTAATGTAGTATCACCAATGATGCGCATTATCAGTATCTATGTAGAAAAGGCCAATCTTCTTGCTGATTATGTCTGTCCTTCCATTCTTTCCAAAAATACTTGAAAAGTTGCTTTATAATAGAATATTTAAGCACCTTCAGGAGCACATCAATTTGCTTTAACACCAGTAAAATCACTCTCATGTTGCTGCTATTTAGCTTTTTATAAAATTCCTACTGTTAATAATAGTAAATGTGCTTTGGCCATATTGTTGTGATTTTTCAAAAGTAATACATCTTATCATAATAGTTCACATATTTTCATAGATTTAATGGCTTGACTTACAAATGTCTCACTAATTATATCACTAATCACAAACTATTCATACGTGCAAAAGGATGAATGAATGATGTTTCTAGAGGTGTCCCACAGGGATCCATTCTTCAACCTCTTTTATTTCTCACTCATATTCGTGACTTGGCTCCTGCAGCTCCCTCTTTATTTCTGTTACTTTTTGCTTATTTAGAGACTAGCTTGTTTATTTCTCTTTGAAATTGCTCCACACTTATTTTAAAAATAAAATGTTTTAATTGTTTATTTGTTTATAGTACAAAGACCGACTTATCCCTAATCACAATAAGACCATGAGTGAGTAAGTCATTCTTACCCTATTTTTTATTCTACGTGGTTTGTATTTAGCAGAATAGAGTGGAAGCTACGCATCCTGGTCATGCTAAATCATCACCGTTTGTTACTTTGCACCAGCCTGATAGATTTGTTTCCCCGCCTTAAGTACAGCTATAACCGAATACAAACACATTATTCAGATATGCACAGATAATGTGCCCTAAACAGATACAATAAACACCACAACAACTCACCGCATCACAACTCGGTAACATCTAATCGCACAGACATTACACACACCTTGTGGAATTCACTCTTTACACTGGTGTCTGGATCTCCAATGTCCATCGAGGATGGAAATCCATAATCCCTTTAGAATCCATATAAAAAGTGTAAAGAGTGCATGGTAATGGAAAGATAATAATGCTCTATGTTGTGGATCATCAGCTGCCTGCAATCTTAATCTTGATTGATAAAAACTTGTTTTCTGTGTTTTTTTCCTCATTGTTTTCCGCTTTTTGTCTAAAATTGTTCCTAGTTTGAGATAAAGCATGGACTTTGAGTTGTTGTGGCCTGTCCTAACTTGGTCCCCTTCTCTCCCCACTTCTTCATTCCCCCAGGAAACGAACATCCCCAGCCAAGGATGAGCACATGGCGGGGGTCAAGGACTCACTGCTGGCCCACTCCTTAGACCCTGTGGAGATGAGGAGACTCAACTATCAAACACAAGGCATGGACACACACACACAACAAATGTCCAAAGCACTTATGAGCTCATATGTATTCATACTGAGCCACACATATAGTTATGCCTGCAAGTAGACTCTTATTGAGGTCCAAATGATCTCTGTTGTTCCCTGTCAGTGTGCACAGTTTGTTGCTACTCCCAGTTAATACTCCCAGATATCTGCTTAGGTTTTGGTATCCGGCCCTATCAGCACATACTGTAGTGTACTATGATTTCACAGAGAGAGGCAGGCCATCATTTGAAACATCCTTCTATAGAGCTGTGAAGTGGGGTGAGCTCTAGTTATACAACTTCACATGCTACGAAACTCTCCAGGTGGAATCGTCACGACAAAAGAAAAAAATCTGGTAGTTAAAAAGTCTAAAGTACAAGCCTGTGTGCATAAAAAGTGCTGGGTGGAAGTTAACCACAACTCCCAAGGTGCATTTCAGCAAGGAACGTCCAATGGCCGAGCTTACAATTCTGTTACGTGTGCGGCTGACGGCGGGCAGAAGCTGAAGATTGCTCTTTGAGAAAACACACCTCTCACTGGCTTCTTCTCCATCGCAATTGTAGCCGAGGCTCATGGGTATTGTAGCATTCAAAGTCATCAATCATGCCAAAATGATCGATTCAAAACCTGATTGCTCAAACCCAAAGCTGAAATAACTAAAAGTGGTGGTCGTAGAACAACCTATATTTTCGTTACAATAACCGGTAGAGTCCTACGTTTATACTTTAGTCAGTAAGATGTGTTGAGAGGATGAAGTAGAAAGAGTTATTTGTAATGGGAATACAAAATAGGTATTAACAATCAGCAGCCCCTCTCACTTTGCAACTCTACTAAAAAGGTGGCATTTTGTGTAATTTGCCCTGTTTGACATATATTGTAATGATGTTACTACAATCTCAAAACGTCCTTCAGGTTTAACAAATTCAACCCAATGCACATTTTCACAGCATGCTCTTTTGAACAGAAATACTGTTTTTGTTCACCAAATACGAACACTGTGCCCTTTTTCAAAGCTCTTATAAGCAACTGTCAATGATCAATCAACAATCAATCTCAACATGTTTCTGTTTGACTCCTGTGGACAAGTGGAGGGCGGTAGATTGATAGTTCTGTATTTGGACATACTGTGATCTATTTAGCAAATACGATTCAATCCATTTAAATGTACCTGAGGAGAAATTGTAGCCGTGCAATTTGGACAAAAGAATACGATGATTAACAGTGTCAAATGCCTTCTTGAGATCAAGAAACACAACTCCAACAACTCCCCCTTTGTCCAATAGAAATTAGATTTTTTTTTCTGTGAAGAAACAGCTGCTGTCTCACGAGAATAATTGGCTCTGAAGCCGAATTGCATTGGGTGAAGGGCAAAAGAACTGGTATTCAAATGGCAGATAATTTGTTCAGCTACCAACTTCTCTGCAACTTTTGATTTTGTTGGCAGGATACTGATGGGTCTGTAGTTACAGGTAGGAAGGGGATCTCCATCTTTGAATACTGGAACAACAGCAGCCGACTTCCAAACACTGGGAAACGCTCTGAGAGGTTGAGAGGTTGATGGTTTTGCTGATGGGATCTGTTAGTGTTGTGCTAAGTTCTTTGAGCATAACTGCATCCATACCAAATAAATGACTGAACTCACGCTAGAGATTCATATCACTGTGCTTTTCAAAACTGTTACAAATTATTGTCAAAAAATTATAATTTTGTTATGACATGACAACACTATGGTTATGGTTAAGGCACAAAAACTACTTGGTTAGGTTTAGGGGAAGATCGTGGTTCAGATTAAAAACTGGTTTGTTGAAGTTAGGGAACCTGTCACGGTTTAGGCTTTGCCCCCGGTGTTCCTGTGTCTCTGTCTGTCTGTCTGTGTGTGTGTGTGTGTGTGTGTTTCTCCTGATTGCACTCATCCTTCACACAACCTGCCCAGTCCACCCAGCTGCCTTCTATCTCCTCATCACCCCACACATATATACTCCCCTGCTTTCCCTGTTCTGGTTGTGAGATGGTCCTTCTTCGTGCCTCTGTCTGTGCCAGTCTTGTGGTGCCGTTGTGCGTGCTCCTGGTTTGTTTCTATGCCTTTTTGTGACTTTGGATTTTTTGTGTTCTGTTTGGATTTTTGCCCGCTCCCTGTTGGAGTTGTTTTGAGTTTGTTTGTTTGACTTTTTAAGTAAAGGACTTTAAGTTTAATCTTCACCCCGTCGCCAGTGTCTGTCTGCACTTGAGTCTCCGATCTGCCCCTCAGGAGTGACAGAACCTTTGTCGTCATGGTTACTGTAATGAACACCATCATGGTCATGCTAAAACAGAACGTTGATTGTCAATTGGAAAAGAACAGCCGCCTCTTGTGTTTTGTTGATCCATCCATTTATATAACGTCACCTGACTCCCCCCTTCCCTCCTGTTATAATTACGTTTAGTATTACAAACAACCTGTTTCTTTGTCTTTAACCGTTTTTCTCTAGTTTTACCGCCACTTTGCGTTCTCAAACACTTCTGTCAGACTTCTTTTACTCATCGTTACTTTTTCATCACCACCCCTCTAACTACTTGTCTTATCTCTTTCTCCCACCTTTCTTTCCGTGGGAGGTTTTAAACTGACTTTGTCATTGTGCTCCATCTCTGTTGTTTTTCTCAAATCAGATGTTTGGCATTTATCTGTGGTAGCAGTGGGGAATTTGGCAGATGTTGTTTACACCAACGGACATTCATGAAGTCATTTTGCTGCCAACCTTTGTTCTCCCTTCAGTGAACGTTCACTGGGTGGCCTAGAAGCCTCTAAAACTTCCAGTTTACTCAAACACACAGAAACTGACGGATGAATTCAGCTTTACTTGCGCTACGAATGCACAACTGTGACCTGTTAAAGATGTTTCACTGTGCTTGAAAGTTATGGTGGGAACAAAGTAACTACTAAGAAGTTACTTCACTATTTTACTTAATAAGGAATTTCTGTTGTGAATTTAACAGCGTACATGCTCAATTGAAAATCATTTTGATAATATATCAAATATAATATATATATATGTGAAAATGTTCAGCTAAAAGTAAGATAAAATACATTTTATACAATGGAATTAATATTTGAATAAATACTTTCAAAACAATATATTTAATTCCGTGTGAATTACTAGAAACGATGCACGTTTAAGTCTAAATGCAAGGTGTTTACCCAAAACTCTTGAAACCATGGAGGTTGACACAAAGTGTATGCTGTTAGTGAGGCGTGCAAGCAGGTTCAAAGTTCAAGTTCAAAGTTCAAAGTTCACTTTATTGTCAAAGTTTCCACATGTGTTATGCATACAGAAATTTCGAAATGCCAGGTATCGGCAATCCTCATATTCCACATACTTGCTTTTAAGTATAGGGAAAGACAAGGAAGGGCATTTTGTATTAATATCAGGCTGCCTCATTGGGGATAATATTGTAATAGGATGTGTTTACGCAACTACCGTGTTTGCACAATTATTCCTTCCAAGGCTACTGGCTAATATTCCATTACGTTCTTCTTTTTTAACTGTATTTGAACCCAACGTTGATGAGCCAATCCTAAGGGATTTGTCACAACCTCGTCGGTCCTTCTCTAGGGGGATGATTTTCTTCCATGACATATTACTGTCTTATTAGCACTACTATTATGATCGTTCTTGTAGACATTGGCGCTTCAACTCTCATTTAATGAATAATCCCCAGTTTATCAAGTTATTACTGAAGAGCTGGAATTGTTTTTGATGGTGAATAAAGCGGCATCAGAGGTCACTTCAGTTTTATGATGAAAAGCTAAATGCTATCTAAGAGGGGCTATCCTGCACTCCCACAGAGAAAGTCATCCTAAGAATTGAGGAAAAGAAGTAAGAGATAGGCAGGCAGATAACAGAGATAGACGTTTTGGAGGCCAATAATAGGGAACATCCTGATGGGTTCGGCCCAGAATTTCATTAGATCCCCCAGCAAAAATCATTGGGCCACTGACAGATGTGTTCTGGCATTCTTAATACTGGTCAGTTGGCCCAATCTCTGAACTTGGCCAACATATCCCTTATCCTGAAGAAATGCAAACCACCAAACAACCAGAGAATGGCCCATACTGCCCTATTAGACTGATTGGAGTTGATGGTAGAAGATCCTCCAATCTGGAAGTACCTTAGAAAGTATTTTCCTGAGCATTATCAATTTGGACCAGACCAGATTGACAATCCGGAATTGGCTCTTGACATCCAGTATCAGATGACATCTGCATGTGCTTCCCTTACTAAACTATTTAGCTGATTTCAACAATGTTAGATTTCAGAAAGAGACTTCCCTGCGCAAACAACTAATAAGAAAATAGAAAAATGTTTATTTCTCTGTACGGTTCTTTCCATAATGTTGTCACTTTTAATAAGTCTTTGCCTGTTTGTAGCAAAAACAAGCCCTTTTAGTGGACGTGCATTGATGTTGACGATGGTGTTCACCTTCAATACTGGACCAATCTCAAAAATGTTTGTCCCCATTAGTCACTCAGATACAAAAACACGAGAAAATAGGGTTGAAAAATACCAAAACTTACTAGAGTTCTATTTCAGGAAGGTATTCCTATGTCTTTTCTGTAACTTCAGTAACAGTTTGAAATATTTATTGAGCAATTTATGGGGGTATTTGCAAATACCTAGCATGATGTCCTTTTTTGGGACAGAGTGCGGGTACATTTCGCTGAACAGAACAGTAATGTGACGAAGCCTATAGGTGGTGGACCATTCACAAATTACCAACATGGCCACCCCCAGAGTCCCGTGCTGACATGGCTAAAAACTGAAGTCACTTTATCTGTTCTAGGATGCAACGCATGTTAAGAAATATTTTACAGATACATAAAGCTGCTGAACAGTGCAGAGGGTAGTAGACACACAGCTCCCTTCTCAGTGCTCCCTGTGTTCTTTTCTTTTCTCTGTCTTCTCCTAACTGACCCCTGTTCTGTTTGTTTTGCCTGGTCTTTCCCCCTGCAGGTTCCAGTGCCCTCAGTTGCCCGAACACTCCAAGTTAGTTTTCATCCCTCTTGTTTTTTACTAATGCTTCCTCCAATTCCTGCCATTTGAACCAGAGCCCTTTTATTTAACTCTGTCACCTTCTCTTATGGTCTGCCCATGTCAGCCATTCACACCAAATGGTTGTCATTAAAACTGAGATTTGAAATGAAATACAGTAGAAAGACATAAAAGATATTGAAACAAATATCAGCGTAAGATGCTGTGGATACTCTTACACTCCAGCCACCCTTCCTACTCACCTATTGCATTATGGGATTTCTTTAACCATTCAGCATGCTCGTTGACGCTCACATCACCAGTGTGGTTGTGGTATGGTGTTGAAGAGCTGCACAGTCATACATCATCCTTCTGCTCACCCTCACTGTCACCCCACATTACCGTGACCAGTTAGCTCTGAGCCTTCAACATGCATCCACACTCTAGTTACATTGTCCAGTTCGTGTGTGTGTGTGTGTATGTGTGTGTGTGTGTGTAAGATGGACTCTACTTACCACTTCACTTCTCACTGCAGGGATGAGGGAACATCCTCCCATCGCTATCTGTGACCTGGCAGACTACATAGAGAGGCTCAAGGCCAATGATGGTCTGCGCTTCTCTCAGGAGTATGAGGTAACGTCCTGCTCTTATACAGTACATGGCTTTCAGGTGAAGTGTTGGGAACGTAGAGGAGCGTGTTTGGGTTATCAGCATCTAAGATCAATCAATCAAGAATTATTAATGTCAGTAACAATTATTAATGATTATTCATGATAACGGGGCACCACCCTGCGAACAGGGACCAATAACCAAACGATAAAACTAAGTCTCATAATTAGTGTTCACTCACAATGTCAGTAGTCTGAGTACTATTACACATCCAGGGTGAAACTGAAGGGTTAAGTTCGAGCACAGACCACATATACAGTTATTATCACAATACGCATGCACAAAGTAATCACAGACAGCTGCTCTTTAAAATATAACAGAGTTCATTAAGTTCTAATACAAATGATCTAGTCAACTAATATCTAAGCTAACAACAACTATACATTCATGAGCACGCTATCTAAAATCAACAGACTATTGAAAAGAGGGGGGGGAGTGTGTGTGTGTGTGTGTGTGTGTGTGTGTGTGTGTGTGTTTGTGTGTGTGTGTGTGTGTGTGTGTGGAAAATGGGGAGAAGCGAGGGAACAGCTCAGTGACGTGTGACGTAGCTGGGACGTGGTGACGTCTCTCATGCGCGAGACCCAAAATGGCGGATAGCCAACAGGAGACCCGGTGTCTACATGTGCTGGTAGCTGTTAAGCACGTAGCTAGATTAGCTCAAAGCTATATGTGTGTGTGTGGGTTAGTAAAAGAGAAGGGAAAGGAACAAAACGAAATGAAATAAAACAAGCGATTACGATCCTCTGCGCCGCGCGGGAGTACGGAAGATTTCTAGGGGAGCAAGAACAGCGATTCTTTGTCTCAGCCGGCGGTTCTGACCTCCTGAACTGATGAGAAGCAACTTCGACCTCACTGGGCGGCTAAAGTTATCTAAACACAAATCACAGTAGCATGAAATACACTAACTTCTCCACAACCCCAACGGTCTCAGCGACTGTTAGTGTCGGAGATTATTAAGCATACACCACGTTATAAAAATGAACAGTACTTTAAGCACACAAACAAGATAAAATAAACACAAATGAAACTCTCTCTAACTCTGCCCAGAATCTATTCGCCTTACGGTACGATGCAATCGTGGTGATTGGGGGGGGGGGTTCTTCTGAGGGGTTCTTCTGAGGGGTTCTTCTGAGCTTCGGTGGGCTCAGGCAGCGCGGCAGCGCGGCTGCGGGCTGCGGAAGGTGTTCTCTCGGTGGGAGAGAATCTCTGTCGTCTGGATAAGGGACGTTCGCGTCCTTATCACCAGAGCAGACGAGGAGCTTATTGGGGAGTGGAAGTTCTCTCTCTCTTTCTGAAGAAGTCTTGCTTCTTCACTTCTGCAGGATTAAAAGGGTTCGCTTCGTGGATACGAACAACCATAAAATAGACAATTTGGTGAATTCGGCCAGCGAATATAAACTGTTAAACCTAGGTTTTTGGTTAAAAAGGGGAACAACGTTGCATGTGTGCCTCCTGCTACCCCGGAGGGATCGATGGAAAAGCATTGAGGTGGGGGCTGCAGGGTAGTTTTGTAGAAAGGTAGCTGAACCACAGGGGTCCTGGGGTGTCTTGGCCCTCGGCCAATTAGATTGCAGCAGTGCTTTCAGGTAACTTCAGGAACACATAGTTTTTGGGGGGAGGAAACTGACACCCTAATGTGAATTTCTTCAGAGTTGGGGGGTTTGGTGCTCATCAAACTACAATCAGGATGAAACATTTGCTTGCAAAAGGGAAGGCCTGACTCTCTCTTTGTTCCACAGCACATCTCGAAGCCACATAGTCAGATCCCAACAGAAGCAACACACCATTTTCAACCATAGTCAAAGTCTTTTGTTTCTTGGTAACAATTGTTGAGCTAGTTTTATGAAGAACGTTTAATGAAAAGTTAGGAAATGACAAATTCCTGTGGTGTTTATATGTTTGAGAACTGAAATACATGGTAATTGGTAAATGGACTCGTAGTTCTATAGCGCCTTTGTAGTCTTCCGACCACTCAAAGTGCTTTTACACTACATGTCATTTACCCATTCAGACTCATGGGCTAACATGCACGGTGCCACCTACCCATCAGGACCATAGACTATATAAGAAGTTGATGTAGTCATTGTGACGTTACCCATTGGTTTGTGGACTGATGTTTTGAAGGCTTGAGTTCGGCGATTTTTCCCGTTGCCATTTTAGATTACAAGCATTGCCATCTTGGCTTTTTGCAAACGTAGAGATGCCGTATACGGCTCTGGTAGAGACCTGTCAATCACTGTGTAGCCCCGCCCTAAAGCATACCCTGCTTTATGGTCTGTTTGACTCTAAATGGACCATAATGTACGAAATGAACATCATGCTGTATTGAAGAAGACTTGATGTTTACAATGTTTACTGAGGTAATAAATCAAGAGAGAAGTAGAGTCATTTTCTCACAGACAATCGGAGGAGTCGCCCCCTGCTGGTCAGTAAAAATAATTTTATATTTTACTTTATACGTTTTCAGACACTTGTGCATCTGATTCACTCGGCAGAACCGGAGGTTGCCGCCTGATCAGGACTAACTAACATTCATGCACGAGAGGCACAGCCTACAGAAGCACCCGTTGTGTTTATGGTTGTCTACACTGTAAAAAAATATAGAAGTTGAGAACACTCAAATTAATAAGAAAACCACCTTCAAAGTTTTTTTGTTTCCAGTAGACTCAACTTCAGTTCCAGCTAATTGTGTCAATAACGTTGAAGACTTTCTAATGTTTTCTGTTTTAATCCTCCGCGTCAGCGATAGTCGTGGCAGGAGGCCTTGTGTTTTTGGCCTGTCCGTCTGTCCGGTCCACTCTCAGATATCTCAGGAACGCCTTGATGGAATTTCTTCAAAGTTGGCACAAATCTCCACTTGTATATTCAAGGATGAACTGATAAGAATGGTGGTCCGAGGTCGCTGTGACCTCACGAAACATGTTTTTGGCCATAACTCAAGAATTCATATGCTAATTATGACTATTTCAAACAAAAGTCTAATAGTATAAAATTACTTTTTGGAAAGACATGGATATGAAGTGCAATTCGACTGATTGGCGGAGGTATACAACCACAAGGCGGTAATTCTAGCTTATTATTAAAGCTGATCATAGTGTAAACTTTTTTGTGAAGAAAAGAAAAAGAAAGACAATAAATAAAACATTTATTTATTCTAGTCAGGGTAGAATGCCTCTGAAATGGCAACTCAGGGGCTGGCAAATGGTCCACTGAGCCAGAAATATGAACAAGTTACATATAGGCGAGCAACTCCTTCTGGCAAGGTGACACAGGTTCATCTGAGTGTTTTGAAACTGTGGTAAAAACAATATAGTATGCGTCCATTTTCATTCAGTTGACCAACAGGTTTCTTTTTCGTGCAACTTAGTGCTGCTGCCTTTAATTGAACCACATTCAATTAATATATTAATCAATTTCCTGCATTTCTGCATTTTACTACTGCATTTTATTTCTTGCACTGTTTTTAATGTTTTAATGAATGTTCTTAATTGTTTTTAAATCTCCTTTTCTTTTGCCTTATGTTTTGATGCTTTTAATGGTTTTATGTGAAGCACTTTGAATTACCTTGTTGTTGAAATGTGCTATACAAATAAACTTGCCTTGCCTTGCCTAGTGATGTTGGAAATTGCTTTTTGTTTCAGTCAGGCCAGAGATGAATATATATTTTCTCATGGCCATCAAGAAAATCTCTATTTTCTCACTAAAATACCGAACACAGTACATTTTCCAGGCCAATTTTTCCCATGATGTGTGTTTCTACTCATGTATCGAGCTGGCTTACCGTTGCAGAGTTAAAGTTCAGCATTGTTAAAAAAAAATTTTTTAAAAGCAGAAGAAAAAAAAGGATGCTGCTAAGTGTGCATAAATCTGTGCCTCCTTTCCAAGAATAATATCCCACTGCCTTTACCTACTGTAAAAGCCAGTGAGGGATTATGGCTTGTTGATGTCCTACAAAGGAAGGTAATTTGCATTTAAAGTGGTGAATTTCCAAACGGATAAACCAGGACAGATGGGTGTACTGTTTATGCACCCCAGAAGGAAGGGGGTATATAAATTATGAAACAGCAGCTGAATCAACTTTTGTACCTTTCCAACTTTTTTCTTATCCGATGTGGTGACATGGATGGAACAGCTTAGAATATTTTGGTGAGCCGAGCAAAATGTGTCAAATTCAGATGCAACAGATGAAATGTTTGGATTGGATGATATTGAGCCAAATCCTCAATGATAAGCATGCGTACTTGTATTTACTAGTTGTCGTGAAGTGGAGCTTCTAATGACAATTCTAATTTTGACACTTCTAATTTTGAACAGAACGCGTTTACTTCTGAAACTGCAGTATTACAACTGTTAGAGTAAACAGAGCGCACTCTTGCACCCGATATATAGAGTTTTTCTTATCATCATCTTCGGCAGTTTGACAGTATGCTTATTTAGCAATCCGACTGAAATTGAATTTGCATCGCTCACCTGCACACTCACAGCTTCCTCTGCCCTCTGAATGGATCTTTTGGCGGGTTTTCAATGTGAGGATGCGGTCCTGGTATTCCTGAGCGATTGCAATCTCTGACTCAAGCGCATCCGTCTCCGTTCCGTCTTCAATGCCTTTGTCTAAGTCGAATAAACTTTCTTCTCTCGTCAACAATAGTGTTAACAGCTCACGGAGTCTCTCACAGTCTGGCACATCTTCGCTCACCTCTTCTTCAATGTGAGTTAACAGCTTCGTTGTCGAGGTGCATATTGTTTTACGCTTCTTTTTCATCCGTTCAAATTGTGTGGCCATCTCTCCAGCTAGCGTTAGCTTTAGCGTTAGCTTCCAACTTCGTCTATGCCTCCTAGACCTATTTTTTAGGCCTCTGCTCGAAAACTGCATTCCCATACTCAAGAGAGTCCCCAGCTCTAACTACAATATCTAGTTTAATAATTTTGATGCCAGAATACAGGTAACACTTGTGAGATGTGTTCAATTCTGTAATTATTGTGTATATGTTACTGGTTAATAACTGATACACTTATGGCATCTTGTATGAGATGCGGGACTTGACCGGGAGCCAGTGGAGGTTGATGAGGGTGGGGGTGATGTGCTGCCAGGGCTTTGTGTGCGTGAGAACCCTCGCGGCAGAGTTTTGTACATACTGGAGCCTGTCCAGGGTTTTGTTGGGTACCCCGAACAGGACACCATTGCAGTAGTCCAAGCGGGAGGTGACAAATGCATGGACCAGGGTTTCAGCAACAGACTCCGAGAGTGACGGTCGGAGTCTGGCAATGTTCCGGAGATGGAAAAAGGCAGTTTTGGTGACGGACTTGATGTGGGACTCGAAGGAAAGGGTGGAGTCCAGGATGACACCCAGGTTGCGGACTTCAGGAGATGGGGAGATGGAGCAGCCGTCAACCTCGAGGATGAAGTCACCAACCTTCCGGAGCAGCGCCTTGGGTGCCACAACCATGAGCTCTGTCTTCTTGGTGTTGAGTTTGAGGAGATTTGATGACATCCAGGTTTTTATTTCGAGCAGGCAGTTGACAAGGGACTGAGGGGGGAACTGGGAGGCTGGAGTAGTACTGAGATAGATTTGAGTGTCATCAGCATAGTAGTGGAAGTTCAGTCCGTGATGGCGTGATGGTCCATGTTTAGTTCTGACTCTGGGAACAGAAAGTAGACCGGTCCCAGACGACCTGAGGGGTCGGGATGGTTCATAAGGTAGCAGCAGATCAGAGATGTATTTTGGCCCTAAACCATTCAGTGCTTTGTAAACCAACAGTAGGATTTTAAAGTCAATTCTTTGTTGGACAGGAAGCCAGTGCAAAGACCTCAGAACTGGAGTGATGTGGTCCACCCTCCTGGTCTTAGTGAGGACTCGAGCTGCAGCGTTCTGAATCAGCTGCAGCTTTCTGACGGACTTGTTACAGAGACCTGTAAACACACCGTTACAGTAGTCCAGTCTGCTGAAGATAAATGCGTGGACAAGTTTTTCCAAATCCTGTTGAGACATAAATCCTCTAATCCTTGATATATTCTTCAGGTGATAGTAGGCTGATTTTGTAATTGTCTTGATATGGCTGTTCAGGTTGAGGTCTGAATCCATAACTACACCTAGATTTCTGGCTTGGTTTGTGGGTTTTAACATCAGTGACTGAAGCTGAGCGGTGATTTTCAATTGTTCGTCCTTGGTACCAAAAACAATTACTTCTGTTTTATCTTTGTTTAATTGAAGAAAATTCTGGCACATCCAGTTGTTGATTTGTTCAATGCAGTTACCCAGCCCTTGTATGGGATTATAGTCGCCTGGTGACATAGTTATGTAGATTTGTGTGTCGTCTGCATAATTATGATAACACACTTTGTTGTTTTCCATAATCTGAGCTAGTGGAAGCATGTAGATGTTGAACAGAGGGGGCCCCAGTATTGAACCTTGGGGAACACCACATGTCATTTTTGTCAGCTCTGATGTGTAATCAGCTACAGACACAAAGTATTCTCGGCCCTTCAAGTAGGATTCAAACCAGTTAAGTGCTGTGCCAGAGAGTCCCACCCACATTTTTAGTCTTTCTAGGAGTATGGCATGGTCGACCGTGTCGAATGCAGCACTGAGATCCAGTAACACTAAGACTGAACTTCTGCCATTGTCTATGTTTAAGTCGATGTCGTTGAAGACCTTAACAAGAGCAGTTTCAGTGCTGTGGTGCTGTCGAAAGCCTGACTGGAAAACATCAAAGCAGTTATTTACGGCCAAGAGGTCGGTCAGCTGTTGGAAAACCGCTTTTTCAATTATTTTACTTAAAAATGGGAGGTTAGGGTTAGGGTTAGGGTTAACCCTATAATTTTTCATCGTTGCGGAGTCTAAACTAGCTTTCTTTAGGAGCGGTTTAATAACTGCAGTTTTTAGGGCTTGTGGGAAGACACCTGAGAGAAGGGATGTGTTTACAATTTGTAAAAGATCAGTGGTCATGCAGTTTGAAATATTTTTGAAACAGTGTGTTGGTAGAATATCCAAGCAGCAGGAGGATGACTTCAGATGTTGTATAATGTCTTCTAGGCTTCTACGGTCGATTGAATGAAATTGTGTCATGATATTTGAATGGATGTTGGATCGGGACAACACATATCCTGTGGTTGATGTGGAGGCACTGATAGACAATGAAAGATGAATTTCGGGTGCATAGCTGGCGGATTTTTTGGCCAAAAATCCTGATATTGTGATAAATCTTCTAGTGTATTGAATTAGTTTGTGTATAACTGTGTATAATTGCGTAAAATGACTTGCATGGTGATTTTGCCCGGACTATTTATTTTTTTTTCAATATTTTACATGTCTGGACCAATTTTCATATTTCTTGATGATAAGTCCATCACTGCAACACAGGCGTGGGTTTTCCATCTCGAATACAGCAGGGATTTAATAGTTCAAATAAATAAGTAGAAAATACTATTTAGACAAGCATCTTTCACCATCTGTTTTTTTTATTGCAACACAAAAAACAGAACACTAACAGGTGCACGACTAAGACAAGAACAGTGAATACAGGCCAGTTAACCCAATAAGAGAACAAGGTGATGTTAGTTGAGTGTGTCGTGTTGATTTGATGTTATTGTTTGATTTTATAGTCTATAAAAGTCCTGTTTGTTAGACCGTTCCAACCTCCCCTCCTGCCCTGTGTGGGCTTTCTCGCTCTTTACATGACGTCAGTTGCTCTGATCGTCTAATAATGAAGTGAGTTACATTGGAATTAGTTGAAAGCCTGGTCTCATACAGGCGGCAACCTCCGGTTCAGCTGAGTGAAGCCAAGTGTCTTAAAACGTGCATTCTATCTAGTGTCCACCAGGGGGCGACTCCTCTGGTTGTATAGAAGTCTATGAGAAAATGACTCTACTTCTCTCTTGATTTATTACCTCAGTAACTCATTGTAAACATGAGTTTATGTCTCAATCTCTAGTTTCAAGTCTTCTTCAATACAGCATGATGTTCATTTAGTACATGATGGTCCATTTAGAGTCACACAGACCATAAAGCAGGGGATGCTTTAGGGCGGGGCTTACTGTGATTGACAGGTCTCTACCACCTACCAGAGCCGTATACGACGTCTCCTGGTCACTCTTCCGCATTCCAAATACGGTCACTTCCGTTCATCGGTTGCAAAAACAACAACATGGTGACTGGTGATATTATAACGAGGATATTGATATGGAATATGTGTTCTAGACGTGTTATACCTTTTTCAGTCTATGGGCAAATATTAAAGTGTCAGTGTGTACCATTTTGCGGGATCTATTAGCAGAAATAGAATATAATCCTCATAACTATGTTTTCATCAGTGTGTAATCACCTGAAACTAAGAATGCGAGAGGATAGCGAGAGGATCCTCTTTTCGGAGTCCACCATGTTACACCGCCACGTTTCTACAGTGGCCCAGAATGGACAAACCAGACACTTGCGAGAACCTTTCCCGTTTATACGTCACCTGAAGGCCACATACACTGCGGTAAAGTGATCCACGGAGTGTAAAACCGTGATACCACCAGCCACCATCTGACTTCTCCTTCAGTTGTGTTATTATGGTAATGAGGGCCTCTGAGCGAGGCCAACGGTTTTGCACTCTGCGGCTCACGTTACCGCAGTCTTGGAAAACGAGGAGGAACAGAGAGGTACTCTGTTGGTTGCAATCTGCAGCCTCACAAGATCCTACACACTGTGCCTTTAAGTCATTTCGTATTACTCCGTAAAAATCTGCATCTGTTCTAACCTCGTGTTTCTCTGTGTGGAAACCCGCAATCACATCTCTGTCCGTTGTTGAAGAGATTCAAATGAAAGTAGTACGAAGAATTGAAGCAATGAAACAATATCTGTAGAATATTTATCAAATGACCGATGTATGTAACTCGCCAGAGAAACGCAATGACTACACTGTCCTGTCCATAAAATATAGAGCTTACCATATATTTCAACTAGTCTACGGCCATGTTGGCGGCACTGTGGTTGCAAAAAATGTGGATGAGAATACCATTTTCAAGTATTCAAGCATCGCAAAAACACAAGAATTGGTCAAGTGGAATTTTGACCTGACTGGTGGTGCTAGAAGAACAGTCAGACGCCCACAGACATGCCCACATGTGGATCGAAACATGCTCAACGCTCTCTGCCTCTCCACAGCTGTGCTTTCCACGAGTTTGCTAGTCCGTGTTTTCATGCAGCGACCCAATCTCAACTGAGTTATCACTGTTTTTATCTGCTTTCACTTTATCTGTGTTGAGAAATACAAATCTGCCACAAGTCCTTATCTGTTCCCTCTTGATATAATGCTAGTGGTCCTGCATCACTCAACCTAATGTATGTCATGGTCCTCCAAAACCTTTCTGCATTGCTTTGCCTTCATCACTGGATCTGTTCTTTGTTATAATTAGGTACTGAGCTGCTAGGGAGGAAGGCTGGAAGGGATTTAGGAGTGTCCAACAGTCCAGTGTGTATCCATGGGGCTTAAAGATCATCCAGGGCTTTTCACATTATAGAGCCGCAGGCCGGTGGAGGGATGACGAATTAGCTTCTGTGTCACATTTATTGGTCCGGACTATTCGCTCCAAGGTATGACTGGCTTTAAAAAGCAGCAAAGAATATTGGCAGTATTGTAATGAATGGTTACCTGCTCTCTCTCCCTCCCTTCCACCTCTCTCTCCATCCCTCCCTCCTCTGTGTGTGAAGTCTGTTGATCCAGGACAGCAGTTCACCTGGGAGCACTCCAACCTGGAGGTCAACAAGCCAAAGAACCGCTATGCAAATGTTATTGCCTACGACCACTCCAGGGTCATCCTCACACCTGTGGACGGTGAGAGACACTTATTCAGACATGTCAAGAGAGGCGACTTTGCAAGCCTTTATTTCAAACAGGCTTATTTAAGCGTTAACCCTTTGTTTTTGATTTCCCCTTGTAAGTGTACTTCATCACATTTTAGTGAGAAACGCAGTTGTTTCGTTATCGGCTCCCCTCTGAATTTGCTCGCTCCGACTTGTTCCTCGCGGCAGGAGTTCCAGGCAGCGACTACGTCAACGGCAACTACATCGATGGCTATAGGAAGCAGAATGCCTACATCGCCACACAGGGGCCCCTGCCGGAGACGCTGAGCGACTTCTGGAGGATGGTGTGGGAGCAGAGGACCTGCACCATCATTATGATGACCCGCCTAGAGGAGAAGTCACGGGTAACCTTTACTTTATGCTTTGAAACATGATGTACACAACCAAGAAAGTACATCATTACCTTCAGCTACTCTTGCTATAACTCATAAAAATGTTTTTCCCGTGGTACAGAAGAGTTTGGCTCTGCAACAGCGTCATGCTGCTGGTGGACATGAGGGAAGAGGCATTCACAGCCAGCCACATGGCAGATGAGAGCTAGTAGGGCAGGGACAGTTTTCATGAGTAATGATTTCAGCCCTCTTTCACATTGTTAGTAACTCCACAACCAAGGGGCAGAACTGAGTGCCCAGGCCGTGTGCCGTTATTATTTGTGACAGAGACCGTCAGCCCTCTGCCGGAGCCAATAACACCCATCTGCGGTTCAACCGGAGGTGCAGGAAATATTAGGTGTTCTAACCTCTTCCCGAGGTAATGGATGCAGCCGATAACCAAATTGTTTCTGCCGGTGTGAGGGACTCATGCATTACAGTTCGCATGTCCCAGAAGCAATGCAGCTACTGTATGTTGAATACCATGAGATTACTAACGTACAATTTTGAAGCAAGTCTACATTTTCAACAATTCAGAACAGTGTGCAAGTACACCCCACGACACAAATATGATGGACGGAAAAACAAACAACATTGCGACAATGTTTTGTTATTAATCATTCCAGAAAGTGGCTCTATGATATTCATTTCCGTGTCCTTGCGAAATAGCTGACGAAACGAACCTCCGGGTCGGAATATTGAAGCCAAGGTGGAAGTGCCTTAAACTAGCATTCTTTGTAATGGCCATCAGGGGGCAAAAAATGTCAGATTTCTACAACGGCAAGACAGTTAGCAGTGTTGACTGGCTAGACTTGACAACATTACATTACATTACAATCATTTAGCTGACGCTTTTATCCAAAGCGACTTACAATAAGTGTATTCAACATCGGTATTCAAGAGAACTAGTCACCAGAAGTCATAAGTGCATCTCCTTTTTTAAACAAGCATCTAAGAGCATAAACCAGAGCCAAAGTGCAGAAACAAACAAATACAATAAGTGCAAGAAACTAGTATGAATACAATAAGTGCTAAGTGGAAGTCTCACGGTGCGTTCACACCAAACGCGGCGCGAATTATTCGCGCGAGTAGATTACATACAAAGTCTATGCACAGACGCGATGATACTGGAGTGACGCGAATTTGCGTCAAACACCAAGTCGCCCCAAACGCGTGAGTTGTAATTTTTCAACTTCTGCGAAAAAATGCTGTGACGCTGCGGCGCGATACACTATCAGCGTTGAGATGTTTCACCCGTCATCACTGATTTCCTGCCGTTGCTGAATGATTTCCTGCCGTTGCTGAATCAGGAAATAAATCCTGTAGCCGTCCAAGAGACCGGACCAAACTATGTGTGTACATGTGTGTGTGTAAACCATACGGTACAAACAATGAATAGACGCTGCCGTATTTACGTCTACATGACGTTATTGAGTGCTGGTGGAGCTGCTACAATGTTAGCATAGCCTAGCACCGATCCATCAGAGCTTTGAGAAAACAAGTATTTTAAAAGTGATTTGGTTGTCGTCTTGCGGAGAGAACTAACAAAACATGAATTCAGACAAATCGGCATCATTATGTAGTTATTTCGGAGTCCCTTTTTGTCGGTTTATTGCCGTTGAATCACAGCCAAATCAGTTTATTTAGTGTTCCTACAGCTGTAGTAAACAGCGACCGGTGGCTTGCTAGACAGTGAATACAGCTCGATAAAATCCACGGAGCTCCTCTGAACAATATTATGAACCAGACATGACGGCGTTTAGTCTCCCGGGATATCTGTGACTTCCACAACACGTACTAAGCAGAAATAGAGGTTATTGTTTCCATGGTTGATGGCGGGAAGTTGAATGGCTTTCAGGGCGATAAGCCCCCTCTCTGGAGCGTCCAGCGCGATTCACGCGAATGAACAGAAATGGTCCCCGGCGAGACCGGCGGCGCCAATGACGCGAATAACGCGTGTTTGGTGTGAACACGGCATCAGTGTAGTGCTTCTTGAAGAGGTGAGTCTTCAGCCTGATGAAAGATGGGCAGCGACTCTGCTGTCCTGACGTCAGTGGGGAGATCATTCCACCACTGAGGGGCCAGGACAGAAAACAGCCGCGACCGGGTTGATCGGCTGCAGGGACCTCTGAGCGAGGTAGCAGAGCGAAGCGGTCGGGCGGGGGTGTAAGGCTTGACTATGCCTGGAGATAGGAAGGAGCTGTTCCTTTCACTGCCCTGTAGGCTAGCACCAGAGTCTTAAACTGGATGCGAGCTCTTACAGGGAACCAGGCGAGCTGCAGCTTTCTGGACAAGCTCCAGAGGTCTGATGGCCGACGCCGGGCCTCCGGCAAGTAGTGAGTTGCAGTAGTCCAGGCGGGAGATGACAAGAGCCTGGATGAGCACCTGCGCCGTCTCGTCAGTGAGGAAGTGAATCCTCCTGATGTTGTAGATCAGGAATCTGCAGGAGCGTGTAACCGATGCAATGTTTACTGAGAATGCCAGTTGGTCGTCCAGGGTCACACCCAGATCCACCCAGTCCGAGTTGGCGTCACCACCGTATCATCAATGGTGATGGACAGGTCTCGGTGCGGGCAACCCTTCCCCGGGAGGAACAGTAGCTCGGTTTTGTCCAGGTTGAGCTTGAGACAACACCAGGCTTGGATTCCTAGGTGTGCAAAGGGGGGCAACTGCTTGTGGGCCCCAGACCCTCATGGCAACAAACCACATTTTGCAGTTATTAAAACCATATGGCAGTGAAAAAATACATTTTATCTCCACTAAAACTTAACATTACAACTACTACTACAACTACCACCTAAAATCAGCTAATCTCTTGTTGTCCTACCCACCTGGAAAACCGGCACTTAAAATTAAAGTGAGCTTGCCAGAAGCAGGCTGAAATGTGAAAAATAGGAAATTGAAAAATCAATCTTGTCCGAACACTGCAGTGATAACTGGTGTCAGTAGGAGCAGTAAATCGTCCGGTCTGTCAAGGTTTCTACAGGCGGACAGGTATTTCCGACAGCAAAGTAACTCAGCTTGCTGAAGCCTCGTATTAGCTTTGGCCGGACTTTTGAATGACATAATGACTGTGGAATTATGGCCCCTATTTCTTACTGTGTTGTCACACTATGAAGGTGTTCCCTCACAGTATAGAGATGAGGAATGTTTACAGCAATCAATCAACTCTTTTAACGTACAAATGGCCAGTGGTGTGGTTGTGTCTTGGTCAGGCGGACTGGCTTTCATGTTAAGACAGCTTGAAGTCTCAGCATCTGTTGAGGTAATAGTGGTCTGTGTGGCATTGATAAACACCAGTAGGGTGAAGTACTTACTCAAGCTGTGTACTTATGTGCAAATGTGAGGTACTAGCACTCAGAGTCCGCCCTGATCAATCCGTTGCCCTAAGACAAGACTTTAGCTGGCCCCGGGGGCATCGCAGCCAATTCCGCCACCAACAGAAACGGCATAGCTTCAAGTTCACACTTAAAAGAAGAGGTTATTCCCAAAACAACTGAATAGTCAGTCCCCAATAAATTTAAGTGAACTCTAGCTATTTATTAAATTAGCAAACCTTACTATTGTCCAAATTATGCTCGTGGCACTCTGCTTCAATGGTATCTACAATGCAATACATTCATTATCCAAACCGCTTATTCATTTCAGGGTCGCGGGGCGCTGGAGCCGATCCCAGCTGACATTGGGTGAAGGCAGGGTACACCCTGGACAGGTCGCCAGTTTATCGCGGGGCACATGTAGAGACAGACAAACGTTCACATTCACGGGCAATTTCAAGTCTCCAAATAACCTAAGCTGCATGTCTTTGGACTGTGGGAGGAAGCCGGAGAACCCGGAGGGAACCCACGCTGCAACAGGGAGAACGTGCAAACTCCACACACCTCTTGCTGTGAGGTGACAGTGCTAGCCACTACACCACCGTGCAGCCCTCCATGCAATACATAAACTATTAATTAATCATATTACCTGTCTCTTTTTTTTCTTCCCTGTGGCCCAAGAGGACTTTTGTCTGTGACATGATACAGTATATTTGAGGCTACTAATGTCAATCGTATCAATGTTACACACTTACTCACTGAAATGATATGAGTTCAAAAATAGCATAAGTTAGAAATTTGGTAAAAAAAGAATCTCCTCAATTGGGGCATCCCTGTGAATGGGTGGCGCGTCGCACTGTGACGTCCCACCACGGTCGCAGTAAACACATGATTAAACTCCTGCTTAGGCAACAAAACCATTTAGTACTTTTTCAGAAAATATTGTGTTTTAGTTTCAAAATACATTTCTAAAGTGAACTGAAACGTAACATTGTGACCACACGTTGTTGGTTTCACATAGGACACAAACACTGGTCTCCTGGGTGATAGACCCGTGTTTGTTTGACCCATCCACCTCTCCTATGTGTCTTTTTGGGGTTTTTTATACTACATCATAAGACTCCTGAAGCATTTCCTCTGTGTCTCACAATGAGGTGGATGGGTTTACATTGTAGTTACTTGAAAGCTAGGTATGTCACTTACAGATGCTTACGGGTGTCTTGTGCATTGGTATCAGATGCCGAGGGGCGTGACAAAGCGTCTGTATTTGACACCCTGGGAATAGAACAGGCTGGCCTATACTGACTATGCCTAGAGCCATCTCTACCCCCACAGATCAACCCACATGGTTTACAGGAGTGCCAGTGTAAAGTCTTAAACTAACGTGTAATGTATAACGTATAATAAAGTAAAGTTACGTCATTACGGCCACCTCATTATCACATTCTGCAGCTTCCCTTCCACACAGACATTAGTTCCTCAAACAGCGCTTCTCTTCAGGCTAGGTGCTGTTTGACAGATAAACCATGTTTCCCAGCAGTAGCTGCTGCCTTAAACACTGAAGTCAGAGAGGGTTTTCATGTGGACAACTTGGATTGTTAGTAGTAGAGAGGATGTGAACCTTAACGTCACTGGGGTGAAAGTCACACACTTTGTACGCCAGGTTTTGCAGCGCTACAACATCACATTAGGAATGATCACACAAAGGACAGCCGTTATTCACGGGACACGGTTATTCAGAGGTAGCTGGTCAAGGACATGCAACCGTAGGCCGCCGTCGTTCGAACAAATGACTGACGCTGTTGTTGCTCTAATGAGGCCCGTCTCTCAGATCTCTAGTCATCTTTTTGCCTGTAACACTTAATGAGCCGTGTGTGATCTGTCCAGGTGGTGAACTGGCATTTCACACCACTTTGCCCAAAGGACGTTGTGCTCAGCCACAGGCCTTGCCAAACAACCTCCACCCCCCACACCGACACCCGCACCCAGGTCTATGAAGCGCAACCTCCCCTGTCTGTCAGGCCAGTTTCCTGCAGCCTGCCCTCAAGTCATCACTTTTGTCCACAGTCAGGGCCATAAGTATTTGGACTGACACAATTTTTCTAATTTTGCCTCTTTACACGACTTCAATGGATTTGAAAGGAAGCAGTCAATATGTGGTTGAAGTGTAGACTTTCAGCTTTAATTCAATGGATAAAACTAAAATATTACATGAACCGTTATGGAATTATGGCCATTTTGTTTACACCGCCCCCCACATTTTTACACTTATGGCAGTGACTGTATGTTGCTGCACCCCCTGTCATCCATCCATCGCACAGCCAACAGGGGAATAACAACAGCAACACCAACAGGGCACACACTGGTTGTACCAATTTGTTCTATGACTCAGACTTTTTAATCTGAACGTTTGAACCCTGCATCACTTCCTGCACCGAAAGTGCATGTGTAACTGTTGCTTGTAGTGTATTGCTTTTACTCGCCCTGTTCAAAGGAAGGGAGTCAAAAAGAGCTCATTAGGAAACCAGTGGGTGCTATATTAGTGCTAATTTAAACTCATTTTGTCTGTGCAGCAGCAGCGGGCTTCAAAGAGCAGGCTCTTAAACCCTACTGTACACTACGCGCAGCAAACACTCTCTATCCATCAGCTCAGGCTGACTACTTACTTAAAGTGGAACTCCACAGAATTTACACTTTGAAATCTGTTTCTATTTGTTGTGGAGAAATGGTAAAAGGTTGATGAATGGACTTGCATTTCTATAGTGCCTTTTTAGTATTTTAGTGCTGTACACTACATTTCAACGTTCACACACATTGAACTGCCGATTCTTCCAATTAGCGGACAACCCGCTGTACCTCTGAGCCCTACCTGCAAATATATGCTATATGAAGCATTCATTATCTCCAGGGAGCTGTGTGATGTCTGGTAAATGTCCTTAAGTTTACATACCAAGTGCTATTAACCTTTTTGTCACGTTGCTGCCATCTGCTAGACTGGACCAGTGGAACCGTCTTCACAGGCAAAAAACACTTTGTTAGGTTTAGGTAGCTGCTTTACATTGCAATCTCGATACAATCTAGATATGCCAATAACGTTTTTTTATTTGAGGTGGAAGTCTGAACACGACCAAAATGTCAACTTGACGTTTCATTTCTCAAGGGACAAAAACAGCGTGGGTGGAAATCTTGTGTTTGTTTGACCCATGCACCAACACCCCCACCCAGCCGCAGCGGACTATCGTTTTGTACGACCTCATGTGCTCTGAGCATCTGATAATGATGCATGTAGGTTTACATTGGACTTAGTTGAAAGTACGGTGTGACGCTAAAGGGTACCAGACACCGAAGGGCACTGACAGGAACGGCTCTTCACTGGCTACACAGCCAGTCGGTCATGGTCCCATTGTCTACCTGCTTTCTACACCCATTTACTTGTATCAGATGTAGGCAGTTTGTGTTGAAATTATTGTATTGCATAGCTAGGACAGCAGCCATTTGGAAAAAGAATACAAAATATACTAATTTTAGTGTTCAATTTCATAGTCTATAAATTCACCTGAAGTAATATCGAAATGCTAAAAAGTTGTTCCTTTTTGGGGATCATGAATGTCAACAGTTATTCATGTCAATCTGACAAGTAGTTGTCAACATATTCCACCCTGTACCAATGTGTGGAATGGATTTATGGACAGATTGATGGTGAGGAGATCTGACCAACATCACCAAGCCAGAACTGTAACCAAATATAACAATCATTCTCACCACTCAGTTCTGTTCTCCTCTTTCTGTCCCTATGACTTACACATACCACTATTGTTTGAGAATTAAAACACTTTGGTTTGTGTCTGTGTGCAGGTGAAATGTGACCAGTATTGGCCCAGTCGAGGCACAGAGACATATGGGATGATCCAGGTGACCATGCTGGACACTGTGGAGCTGGCTACGTACAGCGTACGCACATTCGCCCTCTATAAGGTGAGATCCCATACTGTATACTAACCCTAACCCTCGAAAAACTTTCAACACAAGTCTGAATTGAATGCAGTCAGATTCAGGTAAAAGCTGCAGCAGCACATTTGAAGCATGCACACAAAATCTGTTTCATCAACAAGGAAATATCATAAAACAGCCAATTTTAAGTTGAGTCTCAGATCCCATCATTCTATAACATGTCCCCCTCGCTGTGCGACTGGAGCAGAAGAGGCTGTTGGATATTATGGAATAGGCGGTGAAATTTGCTGTCCAATATCCAGTAATGATAATGTATCAGTGGATTCCCGAGCTGAAATGGCCAAATACATTAATCAGTGATTCAGCCTGCGAGAGAACAAAAAGAGCCTTCTTCCTCGCTGTCATAACATCTTTAAGTCTCTATCTCTCTCTTTCACGCTACATGCAGATGTTGCCATAGATATTCTGTCATGTCAATGACACAAAGCCATCAAGAGTCGAAGAAGAAAACTTGAAGAAGAAGGTTTTGTCTTGGTGCTCGAATAAAGAAAACGTAAAACCTCTGGCTCCCTGCGAGCTGTGAATAGAAGTTACAATGCCTTTTCTCTACATTTGATGATTAGTGCTGTACCGGCATACTCATTCATCAAGGACCCGTTCCTAAGTTGTATTCATGCTTTTGAGTGCTGCTCAGATGCATTTGTGATGTACAAAGTCTGTTTTGTGGTTTATCAATTAGTTACTGCGATGCATTTATGTTAATGACAGTTGATGGAACATTATCAAATCATGGTATTTTTGGTTTGTTGAATCACATTTTTTATAAACGACATAGGGTGTGATACCTCTAAAGACCAGTCCCCTTGGAAAAAATGCCTAAAATAACACCAAATAATACCCAAAATGAATCAGGAATAGCTCCTCCACCATCAAACATTTAATTCAATTCATTCTATTCAATTCATTTCATTTAAATTTAATTCAATTCATTTTGTAAGCCCAAAATCACAACTCTGCCTCAGAGGGCTTTACAATCTGTACACATGCGACATCCTCAGTCCCAGGACCCTCACATGAGAACAGGAAGAACTCCCCAAATAACCCTTTAACAGGAGAAAAGAGGGAGAGACCTGAGGGAGAGCAGCAGAGGAGGATAGACAGAAGTGTGATGGATGTATCTGATCTCCTTTGAAAAGATTAGAAGCTAAGGAATTTGAATCCTAACTAAACTATATTATCATTCCAAAGAAAATGGAGAAAAAAAGATATCATGAATATAATTTAGATTTGAATATCGATGAATGTCTTTTCCTACTCTTTACTACCAGTGGGACTGTACCTTTTATTTAAATAAACACTAAAGTTCAACATTTATGATACAATTTATGATGACATACTCAGCCGGTCTCAGTATTCTGGCCATGTTTACTGTTGATATGTTGGCTGCTTACTAGGACTTTTACTTCAAAACTCTATTTATTTCGGGATAGATATGTTGCAAATAACGTAAATCTCCCAAAAACATTGAAATAGTAACACAATGAATATTGATCAATATTCATATGTGAACGAAGAGCTCCAAATACAAAATGGAGAATGAAAAAGCCCACAGCTGAAACAGGTGTCATAAGATTCATATGAATATGCAAGATTGATTATCAGGCTTTCTTTTGCCATCTGGTGGCTGATTGGGCCGTCGCTTAGAATTAAAGTGTGAGCCTGGAGGAGACCTTCTCTCCCAGACGATCTCAGTGACTCTCTGGTGCTTTATCATTGCTGCAGAAAACTGGTGAAATACTTAAAATCTCTTGAACTCTTAATCTCGAACCAAAACCTATTAAAAACACCAAATGACATCTAGACGAGGTAACCGGAAGTGCTAAATTGCTGACTCATGACCTGGGATTTAGAACTCAGTCCTGCAGCACTCTATTGTAGACTGATGAGAAAATGATCCCGGATCCTTTGATCAAAACTTGTTGTTACATTTACAAAGTTTATATCTGTACGAATTATTATCAAAATACTTCGTAATAAATTTGGACAACATACAATTGGGTTACAGATTCTGAAAGCCAAAACCTCATGTTTTGGAAACCGTATAACATTCATATCTTCTACAAAAAGACGATTATGAAATAGAGTTTTTTGTAACTACATCATGGGATGACCTGGCGGGTGAGGGCTCTCGGGTTGATGACTGTATCTGTGCTCCAACAGAATGGCTCAAGTGAGAAGAGAGAGGTCCGACAGTTCCAGTTCATGGCCTGGCCTGACCATGGAGTGCCTGAGTATCCAACCCCAACACTGGCCTTTCTACGCAGAGTCAAGGCCTGTAATCCTCCAGATGCTGGACCCATGGTGGTCCACTGCAGGTAAGCTACCTCTTATAGCAACGCAAAGGCCTCAGTATGCTTCCAACAAAGTGTGTTGGATCATCTGACATAGTCTGAAATCCCCATGCCAATGGCCTCCAACGATGAGTGTAGCTTTCTGAAACAGACAAACCAACAAGCATGCCCACGTTACGCAATGATTGGTCAGGTGTGTTGAGGTGTGAAGGTAGTCTGGATTCGTAATTATCCTGTGTGCAACTAAGTGCAACACCATGAATTGCAGGCACCGTTATGGTGGGTACTCTGTAGTTCACCTGTGGAAAAATCATGACTAGCTCGAAATAAAAATGAAGAAAATCTGAAAAGATTGCATGAGGGACTATGGAGCAAAGCCGGATAGTTGTGGGACTCTGGTTGGTGCTGACCAATGCTATTCTGTGATTGGCCAGTCTGCGCTCGAGGGACGGGTCATTTGGCTTCAGTAGGGACACACAATAGCTTAGTGGTGTATGGCGGAGTGTACTTAGTGTACGATGCAGTGTACGGTAGTTATGTGAGTTACCATTTTACAAAACATACGGGTTGAGTAAATACAAAAATTGCGGTAGGTATTGACTGTAGCTTGGCTATTTAAAATGGAGGGTTTGTGCAGAATGTTCCAGGGTTGTGACGATTCTCTCAAACCAATCAGTGGTCTGTGGTGTTTCAAATCCGTCTTCTATCGACTCAGCTCTCTTGGAACCTCGACCGACGGGGTACCCTCCACAACTTGTCCTAATGAAAATACGAAAACAACCGTTCTAATGTGTAACCAACGAAAAGTGACTGTTGAATAAAATAGTAAAGAGACGACATACTTTACCCACTATTTTTTTGAAATGCTCATACTTTGCTGAAACTCTTTCATATCATTGATAGTAGGTAAGTAGGTAATTGTCACAGAGAACTACCCAGAAATCCTTGAAATTGTTTGTACATTGTGCACAGCACATCCATGATTACCAACCCAGCTGGTCTGTGAAGCTTTACACCAAACACATCAAAGAAGTATCAGAGTGCTGCCTGTTTAGACCCTCACACCACTTCCTCTGTGTAGTGAGGTCAGTGTGATGTTACAATCTAGCACAGTACATGAAGGGCTGAGGCAATACACTGACTCACTACACAACATCTGTCTGATAAAAGTTTTTCTTTGTCACAATCATTTTATTTATAAGTGTTGCTAAATGTAACAAAATATAAGCACAGAGTGAGTCTACGTTGATTTTTAAACAGTGGGCAGTAGGGACACCAGTGACACCTCGAAGACTGTTCTAGTCCTGCATCGTGGAAGGTGGGTTTAGATTGTACCGTACACAAAGCACATTTTCACCTCATTTGTAAGAATGTGTCTTTCAGACACAGCAGACTATACATAAAGTGGATTTTCTTCTCATATTATGACTTTATTCTCATTCAATTTCAACTTCATGTTTGTAATAATACAACGTTGTTTTCTCAAAATATTTCAAATTTATTCTCAAAATCTCAGAACAAAGCAATATACTGTATATGGGAGATGTTTTGAATGTTCAGAAACTCATGAACATGTGCATAATCCTGCCCGGAACACAAATCCAAGGGTTCATAGATTATTTCAAATGTACCATGGAGGTGAATGGATGAATGGATGAATGGAGGCCACATGCACATGTAAAGAGGAGGCAAGAGTAAAACATGTGTAGACTCAGCAGACATTACATGAAATGAGATATTTGAAGCCAGAATGCCATCACTAGATACAATGGTTGACATTACGTTTATTAACGGTGGTTTGAAACAATCACATTGTTTGTATTAATGTAGGAGGTGTCACATTGTGGGGTGACTGTGGCTAAGTGGATAGCAGGGCCGTCTTTCAATCAGAGGGTTGGCGGTTCAATCCCTGGCTCCGTCTCTGCTAGGTGCATGTCGATGTGTCCTTGAGCAAGACACTTAACCAAATTTATTTCGTTACATTTTTTTTTCCAAAAATGTCTCCCGTAGTTGAGCCTACGGTGTAGAAATGTGATCGACTCTGAATTGTAAGTCGCTTTGGATAAAAGCGTCTGTAAATGACTCATGTAATGTAAATGAAAGCAGTAAGGCATGGAGCCATATGTCATTGGAACAGTGCTTTACATCTCTATACTGCACAGCAGGAGGCTGTAAGAAGCAGCCAACGAGGTTGTTAACGACGATGTGAGGAACGAGCCAGTACAATAGGTCCAATAACTGTAAACTCAGAAAGTTATTCTTTTGTTTTCCCTTTGAAAATGTGACTGCTTAAATGCTTTGTTCATGGTTTTCATCTCATTTTAGTGTTGGATGCAATGTTAACGTAGTCACTTTATTTTTTACTGTAGGAAGTGTAAGTGTTTGACGATATGTCATTCATTTGGGCTCCAGACAGAGTAGTTGTTACCAAGGCAACAATAATTACATGCGAAACAGTAAACCCCGTGCTCTCTCTTCTTACTCCGTCAGTGCCGGTGTGGGCCGCACAGGCTGCTTCATCGTGATCGAAGCCATGCTGGAGAGGATGCAACACGAGAAGTCGGTGGACATTTACGGTCATGTGACATGCATGCGGGCTCAGAGGAACTACATGGTGCAGACTGAGGACCAGTACATATTCATCCACGAGGCCCTGCTGGAAGCGGCAGCGTGTGGCAACACAGAAGTCCCCGCCCGAAACCTGTACGCCCACATCCAAAAGCTCACCCAGATCCCTCCCGGAGAGACCGTCACCGCCATGGAACTGGAGTTCAAGGTGTGTGGTGCCTTCTGGCTTTTTGATTTGTTTTGTGCATTGTGCAGCTTTTACAGTCCTTTTGAAGTGGCACTCCAATCACACAACTTGCGTGTTTTGGGTTTTGGGTTGGGGCAAGCCACAACCCAAATTATGCTACTTGTTGGAGCAAGCAGGATGGCTGTAAATCCAGACAGAGCATAATTAGGTTCTGATCCTCAACTCACTGCAAATTTCTTTCGCAAGGACTTCTCAAATTGACACCTGCCCTCTGGGTGCAGAGGAATACATTAGGGTTCGTCAGCAACCTTGCTAACACACCACATTCCACCAACACCGGTTGTATTAGCTCTTTAAGAGAGCAGAAGTGGACGGTGGAGACATACCTGTCCTCCTTTCTGTGTCCGCAGAAACTGGCCAACTCTAAAGCAAGATTCATCAGTGCCAACCTGCCGTGCAACAAGTTCAAGAACCGGCTGGTGAACATCATGCCTTTCGAGTCCACCCGCGTCTGCCTGCAGCCAATCAGAGGGGTGGAGGGCTCTGACTACATCAACGGCAGTTTCATCGACGGATACAGGTGAGTCCATCGGAGGCATTAGGGCAGACCTGGGCATTGTACGGCCCGCGCGAGGTCATTGGGAAATTAGGAATAAAACGTAAATAAGTGTACATCATGCACAGAATAGAGCTGCATTGCTTTTATTTTGAAGGCGACTTTTGTTGTTGTTTTTCTTCTCAATGTACGTATGTTAGTGAAGGTATGTGAGCAGCAGGGTCACTGCAATGTGTTGGCACTGAGCTTACGGGGATGTGAGTTAGCCCTCAACAATGTCAGCCTGTTAAATAAAGAGACTGACACAGAGTGTAGAGTTTTTAACAAAGCATGGACTTTAAGTATTTCTTTACTGAAGTCAAAGGTAAAGCCGTGTGCTTCGTTTGTGGAGAACAAGTCGCAGTGTTGAAGGATTACAATGTGAATCGTCATTACGAGAACAAACACGCTGTTAGATCCTGGGATACTTCTGGCCCGATACGGGGCTACTTACTGACTCAGCTCTCTATTAAAAGATTGTCGAGCTGGTGTTCTGGCGAGGGAACTCGCCTGGCTCTGCTAACTGCCGTTACTCCCGACGTCTACCCTGCTTCCTCCGGTCTGAGCGCGCTCGGCCGAGAGACCAGTCCTGGCCCCGGGCGCTCCCACCAGTCGCGTCGGTTATGGCAGCTTCCCTCTTATGGATCCGTGCTCTTGGTAAATGCCAGGTTAGGTTTTAACGGCTAGGATTACTCCTTTCTAAAACCGTAAGGGGTTGTTAAGTGGATTCGGTCTCTAGGATAACCTTTCAGAACTCAGTTGTTAGACATACTTCAGTTGTTAGCTTTAACTTTTTACTGCCACGAGGAACTTTTTACTGCCTGAGCAAATGAATGCACTTGAGAAATTTACTTTAAATGCAGATTAGATATTTATTGCAGGTTATATTTTAGTTAGTTTGCAAGGGTTAAAGCTACAGCTCACATAAAACGTTACTACACTTGATTCGTTACGTTAATTTTCTTCTTCGATTACACTCATTAGTTTTAGATGCAGAGAAGGCTCGGTTGGAGCTGGATGTTCAATGGTGCGATGAATAGGTTATTTTGGAGTTGTTAGGAGCGAAGGTCCGGCCGGACCCTCAGTCCTCCTGCTCTCGCAGCGAAGTCCGTTCAACAGTCCTCAAAACTCAGTACAAAGTCTTTCTAGGGCTGCTGCGTCTTCTCCGTTGTCCAGTTGTTAAGAATCGAGCAGTGGGGAGAGGAAACCTCCGTCTTTAAATCTTATTGTCCACGAACAGCGGTCTTCTTTCCGTGAACAGAGACGAAGTCCTCAATACACCAGTTGTCATCGTCCGTATCTCCTCATCGGTGCACTTGGACGGCACCCGTGTCGAAATCCCAGTGTGTTGCCTGCAAATGTCTCCTTTTATCCATCATTCGGGCTTTGTCGGCCCCCCTTGTTCAATACATGATCTCATCCCCCCACCCACTGGAGAGGGCGTTGGGTTCTGAACATGTCCGGACAAGTCCAGGCTTCATCCTGTATTATGCCTCTATGACTCATCTCTTGCGACACTCTTTTCCTAACCCCACCCATAACATCTGTTCCTAATTTCTGCCAACTCATCCTGACAAAACACTTCTATCGCAGCTCCGGTCACACAGAACATTAGTTAAACACTTATTACAATTGTTAAATCACTCTATGCATTAAACATTCGTTACATATTGATTAAACATTTCGTTATATAATTCATACACTTTATCTCTTAATTACACTTTATTCTGAGTATATGCTTTGTGCTTTTATATCCTGACTCTCCCTTGAATGTGCCAGCATGTTACCGAGGCAGCTCTGTGGGCTCAATTCTTCTTGACACCCCCTTCTTGAGGTCTCAGGCTGCCGCATTGTGCCCCAAGTAATCCTCTAGGAACTCATCGTCGTCCTCGGCGGTGATGATGAGAACGTCGTCTTCCGGTGATGATGGCTCCGATCCTTGTTTCTCCCCTCCAGGCCTGGTGGCGGGAAATCCAGGATGGCGTCGTTGTCCTTGGCATCCTTCAGCTGCTCGTCCAGGCTCAGTACTAGGGCTATCACATTCTGGTCCAGAATGCTGTCTGGGGAGAGGGAAGCTGGGGTAAGGACTGGGCTGGTTGATGCTTCGTCTTCGGTCCCGCGATAAACCGCTAATCCTTCAGGGATAACCTCCACCAGCTCACCGCAATCCTCGTCGTATCCCCACATCCCCATCAGATTTGGTATTATTCCTACGGTCTCCGTCTGGCTGCCCATGTCTCGGTGTTCCACACTCGTGCTGCTTGCTGCGTCGTTATCTTCTTCTGGAGTTGGTACGCGGTACAGCACCGCGGGCAGGCGTGGTCCAATGACGACGAAGCGGCCATCGGTGAGGTGGGTCGTGGACACTCGGGTGCCATCAGGGTACTCCCATATTTTTGTATATACTGGGCAGTATATACCATCAGTGTAGAGCAGGACCCCTGGTGAGGTTCTCTCAGCGGAACTCCACACGGTTCTTGCCTTTATCTCTACTTCCATACAGTCGACCACATTCATAGCAGGTATATAAGGGGTACGTCCCTTGCAGAAGAGGCCGCTGGCTGCTCCTATCGGGAATTGCCCCAGGTAGCACTGGGTGCACCATAGGGCCTGGGTTACCTCCCACAGGTGCCATATCTGCTCCGGGGGGATCCCACAGCAGATACAGCGGGCATCTTCCTGAATGATGTTGAACACAAAGACTTCATTAATTATTACATTTTCAGCGCGTTTTTTACAAGCCAAGCTTAGCAAGCAGGGGGTGGTCTTATTTTCATTCTTTTTTAAGGCCCCCTCTCAGCATTGGAGCGCTTTGTAGAGCGCCTTTCAGCCAGAGAATGCAGCCATGGAGACGCCAACACCATTGGAGGAGGTGTTAGGCCTGGGCTTGTAGGCCCATCCCTTCTTGGAAACAGAGGCTCATACATCATGAGCCAAGCTGCTATCCCGATCGATGATTCAGAACCCGCCCAGTAGATGGCGACAGTTATGCCCCAACCTATGCCCCAAAGAGCAATGGCGCCTATCTTGTGGAGCCAACGCCCTCTTCCTCTTTCCTTTATAGCCATGGTCATGACCACGAGATACGCCAGGGCTGCAAACGCCATCATGGCCTCGACGATTGCCGAGACCATCTTCAGGGGGTTGTAGAAAACTGCAGCGACGTCGATTCCCAACCAGATGATCACCATTCCGGCCTTTACTAGACCGAAGCGAGTGGAGTCGATGTGGACTCTCCCCAGGAGGTAAGTAGCGAACCAGGACAGGGTGAGCCACATTGATCCTCGATAGATGTTTTCAATCACTGTTTTCAGACACCCTACAGCAGCGGTTCCCAAACTTTTTAGGCCGTGCACCCCCTTCTACATCCCGACTGGGTTCGCGCACCCCCCCCCCCTTAATAAAAAAAAAAAAAAAGAAGCAACAGAGCCTTTTAAGCCTTCATAGCCGCATAAGAATCGGACCAATGAGAGAACAGTTTGCTCGCGCGTGGCATTTGTTTACAAGATTTAGTCCGCTGTTAAATGTTGCAGTGTGAACACAAACCGAACAAAGGAGCAACTGCAACAAAGCAAACGAACTGAAGGTGTGAAAACGCCCTGAAACACTGCAACAAAGTTTCAATAACTTTCAGTGACACAAGGCGTCACTTTTAAAGAGCAATACGGATGCGAGGACACACGCACAGGCTCAGAGGCAGATTATCACATTTAATTTACAATTAATGACCGACTAATGTAGCCAGGATGTCTTCGGACAAAGCATCGATGCGGCGCGACACAGTGTTGTTGGACACCGGGATCATGTCCAACTTGTTTGCTTCTTTCTCCCCAATCATACATTCCACCATCTCTCTGGCAGCTGGCAAGCTCACGTCTTCGGCGATTGTGTGCGGTAGCCCCGTTCTCGCTATTCTGTGACCAGATATGAAGCCCGTAGTGCGTCATTTATAGACCCAACACATGAATGAGACTCCAGTTGTTTTTGGCTGTTTTGTAACTCCTCCAATTTCGATATAAACAATGTAAGGGGCTTTTGACTTGCACTGGCATGCTTGGTGTTCAGGTGGTGACGTAAATAAGAGCTTCAGACTGTTAGCCAGAACCTCACTGCACACCACGCACTGTGGCTTTGGGGAATCTGCGTTGCCAATCCAAGTGAAGCCCAGACACAGATACTTTTCAACATATTTCCTCTTTTTTTTCCCAGTCTGATGCTCACTCTCGTTTCCTCTTTTTCACCTTGACTCCGCGATGGGCCGATGTGCTCCCGATTTGTCTGTGCTGCACCTCTCCGTTCCCCTCGCCTCCGATTCCTCTCTCTCTCTCTGTCCCTCTCCTCTTTTACGACTGATAGCTTCAGATGTCCCACCTGACAGTTTTTAAATTAAAATTACATTTTTTTTAAATATTTAATATTATTACACCATCAGACCGCCATTACACTTTTCCTCTCGCGCACCCCCTAGAGGCAGCTCGCGCACCCCTGGGGGTGCGCGCACCCCACTTTGGGAATCCCTGCCCTACAGCTAGGGCTAGTATTCTTAGCGGCTGATCTATGGACCATTTGCCCATGCAACAGTAGAAGAACCATATGATCTCAAGGACCCAAAAGTCCAGTTCGGTTAATCGGATCACTGGCTTGCAGATGCGTGCTGCGTCGGAGTAGTTCTGGAATGCTTCAGTTATACTCACTCCGAAGGTGGTCATGTCTGGAGGTTCAGTGGTTGTGGTGTTGGTGGCGTTGGTCATCTTGGCTTTTTAGGATTATTCGTTCTTATTTCAGTATGAGGCTCTTGGTTGAGGTTCCGGGTCTGCAATGGCTATGGCGCTCCAGTGGTTCACCCTTTATAGGTGGGTGGACTCCTCCCTTGTCCGTGGGAGGAGTCTCTTCTTTACTTCTCCGTTGTCCTTCAACTTCCCCTTAAAGCACGAGGCAACAGTGGCTGCTACCCCGCCCTTAATGGCGGCACAGATTATTAGGCCCACGATCACAATTCCAACTATCATCAACAAATAAGGCCAAAGCCAGGAGAACAAACTCCCCATCCAGCCCCTTATGACCGTGAATCCTTCTCCAATCTTCCCTTCCAATTCTTCCACTACGATGGTTGCGGTCCCGACCATGGAGGCACCTGTTAGTTCGATCCAACTGCACTCGTGTTCTCGTCGGCCGCTCCCGCAACTCAGCCAGTGTTCTTCTGGCTCGTAGCATGTTCCGTTCCCATAGATGCGGTTAGCCCCTACCCATTCAAATCCTTTGTCTTCTTTACCCTCGCAGAGGCTTTTCCTGAAGGCGTGGCCCTCAGCTAGAAAGACTGTAGGGTCGGTTACTGGGGGAATGATTTGGCCGTTCACATTTACTCTGTCTTTCATGCGATGGCCCAGGATTAAGTTGGTACAGCTGCTGGTTAGAGGCCCTGACCGTCTCCATTTCTTGTCTTTATCCTTCACCCAGGTTACTTCTTGCACGTGGGTTTCATATTCTGCTCCATAGTGTGTCTGGCAATGGTCTTTCCATCCTGGCACAGTCTCACAATGTCCCCCGGCCAGGCTGATGTTGCAGGTCGTGTTTCCTCGGTTGCATTCCATCTTCCAGGGCCGCGGGCTTATATATGGTTCTGGGCGGCTCCAAACCCCAGGCCAGATGTCTCTTTCTTTCGAGTATACTGTGGCCAGGTACTGATACTTTACCCAGTAGTTTGTGGTTTGAGTTAGACATGGCACCACCCATTCTAACACTTCATCCTTCTGTAGGCCCCACCAGGTTGAGCTGTCGTCCCTGGTGTGGGCCTCTTTCCATGCCTGCAGGGTTCCTTTGATCGTCTGATTTGTTGTCAGGCCTGTGCAGTCATATAGCCACGTTCCCCAAGCCCGGTACCACTCTTGCCAAAGTGTGCATCTCGGGGAGGCGATGTCGGCTAGATACTCTGTTCCATTCAGAGCGTTGAACATTTTGGCGGTCACACAAGTGTCAATTTTTTGGAAATCCCCTCTTGGGGCTGTCATTAAATCCTCGGGTTTCGGCAGCTTTTGTACATACATGTCGGTCGTCCTTGGTCCCAAAAGGCCGTGGCTGGCTCTGGAGTATCCCTGCGTGAAGGCCCCTTTGAAATGCTTTAGCGGGGTTATCCATATCCATGGCACGGTGTTGTTGAGCCACTCCTCGTGCTGGGCATTAGGTAGGGGTAGATAGATGTTCTTATGAGCCTGATACTGGGGTTTGTTAACCGGAGTTATTACGAAGTAATTCTGACCTTCGCAATAAAAGAACACATTCCAGAAGCACTTATCTAGGAGAGGGAGCTTGTTTGTTTTACAATGCGTCGTCCATTTTCTGCTCCTATTTCTCCGAAGACTGTCACTCGGCTTGAATCGTGGCGGCGGCGACTGCCCTTCTTTGTCCTCTTGAGCCGTAGGTAGTACTTCCTCTACTTCCTCCTGCGTGACATTGACGGCTCGGCAGGTGATGTTGTTCTGCTGGTAGTTAGTGGTGTTACCTAGTGGCCTCACTTTAACTTTAAACCGCCGTGGTTTACGTCGCGGTGGTGTGGCCTCACAGGTGAGATTGTAATGTCCCCAGAACATTCCGTCTGCCGGTAAAATCGTCAAACACGTATCATTGCGGTGGCTCGCTGCATATGTTACCTCGGGTTTCCAGTATCCCTCGTTCCCTTGCTCTGCCCATGAGACACATGCCCATGAACAGTACCGGCCTGGGACACCGTTTTCGGGGTAGATCCAATTACACTGTGCCCTTTTTTCTTCTTCTGCTTTTCTCATCATTATCGTAATCTTCATCTCCGCTCCCAGCGTAGATACGTCATCTATCCTCCATGTCGAATTCTCTATTACTCTCTGGAATTCACCTGCCCAGTCTGTTTCTTCACCCGTGTCATTGATTTTCTGTTCCCAGATGAGCGAGGGCCCAAGGGACACTACCATAGTAGTACAGTATAGCCAGGACGATGCTTAGTCCTGTCAGTACTGCTACTACTTTAGCCATTAAGCATATCCATAGTTGTTTTCCATTCCTTGGTCGTTCACTTGATTGGTCCAGTCGCTTGCCTTGTCGTTTTAAGGATACGGGGGTAAAGGTTGAGGAGCGCCTAAATTCTTGAACCCTCCCATGTAGAAGTGGGAGATCCATGGTGCGCGACTCTGCAGTGTGATGACCGGTAGCACAGGGTCCGGAGGTGGAGCGGTACAGCCGGAGCTGAGGCTCGGGGGAGAGTCAGGATCGTACTGAACAATCTTGCCCTTCAGGAGCTGGTGATATAGTACCGATGGGTGTCGGCCAATGCAGAAGTCTAGCCCCCTCCACACCCACTTGTAATAGGTGACTACCAACGAGAAGGGGCGTGGGAGGGGTCCAATGCAATCTCCGTCTGCGTCAGCACTTAACCCAAGCCATTCGTATGCCTCCCTGTCCTCCGGGCTGGCAAGGTTCCGGACTTGAGCGAGAGCTGCGTATAATGGCTGGCCGTCCTCCATCTGGAGCTCCGTCACTTTAGCCCACAAATCTGAGCGATTCACCTGCGCGTGCATCCAATTCCGCGATTTGGTAGGAGGCAAATCCCTCATGCGCAGGCCCGGGTCCGGGTTCGGTGGGCCTAGGCTCGGCAGGTGGTAACTCACCGTACGCAACTGCATGTCTTGGTTCTCAATTACACAGCGCTCTCTGTTTTTCACGTGGAACGCTGTGCGGCGCTGCATGACCGGGCTGGTGGTCCAGATCATATTCTCACCCAGCCAAAGATCAACATATTCGTCTTGCAAATAATCAGCATAGTTAGGACCCCACCGCAACTTCAGCGTTGTGCCTTTCACGTTGATGAAAGCGGTATTCAGGATCCAGGGGGACAGGTCAGGACAACAGAGGACCGGCTGCATCATCCATGGCGATGTCCACCGGACCATGGCTCTGTCATACTGGAGATCCCATCCTGTGCGAAAAGTTGTCTGTAAATCCACCTTCCCTGGTACAGTCAGGTCCAGGGAGCGCTTATATTCGCCATTGCTGCAGAAATAAGCGCCGGATCCACAGAATCCTTTTCGGTATGCAAAATCTCTTAGGGGTCTGTCTAAATAGACTCTTTCATTTGGCAATTGCAGATATGGCCTTTATCGTGCGCGGAGAGACGGAGAGATTCTTTTTCGTTTCCGCCCTTCTTTATTTGGTTGGTTTGGCAGCGACATGTCTACAATCAAGTTCCGTTTTTCTAGCAACTATGCTTCTTAAGCGCTGCTACTGCGGGTCTTTCCACCCCGCTGCAGTTTGCGGAATGACTTCCGTGCCCAAGTGGTTAAACCCCTTGCATCTGCGCGTGGGTCTGGAGGAGGCACCGCCTCATCCGCTCTGGTCAGCTCCACCCCAACGGAGTATACACCGTCGAATGGGACCATCACGGTCCTCAGCGTCACCATGACGCGCATTGTGCGGGCCTCCCATGTAGGCGTTGCCGCTCTGGCCGCCCAAGAGCCCGGTAGTTGCATAACACCGTCTCTCCGCCACCCCTCTGGGGTGACTGTGAAAATCTTACTCTTCTCCTTGGTCCTGGCGCCGGTGTGGTGGAAAGCGTCCAGATCCGTGATGGTATACCGGAGATTCGTGCCTCGAGCACCAGCCTCTGTGGGCACCGGGGCAAGCTCACGTATTGGCACGTCTGGATCACAATACACGTCTTCGATTAACTGGCGCCAGGTTGTAAGTTCCCAGGGCCCCAGCCACCCCTCACGCATTGCCATTTCTAAGCGGCAATCGGGTAAGTTTGCTGCGGTGGCCGCGTACCCTGGTGCATCAGGGTCGCGGGAGACCCTGAAGGCCGCCGGGATCTGTACGGAAGCAAGGGGCGGGTAGGTAACCTCGGCCTGTGCTGGGCTGTATGGCCAGTTCCTTTGCACCAACTCCCTCCAAGGTCCCCTGGGGCCAGCAATCCGGGTTCCACCTGCTTCTTGTGGGTCACCGTCGAGTGGGCACATAGATGGTGCCGAGGGTTCCCCAGTCTCCTCGTTGTGAGACATGTCAACCAGAGCTGCAGCATTTTCACCTTCCCATGAGGCGGGTGCCAGGGTTTGTATCGGCTGAAGAAACTTTCTCACCTGCCATCCCTCGGCGGTTCCAGCTTGCACCTGTGATAACGATCCCATTTGGATTAGTTTTGCCCCGAGGATTCTGAGTCGCTGTCGTATTGGGGTTCGATTTTCTGGGCTGCTATGCAGCTCTTTTAGGTCTGTTATCGTCATTAAATTGTAGGGTCCTAGAGCCCATACAACTCCTTTCCAGACGCCAAACGGAATCTTTTTGATGGTTCCGTCGGCTAGTTGAACAGTCAGGTGTCCTTTTGTTTCAAGGCATTTGCGGGTCATCGACACTTCGGCACCAGTATCTACCTGATAGGGGATTCCATCCACGTTGGTGTATATGTCGTCCCCCACCCAATAGGCATGATCCACTGTGACCCGCGCCCGCTTAGCCATTACTTTTTCTGCCCTTCGCTCCCAGCTTCCATGCGGGAGACACGAAGGGCCTGTTTCTGCTCTGTTGTCAGCTTGTTGTAATCCTCGGAAGAGCGATAACCGCTCTTGTTGGCTGGTGGGGGCCGTGGCCCCTTCTGTTGTTGATCCGGCGGGGTCCTGTGGTAAACGCCCTGCCTCTGGAATCCTTCTTGCCTTTGAGCACCCTGCTCCCTTTGGTTGCCTTGCGGACCCCTCTGGACTCCTGGCTCTCGCTGGTACCCTTGGTAGCCTTGAGGACCCCTCTGGAATCCGGGCTCACGCTGGTAGCCTTGGTAGCCTTGCGGACCCCTCTGGAATCCTCCTGTCTGCCTTTTTGGTGTCTGTGAAGGGCCGGGTCCCTCGGTGGGCCTCGCGTTGTCATACGAGGGCCTGGGAGCCGGCGGCTTCGGTTGGTTTCCTTTCTCTCTTTTGTCTTCCAAGTGCTTTTTCTTCAAATCCCACTTTCTTACTGTTTCTTGGATTTGTTCTGTGGTACTTTTGTTGATGTTTAGGGTCACGAAATCGATGTCATTCATTAGGCCCTTTGTCAGCTTCCTAAGGGCTTGCACACTTCTTTCTGGCGGGATCGCCTGTCGCAAGGCGTACCACGCCTGGGTGAGAGTTTGCCCTTTTTCTAAGCTTTTTCTTGCCTTGTCGATGTGTGACTCCTCGTCTTCGCAGTCTTCCAGCACTAATCTTCGGTAGTGCTGGTCCGCGGTTTCTTCGGGACCCATCGGTTTGTCCGTCACATGGGCCAGCCACAATCTTTTCGCCTCATCGTTTGTGGAGCTGGCTTTTACCATAAGCCATTTCTGCGTCAGATATTCTTGCACTGATTATTTTGGGTCTCGGTTGGCCACCATCGCCTTGATCTTTTTGAACTCACCAAAGCTCTGGGTGGAAGCTTGCATCTTCGTTATGCAGTCATTTTCTTCAGCGGTGGTGAGGCAGCTGCTTCGTGCGAGGCCCTGCCCTTGAGGTGGCTGTTCGTCTTCGCTGTCCGAGATGTCTTGCCTCAGCGCCTTTTCTTCCTCCGTTGCCAGCTTGTAGGCTGCTTTCTTCAGGCGTCGCAACATGACGTCGTACACGATTGCCACAAAGCCTGTGCGAAAGTTTCCCGTCAGGTCCGTGGCTTTTGCGAGGGAGCCGTAGGTCGGGGTCATCAGAAAATTCGCCCATTCTCCTTTTGTTGCGTAGACCATTGTTCCTTTCATTCCCTCGAGGTCGTGCCTCCATATTTCTGGAACATCATAACCTGTTTGACTGACCTCTGGAACATAGGCTTTTCTTCCGTCTTTGGTGGTCATGGGCCCGTATTGTTCGTCTCTGGCGAGTTTCTGCGAAGCCGTGTACACTGAAAGAAGGGGCAGGGCGTTCTTCTTGCCTTTTCTGCTTCCCCGCTTCAGGTCTGTCATTCCTCCCGGAGCCTCGTATTCGATTGAAGTCAGGCTTTGCACCGTGTCTTCTTCGTCTGAACTTTCAGCTGCGGTTTCTCCCTCGCCCTCCCTCTCTGGTTCTGCGGACGGCGAGGCTGGCTGAGTTGGTTCTGGTGTTCTCGTTGGAGTTCTGGGACTTGCCCTGCCCCCGTCCAGACTTAGGAACCTTATGACGGACCCTTCTCCTCCTCCGTCGTAGTGCATTCTCTGCAGGCCGACGGACCCTGCTGGGCTGGTGATCCCACGCTGTGATCTTTTTGGCACGGAGGTTTCCACTTCGGTCTGCACCGCTACTTCCCGGGGAGAGGTGATTGGAGTTTCTTTTTTCTTTGGAGGTTTCTCCTGGCTTGAGCTGACTTGTGGACGTCGCTCTTCTCGTCTCGAAGGACCGGGTGTTGATTCCTGGTAGCCCCTTGGTTCTGCCGCTTCTTTCTTTAATCCTGCTGATGACGGGAGCCGTGGCAGAACTGCTTTCACAGCTGGGGCGGCTTCGTCCTCGTATTTTGGCTGTCCTGCCCTCCAGTTGTTTGGCCCCTCAGTCTTGTAGAGGGGTCTCAGTATTTTCTCTTTTCGCTCGTGGTATTGGGCCGCCGAGGTGACTATCACCAACTCCTGGATATTGCTCCAACCGTGGGGAGCTTTCATCAGGAGGCGCATAATCCTCATGGCCGCTTCTTCTGCTACCTCCCAGGGTAGGTTGCCGGACCTGGCCCCGTCGTTACATATAACAACTCTTTTGAAGGACATCTCGCTTGCTCGGGTGACACCTTTTTCTAATGCCTCCTCTATGTCGTCCCGATAGGTGTCCTGATCTTCGCCATCCTCATATCTTTTGATCGGTACGTGTAGCACCGCAAAATGGCTTGATGTTCCGCCGCTTGTAACTACTACCGATGGCTGGTTCTCTCTATATCCCTTGCAGCGCTCCTCAAGTTCTTCTTGGTAGAGTTTGCCTGCCTCTCTTACCAGTCTCTTTCTGAACCGGGAGATATGAGACTTCAGATGTGAGTTGGTTAAGACAACCAGTCCATGGCTGTCTATGTCCCACGGCTCTCCGTAGTGGTTATATGCGGTTAACCCTGTCTGGTTCGCATATTTTTTGGTACCTTCGGGCATCTTTCTTAATTTTGGAAGATAATCTTCTGGGCTCGGGGAGCGAGTGTGTTTTGTCTTCGACTGAGCTTTCTTGGACCGCCCCGGCACTGGGTCCTTGTACTCCTTCAGGACCTTTCTTACTACAGCGGGAGTCCCGGTTTCGATGGAAGGCGGGAGCAGTTGGTACTCATCGCTCCTGTTCAGCGTTGAGTCTTCCCTCACTTCGTCCCTCTCCGAGGTTTCCCCGTTCTCGCTGCTGTCCTGGTTGTCCTCTCCTTCGGACCCCGAGGACTCCTCTGACTGGGAGTCCGCGGAGACCTCGGTCCCGTTGGTGCTGATCCGATCTTCGCTGGGCTCCTCAGTATAACCTGGTTGTTCGGCCATGTATGCCGCTATTGCGTCTTGCTCTTTTTTATTTTCTTTGTTGCGGGAGGTGGCTTTTACTGTCTGCTTTATAGTTACTGCCCCCGCTCCTATTTCTGCGGCCAGCATCTTCACGACTGAGTCGTATTCTTTTGACGGGCTAATTACGGTGACTATTTTTCCTTTAATGATCTTCATTACCACGAGCCACCAGCTTAGCCACTCTCCCACTTTCTTCTTGGTATTCGGGGGTGCTTCACACCCTACCACTGCCACCATCATTCCTGACTCATGGGTGAGGGGAGCAAGATAACCCCCCTCCTCTTTGCACCGCTCTACTTTTTCTCCCAGCGTTGCCTTTTCTTCTTCGTTGTGCAGGTTGAGTAGGTGTTGTTGGACAGAAACGTCCCATGTGGCCCATCCTTTTCCGTACAGGATGACCTGGTGTTGGACGTTGCTTCTGCCTCCTGGATCCGGTGTCGGTTCTCCCGATGTCGCTCCTCGTGCTCCAGCGCCGCCCCCTCCTGGTCCTCGCTGCCGTCTGCTGCCTGGTCCGAGGTCGATGTCGCTGGCACGTCCTGCTGAGTCGTCGCCGTCTGCGGGCTGCCTCCGTCGTCTTCGGGTCCGCCGGGCGGTGCTTCCATCTTGGACTTTGTCTTTGTCTTTGTTGTCTCGAGTCGCCTTCCTCCCAAAGCCTCTCGTCGCACGTTGAGGAAGGGATGGGATCAGGCTCTGGTCCCTCTACAGGTCGGGCGAGTCTGGTCGATGCTCCCCGTCGCCTGCGGCTTCTCCTGTGTTGGCTTGTAAATACCACACACAGCTTCGATTCATGGATGTCTCGCAATCGGGCGTCTTCAAGGCTTGGGCAGCTTTACTTTCTACCCCAACGCCTCACCTCAGGTCTTTTCGTACACGAACGACAGCCTCTCTTGGCTGCCGGGGTTCTTCTCTTGGACTCAACGTACTCCTTTTCCGTCGAGCCCCACGTTGGGCGCCAAGTGTTAGATCCTGGGATACTTCTGGCCCGATACGGGGCTACTTACTGACTCAGCTCTCTATTAAAAGATTGTCGAGCTGGTGTTCTGGCGAGGGAACTCGCCTGGCTCCGCTAACTGCCGTTACTCCCGACGTCTACCCTGCTTCCTCCGGTCTGAGCGCGCTCGGCCGAGAGACCAGTCCTGGCCCCGGGCGGTCCCACCAGTCGCGTCGGTTATGGCAGCTTCCCTCTTATGGATCCGTGCTCTTGGTAAATGCCAGGTTAGGTTTTAACGGCTTGGATTACTTCTTTCTAAAACCGTAAGGGGTTGTTAAGTGGATTCGGTCTCTAGGATAACCTTTCAGAACTCAGTTGTTAGACATACTTCAGTTGTTAGCTTTAACTTTTTACTGCCACGAGGAACTTTTTACTGCCTGAGCAAATGAATGCACTTGAGAAATTTACTTTAAATGCAGATTAGATATTTATTGCAGGTTATATTTTAGTTAGTTTGCAAGGGTTAAAGCTACAGCTCACATAAAAAGTTACTACACTTGATTCGTTACGTTAATTTTCTTCTTCGATTACACTCATTAGTTTTAGATGCCGAGAAAGCTCGGTTGGAGCTGGATGTTCAATGGTGCGATGAATAGGTTCTTTTGGAGTTGTTAGGAGCGAAGGTCCGGCCGGACCCTCAGTCCTCCTGCTCTCGCAGCGAAGTCCGTTCAACAGTCCTCAAAACTCAGTACAAAGTCTTTCTAGGGCTGCTGCGTCTTCTCCGTTGTCCAGTTGTTAAGAATCGAGCAGTGGGGAGAGGAAACCTCCGTCTTTAAATCTTATTGTCCACGAACAGCGGTCTTCTTTCCGTGAACAGAGACGAAGTCCTCAATACATCAGTTGCGATCGTCCGTATCTCCTCATCGGTGCACTTGGACGGCACCCGTGTCGAAATCCCAGTGTGTTGCCTGCAAAATGTCTCCTTTTATCCATCATTCGGGCTTTGTCGGCCCCCCTTGTTCAATACATGATCTCATCCCCCCACCCACTGGAGAGGGCGTTGGGTTCTGAACATGTCCGGACAAGTCCAGGCTTCATCCTGTATTATGCCTCTGTGACTCATCTCTTGCGACAGTCTTTTCCTAACCCCACCCATAACATCTGTTCCTAATTTCTGCCAACTCATCCTGACAAAACACTTCTATCGCAGCTCCGGTCACACAGAACATTAGTTAAACACTTATTACAATTGTTAAATCACTCTATGCATTAAACATTCGTTACATATTGATTAAACATTTCGTTATATAATTCATGCACTTTATCTCTTGATTACACTTTATTCTGAGTATATGCTTTGTGCTTTTATATCCTGACTCTCCCTTGAATGTGCCAGTATGTTACCGAGGCAGCTCTGTAGGCTCAATTCTTCTTGACAACGCGGAGAAATACGAAGAATTGACGGATGCAGAGCGGACAGCACGTCTAAGGCTTTGAGTACCTTTGCTTTGCGATTTCAAGACTTCAGAACAGTTGAGAGTGAAACATGACGTCTTCTCCTTCACGTGCAGTGTGGATCATGCTCCCAGTGATGTTCAGCTCCGACTCATTGAGCTGCAGTCTGATGCAGTCCTGCAGAGCACTTTAAGTCAGTGTCACTGCTGGACTTTTATTCTTCTCTCAAAGAGGAGAACGTTCCACATGAGGAGGCATGCTCAGAAGATGTTGCTTCTCTTTGGATCGACCTACATCTGTGAACAAACATTCTCCAGATCCAGATCCTCTCACTGCCATCAGCTGTCCTTCACATCTCAGCTCACACACTCAGCCTGACTTCAGTCACTCGTTCAACAACAAAGACTCGATCTCTCCACTGACCTGAACAACAGAAAATTAGGTCATTTGTATCGTAATAGTTCTAGTAATAAAAGTAGTAATTTTGCAAAAACATGATCCCGTCAGTGTTCTGCTGTTATATATGGATATTACAAATGTATATGCGTTTGGATTATTGCTGCTGCAGATGTTTACGGTGGAGCTCATTTGAACTCTTTTATACTCTGTTGGTCAGTTTGTGTCGTTAGGAAAGGTTTGAAACATGATAACGTGCAAAGTAACTTGTAACTAAAGCTGGCAGTGGAATAAAAAGTATAATATTTCCCTCTGAGATGTAGTGGAGTAGAAGTACAAAGTCAAATAAAATAGAAATACTCAAGCACAGTACCTTGAATGTGTACTTAAGTACAGTACTTAAGCAAATATACGAGTTGCATTCCACCACTGATCATAACATTTACTCTCACCACTCACAGCTCATCAACACCATTTACTGCTTTTAATAAAGAGGTGGAATAATATAGAGCAGGATTGAGTTCAGTCTGTTGGTCCGGCCCTCCACAACAGTCTCACGCGGCCCCTTGGGAACAATAATTGCCCCCCCCTGCATTAGGGACACCGACAGGATGGCGCAGCTACTGCGAACCAGGAGCTGCAGCCTCGAATGAACGGAGAGGTGGACCTTTACTCTGGCAGCTGGCAGCAGTTTCACCGCTTCCCATTCTTTCGTTGCGTCACTTGTCAACACAAATTGGTCTTATTGACGGGCCTGTTGATTCTCTCCTGTTTTTCTCCCCCTCTTGTAAATGGATAGTGTGTTCGAGATGGCTGACAGGCCAGAGCAACAAACTGATTACTGCTGCGATGCTGCTGCTGTTTGTGTCCACAAGAGTTTTCAATCATGGGCTCAGGACACAGACTCCAGTGAAATAATGACTTCTCTTTACATTTACTTCAACGTAATGCGTGAAAACTGCATTACAACTCATTCAAGTATTTACAGGTTTTTACATAGCACTACTGACCGGACTTACAATAAATAGATAAATGCTTTGGAAAGCTCGTATTCACTTTCTTTCAAAGAGTACGATGAGAAAAATCTCATGTCTGTATGTGACAGTAAGTACAGAGCTGGTTAGCCTAGCATAGCATAAAGACTGTGAGTCAAAAGTAAAAAAGAAGCTGATCAACATCTCTAGGGCTGGGTATCAATTAAGAAATGACAATACCAGCACCTTTGAAGTGATACCGATACCAATAGAGGTCTTCATTGGATACCCAGCATATGAATGGATGCGTGTGCGCGCGTGCATGCGTGCTCTGTCAGCACTGGTGTCGTTATCAGCGCTGTTTTGTGCTGTTATCACTGTTAGATTCTAGCCGCCGGCTCAGACATCTCCATATTCAGAGCCATGCGCAGACAATCTCGGTTTTATGGGTTGCAGCTGCTGCAGCAGTTGGCCAATCAGATCGGAGAATGCTTGTGGGAATTGACTGCGAGCAAAACCGTCACCCAGAACTGTTAAAAATTCTTCTTTCTACTCGTTGGTGCCATTTTCACGAGTGAACAACACGCACATATGTAACAGGATGCGTTTCTCAAGAATATAAAAATGTTCAAGAATTTGAAGATGGTCTTGTGTCCATTGGGAGTGTCTGCTATAAAATAATAATTATATTATATGTCACAACAAGTACAGATTTAGCTCTTGTACAATTGGCATGGAACCCGGACTGTCTCTGGCTCTCTGTGACGCAATCCTTCAACATTTAATTGTGAACTTGTGTGTGTGTTAACACACTTGTGTGACAGATAAATACAGAGGCGAAGTGAGTCTGCCTGATTTTCCCACACAAACATGCATATTAGACGTCAGCGCTGGTAATGTCACATGTCAGATAAATAGCCAATCAGAGGCCTCTCGGAGAAGCATGCCTTTTACCAAAGTGTAAACCCTAATTGGAAATACTTTCCAGTTCGCGAGCAGAGTAAAGCTCGTGCTAATGAATCAGGACTTTTGCTTGCAGCGAGGGTGGGTGGGTCTCATTCTCAGCTGTCAGCACCTAATGAAGTCCCCCGGGCACCTCCACCGAAGGGAGGCTGGGGAAGAGGCAGGCGTGGCCTGTAATTCCTGTTGCAGTAATTAATAGCAGGGTGAGAAACAGGGAGCTCCAGCACTCTCTCTGAGCTCAGCCTTTAAAGTGCACAGTGTGGATTAGGATGGATTACGGTGGGGGGATAGATATGATAATGGTGATTGGTGGAGGTGTCCAGTGACCTGAAGGTATATCGGCTGTAGTCATTCACCTCAGCCTGTCCATGGGGATCCTGTCTATGGAGAGCCAACAGCAGGCCGACGCCGCTCTGTTAGAGACCGCTAGGTTAGAGAGTATTTAAATAGAATTATACCTTTATTATCTTTTGATAGCGCTCTGTCATGGCTTGGTTGTGATGTTACTCAGATCAAAGCAAAATTCTACAATCATTCTATTGTTTACTACAATTTGTATCTTATTGTTGATCCCATTGCCTCTGTTGGTTACCGGTTTATCTAAACCATTCGTTTTAGGCAAAACTCAATGTAAGTATCCCTGAAACATTGACATTAGTCACTCTTTTCACCGGAAAACTGTGTCGACACAACTACAGTGAGTACAGTAGGTCAAACTGTTTTTTTATAAAACTTCCAAAATGTTGCCCGAAGAAATGCCAAAGGGCTTTTTCCCCCTTAAACTCAGTTCAAAGTCTTTCGACTTCTTACGGTGACATTACCGTGGTCTTAGATCTATGCAGTTAACTTTGTGAGTACATTGTACGACTGATAGGAATTATGGCCTCAACTTGAAAAATACCGTAATTATACTTTATACATCAACTCAGCATGGCAATCCACACTAACAGTAAACACAGGTTCCTATATTCTAGATTTCTTCTTATCGTCAATAAATTACATGTGCAGACACAATACAACAATGAAGTGACTCTACTAACAAGTGTTGAGTGTGTGTGAAAGCTGTGGGGGGCTTGAGGTCACCCCACAGAGAGGAGGCCGGAGCGCATGGTCCAACTGCTGTTTACAGTAGAGACGCTGCGATAATAAATCTACCAAAACTGGTTTACAATTAAAAGGAATTTAATCCTACTGAAGCAAATACAATTATACAGTGAAGTACACTTCTAACAGAATATAAAACAAAAGAAAAACCTGCGCAAAAAAACTCCTCAGCCCGTAAACATTTGTGTCCGCTGAGAGCAACCGCAGGAAGAGAAAAAAGTCTTAAAGAAAACCTCCCACATCCAGTTTGAAACCCCTCCCCTTTTGTCCATCACAATTCCTATTGGCTAACTCCCAGGACCCTTATCCTGGTGCCCTCTGTAATCGCCTGTCTAAAAGTCTCTCTCTGTCCCTTCGCTCTTAATACACTCAATGACTGTCTTTTATGGCTCCCTTCTTTGATAAACATTCCATATAAAAGATAAGACTTTGCAACTTTGGCAAAAGCTTCATGTCTCAAGTTCTACTTCTAGCTACTAATCCTAAAACACTTTTATGCTTATCTTAATTATGCATTTCCAAAACACTTATGTTTATGACTCATTATGAATTCTTAAATATGAATCATTAAACACTTTCATTATAACTTCTTAACACACAGTTCTACACTCAAATTTCTTACAAAGCCTCATGGATCTTCTTCCTCTGAGCTCCATTGTTATCGAAACACTAAAAGCACACCAAGAGGTAGATACGAGGGTTGTCCACTAATTCAAAGGGTGCTTGGGCAAGACACTGAACTCCAAGTTGCCCCGCTGGGCTGGCCAGCGCATTGCGGCTGCAGTGAATGGGTGAATTCTAAAGCACTTCAACTGCAAAGGTAGAAAGAAAGTGCAGTCCGTTTACCGTTACCATTGCAGTGGCTGACATCATCCTTCATTACCATGAACACACACACTATAGTCTATGTGGACTCAATCCCGTGCCCGCTGCCACAAAAGCACCAAATGTGGATTAATCCGCCGCTGAAAATAGTCCCCAACATATGCACGACTTCCTCCTGCCACACGCCTGTCGGAGGGGCGTCAGAAAGTATTTAGAAATGGCGTAACCGACACGTTCTCACTCAGAACTCGTCAAATACCGACTCTCGGTCAGTGCTCCTCCGCTTCAAACTATGACGCTCTTGGTTCCGCTCTTGGTTCCGCTCTAGCATCAGACGTGTTGGTGTCTTTTCAAAACAAATGTCCAACGTAGGTGTGCTTACGCAACAAAACTACCTGGTTTAGGTTTAAAATAACTATGTTTGTTACATAACTGGCGTTAGTGAAGTGTGGAAGGTACATAACAAAACTAGAAATGAAAATGTCTATAAAGGTCCTGTTTGTTAGACCGTTCCAACCTCCCCTCCTGCCCTGTGTGGGCTTTCTCGCTCTTTACACCATGTCAGATGCTCTGATCGTCTAATAATGAAGTGAGTTACATTGAAGACTGTGTTGAGTCTTACAAATATCTTGGGACAATGATCGACTAAAAACTGAACTTTGAAGCAAACTGTGTAGCTCTGTGCAAAAAGGGGCACCGTTTGTTTTGTTTGAGGAAACTGTTCTATTTTCACATTGACAAAACCATGATGACCTTATTTTATGGTGCTTTTATTGAATCCATTTGATCCTTTTCTTTGGTGTCATGGTTTGGAAACCTCTCTTTAAAGAACAGGAACTCTCTGGATCAAACTGTGAAATGGTCTAGCAGGCTGATTGGGGATCACAGCTTGGCCTAGAGTCCTTGTACACCAGACAGGTGCAACGGATCACCGGCTCCACTTTAAAGGACGACTCCAACCCTTTGCACAGGGAATTTCAGCTTCTACTTTCTAAACGGAGGTATAGGGTCCCACGGTGCAGACCAAAGCGCTATAAAAACAGCTTTGTTCCAGCAGCCATCACGCAGGTGAACATCATAGCATAGTGCACAGATGCTATAGAAACGTGTGGGTACTTATTTATTTTACTTATTGATTGACTGATTTTTAGCCTTGTGTACTTTCATCATGTTTGTCTTGTTGTCTGTGCTGTTTGTCATGTCTGTCGAGATGGATGCCTCTCTCTCTACTTGCAAACCAAGTCTACCTACGGGTACAAATAAAAGGAACCTCAACCTGAAGCCTGGTCTCATACAGGCGGTAACCTCCGGTTCAGCTGAGTGAAGCCAAGTGCCTTAAAACCTGCATTCTCTCTAGTGTCCACCAGGGGGCGACTCCTCTGGTTGTATAGAAGTCTATGAGAAAATGACTCTACTTCTCTCTTGATTTATTACCTCAGTAAACATTGTAAACATGAGTTTATGTCTCAATCTCTAGTTTCAAGTCTTCTTCAATACAGCATGATGTTCATTTAGTACATTATGGTCCATTTAGAGTCACACAGACCATAAAGCAGGAGATGCTTTAGGGCGGGGCTTACAGTGATTGACAGGTCGCTCCCACTACCTGAGCCGTATACAGCATCTCTACATCACTCCTCGGTATTCCAAATATGGTCATTTACGTCCATCGGCTGCAAAAAACTAAGATGGCAACGGCCATATTCCAAGATGGCGACGGCAAAATCACCGAACTCAGGATTCATAACGTCAGTCCTCGAACCAACGGGTGACGTCACCATAACTACGTCCACGTCTTATATACGGTCTATGGTCTAATACAGACCCTAAAGGTGCCTTGCTGCGTTGTTTTATCAGTCAGCACACCTACATAGCAACATTAGTTTGTTAAAGTTCTTCAGCAGCCAAGCTGTTTGTTTACCTAAACGCACAGAGGTCAGCAATTCTTAGATTCAACCTCCTGCATGTGACCTGCGACTGAAACTGATACTGCTACCGGTCAAAGTACCGCCAATCATTCAGCAGTGGTGAGCCAGAACGACAGCAAGTATAGTGGCAGCACAGCCAGAATCCCAGCAACATGCAGAAGCTGTGGCTCCTAAGTTTATATTTGTTTGCTGTATTATGAAGTATTCAAATAATAGTTGCAGTGGTTGTTGCACAGAGCTGAGAGCAGCACAGGGGCGGACTCGCTACCACAAACAACAGTGCCTCAAGCCATCACTGGCACACACACACCAATGAAAGAGCACTGATGTATCCAGAAGTACTCAGTATGTGTCCTGCACCAACATGCTTGAGAGAGTTACCCAAGCTCATCTGCTGCGCGCTTCAACGATGCCCCCTAGTGGTCAGGGCCCGTAACTACTGCACAGCCCAGAGCCTTGGTTGAGCAGCTGGGATGGCATCTGTCATTTTAACAGTGCTGTTAAAAAGGGTCTGTGTTCAAGCGAAACCATTTAGATATCAGTGCACACATTAGCAACAGCTGACTCGTCAAATCCACTTCAAGGGCTGTGTGTAAAATGAAATATTTAACACTTGAGCGGTTCATTCAACAGTCATTAGGTGAAGGGTGAGTCCGAAAGAACTGTTTTAGTTTCGCAGACTCGCATACTGTAAATATGTATGAATGTACATTCTAAATGTACATTTTAGGTGAATGTACAAGCAGGTGATGCTATACACAGCCCTGCCAACACTATTCCACCATCAATAGGTGGTGCTAATACGCATTCACGTGCAACAGTGTGCCAGCAGAGGCAGAGAAGAAGAAGACTGCTGCTAAAGTAGACATGGGGTACATCCCAAGTCTCTTAATTCTCGTTTCCTCGCTCCTCGCTTGAACCGGAAGTTGTTCTACGCCGCCATATTGACGGCCGTCCCAAAGCTCTAATGTAGCTCTGAGGAGCGAGGATGGAGGATGGAGGATGGAGGAGGGACCTCTGAGGAGCCACGAGAACAGACTTCCAGGAAGTGTTTTAACGGCCGACACGCCCCCTCATTGTTCATCTGTCATGTGATTGGACGCTGCAGCCGATCGGACTGACTGACTGAGTTTAACACCAGAGTGAAGATAGATCACAGAATAAACTCTAGTTTATATTTGATTAGGTTTCTGATTCAACATCTGGTTTAAATAAATGTTCATTGTAGTCTGAACAACAAAAGGAACACAAACAACTTTCTACATTTATCAGATAGATTTGTGTTTTCATGATCTGATGTTTCCCTCAATAACTTTATTATGAATTCAATTAAAGTCAGAGAGATCTGAGAGATGAAACACTTTATATATATCTATCTATATATCTACATCTATATCTATATCTATAGATATAGACATAGACATAGATATAGATAGATATATCGATGGAGAGAGGGAGAGAGAGCTGAAGAGACTAAACACTTTATATATCATTTAAGAAAAACAATAATCATATTCTAGGTTATTTAACAATGACGCTACAGTCACAATTTCAAAACGTACAGACGCAAATAATTCAGAAACAAGACAATGCATTCTGCTGGTAGAAATGGATCCTGAGCTTATAAACAGAACACAGGACACAGTTTAACAGACTACAGAGAGAAACACTCTACAGTGGTGATCACTGTGTGTCTTTATTAGTTATTATATTATTAGTTACTGTTATTAAGTACAGTGGTGATCACTGTGTCTTTATTAGTTATTAGTTACTGTTATTAAGTACATTGGTGATCACTGTGTGTCTTTATTAGTTATTATATTATTAGTTGCTGTTATTAAGTACAGTGGTGATCACTGTGTGTCTTTATTAGTTATTATATTATTAGTTACTGTTATTAAGTACAGTGGTGATCACTGTGTGTCTTTATTAGTTATTATATTGTTAGTTACTGTTATTAAGTACAGTGGTGATCACTGTGTGTCTTTATTAGTTTTTATATTATTAGTTACTGTTATTAAGTACAGTGGTGATCACTGTGTGTCTTTATTAGTTATTATATTATTAGTTACTGTTATTAAGTACAGTGGTGATCACTGTGTGTCTTTATTAGTTATTATTAGTTACTGTTATTAAGTACAGTGGTGATCACTGTGTGTCTTTATTAGTTATTATATTATTAGTTACTGTTATTAAGTACAGTGATGATCACTGTGTGTCTTTATTAGTTATTATATTATTAGTTGCTGTTATTAAGTACAGTGGTGATAACTGTGTGTCTTTATTAGTTATTATATTATTAGTTACTGTTATTAAGTACAGTGGTGATAACTGTGTGTCTTTATTAGTTATTATATTATTAGTTACTGTTATTAAGTACAGTGGTGATCACTGTGTGTCTTTATTAGTTATTATATTATTAGTTGCTGTTATTAAGTACAGTGGTGATCACTGTGTCTTTATTAGTTATTATATTATTAGTTACTGTTATTAAGTACAGTGATGATCACTGTGTGTCTTTATTAGTTATTAGTGTTATTAGTTACTGTTATTAAGTACAGTGGTGATCACTGTGTCTTTATTAGTTATTATATTATTAGTTACTGTTATTAAGTACAGTGATGATCACTGTGTGTCTTTATTAGTTATTAGTGTTATTAGTTACTGTTATTAAGTACAGTGGTGATCACTGTGTGTCTTTATTAGTTATTATATTATTAGTCGTCTGTTATTAAGTACAGTGGTGATCACTGTGTGTCTTTATTAGTTATTAGTATTATTAGTTACTGTTATTAAGTACAGTGGTGATCACTGTGTGTCTTTATTAGTTATTATATTATTAGTTCCTGTTATTAAGTACAGTGGTGATCACTGTGTGTCTTTATTAGTTATTAGTATTATTAGTTACTGTTATTAAGTACAGTGGTGATCACTGTGTGTCTTTATTAGTTATTATATTATTAGTTACTGTTATTAAGTACAGTGGTGATCACTGTGTGTCTTTATTCGTTATTATATTATTAGTGACTGTTATTAAGTACAGTGGTGATCACTGTGTGTCTTTATTAGTTATTAGTATTAGTAGTTACTGTTATTAAGTACAGTGGTGATCACTGTGTGTCTTTATTAGTTATTATATTATTAGTTCCTGTTATTAAGTACAGTGGTGATCACTGTGTGTCTTTATTAGTTATTAGTATTATTAGTTACTGTTATTAAGTACAGTGATGATCACTGTGTGTCTTTATTAGTTATTATATTATTAGTGACTGTTATTAAGTACAGTGGTGATCACTGTGTGTCTTTATTAGTTATTATATTATTAGTTACTGTTATTAAGTACAGTGGCGATCACTGTGTGTCTTTATTAGTTATTAGTATTATTAGTTACTGTTATTAAGTACAGTGGTGATCACTGTGTGTCTTTATTAGTTATTATATTATTAGTTACTGTTATTAAGTACAGTGGTGATCACTGTCTTTATTAGTTATGATGTTATTAGTTACTGTTATTAAGTACAGTGGTGATCACTGTGTGTCTTTATTAGTTATTATATTATTAGTTCCTGTTATTAAGTACAGTGGTGATCACTGTGTGTCTTTATTAGTTATTGTGTTATTAGTTACTGTTATTAAGTACAGTGGTGATCACTGCATGTCTTTATTAGTTATTATATTATTAGTTACTGTTATTAAGTACAGTGGTGATCACTGTGTGTCTTTATTAGTTATTATATTATTAGTTACTGTTATTAAGTACAGTGGTGATCACTGTGTCTTTATTAGTTATTAGTGTTATTAGTTAATGTTATTAAGTACAGTGGTGATCACTGTGTCTTTATTAGTTATTATATTATTAGTTACTGTTATTCAGTACAGTGGTGATCACTGTGTGTCTTTATTAGTTATTATATTATTAGTTACTGTTATTAAGTACAGTGGTGATCACTGTGTGTCTTTATTAGTTATTATATTATTAGTTACTGTTATTAAGTACAGTGGTGATCACTGTGTCTTTATTAGTTATTAGTATTATTAGTTACTGTTATTAAGTACAGTGGTGATCACTGTGTCTTTATTAGTTATTATATTATTAGTTACTGTCATTAAGTACAGTGGTGATCACTGTGTGTCTTTATTAGTTAGTATATTATTAGTTACAGTTATTAAGTACAGTGGTGATCACGGTGTCTTTATTAGTTATTATATTATTAGTTACTGTTATTAAGTACAATGGTGATCACTGTGTCTTTATTAGTTATTAGTATTATTAGTTACTGTTATTAAGTACAGTGGTGATCACTGTGTGTCTTTATTAGTTATGAGTGTTATTAGTTACTGTTATTAAGTACAGTGGTGATCACTGTGTGTCTTTATTAGTTATTATATTATTAGTTACTGTTATTAAGTACAGTGGTGATCACTGTGTCTTTATTAGTTATTATATTATTAGTTACTGTTATTAAGTACAGTGGTGATCACTGTGTGTCTTTATTAGTTATTATATTATTAGTTACTGTTATTAAGTACAGTGGTGATCACTGTGTGTCTTTATTAGTTATTATATTATTAGTGACTGTTATTAAGTACAGTGGTGATCACTGTGTGTCTTTATTAGTTATTATATTATTAGTGACTGTTATTAAGTACAGTGGTGATCACTGTGTGTCTTTATTAGTTATTAGTGTTATTAGTTACTGTTATTAAGTACAGTGGTGATCACTGTGTGTCTTTATTAGTTATTATATTATTAGTTACTGTTATTAAGTATAGTGGTGATCACTGTGTCTTTATTAGTTATTATATTATTAGTTACTGTTATTGAGTACAGTGGTGATCACTGTGTGTCTTTATTAGTTATTATTATTATTAGTTACTGTTATTAAGTACAGTGGTGATCACTGTGTGTCTTTATTAGTTATTATATTATTAGTTACTGTTATTAAGTACAGTGGTGATCACTGTGTGTCTTTATTAGTTGTTATATTATTAGTTTCTGTTATTAAGTACAGTGGTGATCACTGTGTCTTTATTAGTTATTAGTGTTATTAGTTACTGTTATTAAGTACAGTGGTGATCACTGTGTGTCTTTATTAGTTATTAGTGTTATTAGTTACTGTTATTAAGTACAGTGGTGATCACTGTGTGTCTTTATTAGTTATTATATTATTAGTTACTGTTATTAAGTACAGTGGTGATCACTGTGTGTCTTTATTAGTTATTATATTGTTAGTTACTGTTATTAAGTACAGTGGTGATCACTGTGTGTCTTTATTAGTTATTATATTATTAGTTGCTGTTATTAAGTACAGTGGTGATCACTGTGTCTTTATTAGTTATTATATTATTAGTTACTGTTATTAAGTACAGTGGTGATCACTGTGTGTCTTTATTAGTTATTATATTATGAGTTACTGTTATTAAGTACAGTGGTGATCACTGTGTGTCTTTATTAGTTATTAGTGTTATTAGTTACTGTTATTAAGTACAGTGGTGATCACTGTGTGTCTTTATTAGTTATTAGTGTTATTAGTTACTGTTATTAAGTACAGTGGTGATCACTGTGTGTCTTTATTAGTTATTAGTGTTATTAGTTACTGTTATTAAGTACAGTGGTGATCACTGTGTGTCTTTATTAGTTATTATATTATTAGTTACTGTCATTAAGTACAGTGGTGATCACTGTGTGTCTTTATTAGTTATTATATTATTAGTTACTGTCATTAAGTACAGTGGTGATCACTGTGTGTCTTTATTAGTTATTATATTATTAGTTACTGTTATTAAGTACAGTGGTGATCACTGTGTGTCTTTATTAGTTATTATATTATTAGTTACTGTTATTAAGTACAGTGGTGATCACTGTGTGTCTTTATTAGTTTTTATATTATTAGTTACTGTTATTAAGTACAGTGGTGATCACTGTGTGTCTTTATTAGTTATTATATTATTAGTTACTGTTATTAAGTACAGTGATGATCACTGTGTCTTTATTAGTTATTAGTATTATTAGTTACTGTTATTAAGTACAGTGGTGATCACTGTGTGTCTTTATTAGTTATTATATTATTAGTTACTGTTATTAAGTACAGTGGTGATCACTGTCTTTATTAGTTATGATGTTATTAGTTACTGTTATTAAGTACAGTGGTGATCACTGTGTGTCTTTATTAGTTATTATATTATTAGTTCCTGTTATTAAGTACAGTGGTGATCACTGTGTGTCTTTATTAGTTCTTGTGTTATTAGTTACTGTTATTAAGTACAGTGGTGATCACTGTGTGTCTTTATTAGTTATTATATTATTAGTTACTGTTATTAAGTACAGTGGTGATCACTGTGTGTCTTTATTAGTTATTATATTATTAGTTACTGTTATTAAGTACAGTGGTGATCACTGTGTGTCTTTATTAGTTATTATATTATTAGTTACTGTTATTAAGTACAGTGATGATCACTGTGTGTCTTTATTAGTTATTATATTATTAGTTGCTGTTATTAAGTACAGTGGTGATAACTGTGTGTCTTTATTAGTTATTATATTATTAGTTACTGTTATTAAGTACAGTGGTGATAACTGTGTGTCTTTATTAGTTATTATATTATTAGTTACTGTTATTAAGTACAGTGGTGATCACTGTGTGTCTTTATTAGTTATTATATTATTAGTTGCTGTTATTAAGTACAGTGGTGATCACTGTGTCTTTATTAGTTATTATATTATTAGTTACTGTTATTAAGTACAGTGATGATCACTGTGTCTTTATTAGTTATTAGTGTTATTAGTTACTGTTATTAAGTACAGTGGTGATCACTGTGTCTTTATTAGTTATTATATTATTAGTTACTGTTATGAAGTACAGTGATGATCACTGTGTGTCTTTATTAGTTATTAGTGTTATTAGTTACTGTTATTAAGTACAGTGGTGATCACTGTGTGTCTTTATTAGTTATTATATTATTAGTGACTGTTATTAAGTACAGTGGTGATCACTGTGTGTCTTTATTAGTTATTAGTATTATTAGTTACTGTTATTAAGTACAGTGGTGATCACTGTGTGTCTTTATTAGTTATTATATTATTAGTTCCTGTTATTAAGTACAGTGGTGATCACTGTGTGTCTTTATTAGTTATTAGTATTATTAGTTACTGTTATTAAGTACAGTGGTGATCACTGTGTGTCTTTATTAGTTATTATATTATTAGTTACTGTTATTAAGTACAGTGGTGATCACTGTGTGTCTTTATTCGTTATTATATTATTAGTGACTGTTATTAAGTACAGTGGTGATCACTGTGTGTCTTTATTAGTTATTAGTATTAGTAGTTACTGTTATTAAGTACAGTGGTGATCACTGTGTGTCTTTATTAGTTATTATATTATTAGTTCCTGTTATTAAGTACAGTGGTGATCACTGTGTGTCTTTATTAGTTATTAGTATTATTAGTTGCTGTTATTAAGTACAGTGGTGATCACTGTGTGTCTTTATTAGTTATTATATTATTAGTGACTGTTATTAAGTACAGTGGTGATCACTGTGTGTCTTTATTAGTTATTATATTATTAGTTACTGTTATTAAGTACAGTGGCGATCACTGTGTGTCTTTATTAGTTATTAGTATTATTAGTTACTGTTATTAAGTACAGTGGTGATCACTGTGTGTCTTTATTAGTTATTATATTATTAGTTACTGTTATTAAGTACAGTGGTGATCACTGTCTTTATTAGTTATGATGTTATTAGTTACTGTTATTAAGTACAGTGGTGATCACTGTGTGTCTTTATTAGTTATTATATTATTAGTTCCTGTTATTAAGTACAGTGGTGATCACTGTGTGTCTTTATTAGTTATTGTGTTATTAGTTACTGTTATTAAGTACAGTGGTGATCACTGCATGTCTTTATTAGTTATTATATTATTAGTTACTGTTATTAAGTACAGTGGTGATCACTGTGTGTCTTTATTAGTTATTATATTATTAGTTACTGTTATTAAGTACAGTGGTGATCACTGTGTCTTTATTAGTTATTAGTGTTATTAGTTACTGTTATTAAGTACAGTGGTGATCACTGTGTCTTTATTAGTTATTATATTATTAGTTACTGTTATTCAGTACAGTGGTGATCACTGTGTGTCTTTATTAGTTATTATATTATTAGTTACTGTTATTAAGTACAGTGGTGATCACTGTGTGTCTTTATTAGTTATTATATTATTAGTTACTGTTATTAAGTACAGTGGTGATCACTGTGTGTCTTTATTAGTTATTATATTATTAGTTACTGTTATTAAGTACAGTGGTGATCACTGTGTCTTTATTAGTTATTAGTATTATTAGTTACTGTTATTAAGTACAGTGGTGATCACTGTGTCTTTATTAGTTATTATATTATTAGTTACTGTCATTAAGTACAGTGGTGATCACTGTGTGTCTTTATTAGTTAGTATATTATTAGTTACAGTTATTAAGTACAGTGGTGATCACGGTGTCTTTATTAGTTATTATATTATTAGTTACTGTTATTAAGTACAATGGTGATCACTGTGTCTTTATTAGTTATTAGTATTATTAGTTACTGTTATTAAGTACAGTGGTGATCACTGTGTGTCTTTATTAGTTATGAGTGTTATTAGTTACTGTTATTAAGTACAGTGGTGATCACTGTGTGTCTTTATTAGTTATTATATTATTAGTTACTGTTATTAAGTACAGTGGTGATCACTGTGTCTTTATTAGTTATTATATTATTAGTTACTGTTATTAAGTACAGTGGTGATCACTGTGTGTCTTTATTAGTTATTATATTATTAGTTACTGTTATTAAGTACAGTGGTGATCACTGTGTGTCTTTATTAGTTATTATATTATTAGTGACTGTTATTAAGTACAGTGGTGATCACTGTGTGTCTTTATTAGTTATTATATTATTAGTGACTGTTATTAAGTACAGTGGTGATCACTGTGTGTCTTTATTAGTTATTAGTGTTATTAGTTACTGTTATTAAGTACAGTGGTGATCACTGTGTGTCTTTATTAGTTATTATATTATTAGTTACTGTTATTAAGTATAGTGGTGATCACTGTGTCTTTATTAGTTATTATATTATTAGTTACTGTTATTAAGTACAGTGGTGATCACTGTGTGTCTTTATTAGTTATTATTATTATTAGTTACTGTTATTAAGTACAGTGGTGATCACTGTGTGTCTTTATTAGTTATTATATTATTAGTTACTGTTATTAAGTAGTGGTGATCACTGTGTGTCTTTATTAGTTGTTATATTATTAGTTTCTGTTATTAAGTACAGTGGTGATCACTGTGTCTTTATTAGTTATTAGTGTTATTAGTTACTGTTATTAAGTACAGTGGTGATCACTGTGTGTCTTTATTAGTTATTAGTGTTATTAGTTACTGTTATTAAGTACAGTGGTGATCACTGTGTGTCTTTATTAGTTATTATATTATTAGTTACTGTTATTAAGTACAGTGGTGATCACTGTGTGTCTTTATTAGTTATTATATTGTTAGTTACTGTTATTAAGTACAGTGGTGATCACTGTGTCTTTATTAGTTATTATATTATTAGTTGCTGTTATTAAGTACAGTGGTGATCACTGTGTCTTTATTAGTTATTATATTATTAGTTACTGTTATTAAGTACAGTGGTGATCACTGTGTGTCTTTATTAGTTATTATATTATGAGTTACTGTTATTAAGTACAGTGGTGATCACTGTGTGTCTTTATTAGTTATTAGTGTTATTAGTTACTGTTATTAAGTACAGTGGTGATCACTGTGTGTCTTTATTAGTTATTAGTGTTATTAGTTACTGTTATTAAGTACAGTGGTGATCACTGTGTGTCTTTATTAGTTATTAGTGTTATTAGTTACTGTTATTAAGTACAGTGGTGATCACTGTGTGTCTTTATTAGTTATTATATTATTAGTTACTGTCATTAAGTACAGTGGTGATCACTGTGTGTCTTTATTAGTTATTATATTATTAGTTACTGTCATTAAGTACAGTGGTGATCACTGTGTGTCTTTATTAGTTATTATATTATTAGTTACTGTTATTAAGTACAGTGGTGATCACTGTGTGTCTTTATTAGTTATTATATTATTAGTTACTGTTATTAAGTACAGTGGTGATCACTGTGTGTCTTTATTAGTTTTTATATTATTAGTTACTGTTATTAAGTACAGTGGTGATCACTGTGTGTCTTTATTAGTTATTATATTATTAGTTACTGTTATTAAGTACAGTGATGATCACTGTGTCTTTATTAGTTATTAGTATTATTAGTTACTGTTATTAAGTACAGTGGTGATCACTGTGTGTCTTTATTAGTTATTATATTATTAGTTACTGTTATTAAGTACAGTGGTGATCACTGTCTTTATTAGTTATGATGTTATTAGTTACTGTTATTAAGTACAGTGGTGATCACTGTGTGTCTTTATTAGTTATTATATTATTAGTTCCTGTTATTAAGTACAGTGGTGATCACTGTGTGTCTTTATTAGTTCTTGTGTTATTAGTTACTGTTATTAAGTACAGTGGTGATCACTGCATGTCTTTATTAGTTATTATATTATTAGTTACTGTTATCAAGTACAGTGGTGATCACTGTGTGTCTTTATTAGTTATTAGTATTATTAGTTACTGTTATTAAGTACAGTGGTGATCACTGTGTGTCTTTATTAGTTATTATATTATTAGTTACTGTTATTAAGTACAGTGGTGATCACTGTGTGTCTTTATTCGTTATTATATTATTAGTGACTGTTATTAAGTACAGTGGTGATCACTGTGTGTCTTTATTAGTTATTAGTATTAGTAGTTACTGTTATTAAGTACAGTGGTGATCACTGTGTGTCTTTATTAGTTATTATATTATTAGTTCCTGTTATTAAGTACAGTGGTGATCACTGTGTGTCTTTATTAGTTATTAGTATTATTAGTTGCTGTTATTAAGTACAGTGATGATCACTGTGTGTCTTTATTAGTTATTATATTATTAGTGACTGTTATTAAGTACAGTGGTGATCACTGTGTGTCTTTATTAGTTATTATATTATTAGTTACTGTTATTAAGTACAGTGGCGATCACTGTGTGTCTTTATTAGTTATTAGTATTATTAGTTACTGTTATTAAGTACAGTGGTGATCACTGTGTGTCTTTATTAGTTATTATATTATTAGTTACTGTTATTAAGTACAGTGGTGATCACTGTGTGTCTTTATTCGTTATTATATTATTAGTGACTGTTATTAAGTACAGTGGTGATCACTGTGTGTCTTTATTAGTTATTAGTATTAGTAGTTACTGTTATTAAGTACAGTGGTGATCACTGTGTGTCTTTATTAGTTATTATATTATTAGTTCCTGTTATTAAGTACAGTGGTGATCACTGTGTGTCTTTATTAGTTATTAGTATTATTAGTTGCTGTTATTAAGTACAGTGATGATCACTGTGTGTCTTTATTAGTTATTATATTATTAGTGACTGTTATTAAGTACAGTGGTGATCACTGTGTGTCTTTATTAGTTATTATATTATTAGTTACTGTTATTAAGTACAGTGGCGATCACTGTGTGTCTTTATTAGTTATTAGTATTATTAGTTACTGTTATTAAGTACAGTGGTGATCACTGTGTGTCTTTATTAGTTATTATATTATTAGTTACTGTTATTAAGTACAGTGGTGATCACTGTCTTTATTAGTTATGATGTTATTAGTTACTGTTATTAAGTACAGTGGTGATCACTGTGTGTCTTTATTAGTTATTATATTATTAGTTCCTGTTATTAAGTACAGTGGTGATCACTGTGTGTCTTTATTAGTTATTGTGTTATTAGTTACTGTTATTAAGTACAGTGGTGATCACTGCATGTCTTTATTAGTTATTATATTATTAGTTACTGTTATTAAGTACAGTGGTGATCACTGTGTGTCTTTATTAGTTATTATATTATTAGTTACTGTTATTAAGTACAGTGGTGATCACTGTGTCTTTATTAGTTATTAGTGTTATTAGTTACTGTTATTAAGTACAGTGGTGATCACTGTGTCTTTATTAGTTATTATATTATTAGTTACTGTTATTCAGTACAGTGGTGATCACTGTGTGTCTTTATTAGTTATTATATTATTAGTTACTGTTATTAAGTACAGTGGTGATCACTGTGTGTCTTTATTAGTTATTATATTATTAGTTACTGTTATTAAGTACAGTGGTGATCACTGTGTGTCTTTATTAGTTATTATATTATTAGTTACTGTTATTAAGTACAGTGGTGATCACTGTGTCTTTATTAGTTATTAGTATTATTAGTTACTGTTATTAAGTACAGTGGTGATCACTGTGTCTTTATTAGTTATTATATTATTAGTTACTGTCATTAAGTACAGTGGTGATCACTGTGTGTCTTTATTAGTTAGTATATTATTAGTTACAGTTATTAAGTACAGTGGTGATCACGGTGTCTTTATTAGTTATTATATTATTAGTTACTGTTATTAAGTACAATGGTGATCACTGTGTCTTTATTAGTTATTAGTATTATTAGTTACTGTTATTAAGTACAGTGGTGATCACTGTGTGTCTTTATTAGTTATGAGTGTTATTAGTTACTGTTATTAAGTACAGTGGTGATCACTGTGTGTCTTTATTAGTTATTATATTATTAGTTACTGTTATTAAGTACAGTGGTGATCACTGTGTCTTTATTAGTTATTATATTATTAGTTACTGTTATTAAGTACAGTGGTGATCACTGTGTGTCTTTATTAGTTATTATATTATTAGTTACTGTTATTAAGTACAGTGGTGATCACTGTGTGTCTTTATTAGTTATTATATTATTAGTGACTGTTATTAAGTACAGTGGTGATCACTGTGTGTCTTTATTAGTTATTATATTATTAGTGACTGTTATTAAGTACAGTGGTGATCACTGTGTGTCTTTATTAGTTATTAGTGTTATTAGTTACTGTTATTAAGTACAGTGGTGATCACTGTGTGTCTTTATTAGTTATTATATTATTAGTTACTGTTATTAAGTATAGTGGTGATCACTGTGTCTTTATTAGTTATTATATTATTAGTTACTGTTATTAAGTACAGTGGTGATCACTGTGTGTCTTTATTAGTTATTATTATTATTAGTTACTGTTATTAAGTACAGTGGTGATCACTGTGTGTCTTTATTAGTTATTATATTATTAGTTACTGTTATTAAGTAGTGGTGATCACTGTGTGTCTTTATTAGTTGTTATATTATTAGTTTCTGTTATTAAGTACAGTGGTGATCACTGTGTCTTTATTAGTTATTAGTGTTATTAGTTACTGTTATTAAGTACAGTGGTGATCACTGTGTGTCTTTATTAGTTATTAGTGTTATTAGTTACTGTTATTAAGTACAGTGGTGATCACTGTGTGTCTTTATTAGTTATTATATTATTAGTTACTGTTATTAAGTACAGTGGTGATCACTGTGTGTCTTTATTAGTTATTATATTGTTAGTTACTGTTATTAAGTACAGTGGTGATCACTGTGTCTTTATTAGTTATTATATTATTAGTTGCTGTTATTAAGTACAGTGGTGATCACTGTGTCTTTATTAGTTATTATATTATTAGTTACTGTTATTAAGTACAGTGGTGATCACTGTGTGTCTTTATTAGTTATTATATTATGAGTTACTGTTATTAAGTACAGTGGTGATCACTGTGTGTCTTTATTAGTTATTAGTGTTATTAGTTACTGTTATTAAGTACAGTGGTGATCACTGTGTGTCTTTATTAGTTATTAGTGTTATTAGTTACTGTTATTAAGTACAGTGGTGATCACTGTGTGTCTTTATTAGTTATTAGTGTTATTAGTTACTGTTATTAAGTACAGTGGTGATCACTGTGTGTCTTTATTAGTTATTATATTATTAGTTACTGTCATTAAGTACAGTGGTGATCACTGTGTGTCTTTATTAGTTATTATATTATTAGTTACTGTCATTAAGTACAGTGGTGATCACTGTGTGTCTTTATTAGTTATTATATTATTAGTTACTGTTATTAAGTACAGTGGTGATCACTGTGTGTCTTTATTAGTTATTATATTATTAGTTACTGTTATTAAGTACAGTGGTGATCACTGTGTGTCTTTATTAGTTTTTATATTATTAGTTACTGTTATTAAGTACAGTGGTGATCACTGTGTGTCTTTATTAGTTATTATATTATTAGTTACTGTTATTAAGTACAGTGATGATCACTGTGTCTTTATTAGTTATTAGTATTATTAGTTACTGTTATTAAGTACAGTGGTGATCACTGTGTGTCTTTATTAGTTATTATATTATTAGTTACTGTTATTAAGTACAGTGGTGATCACTGTCTTTATTAGTTATGATGTTATTAGTTACTGTTATTAAGTACAGTGGTGATCACTGTGTGTCTTTATTAGTTATTATATTATTAGTTCCTGTTATTAAGTACAGTGGTGATCACTGTGTGTCTTTATTAGTTCTTGTGTTATTAGTTACTGTTATTAAGTACAGTGGTGATCACTGCATGTCTTTATTAGTTATTATATTATTAGTTACTGTTATCAAGTACAGTGGTGATCACTGTGTGTCTTTATTAGTTATTAGTGTTATTAGTTACTGTTATTAAGTACAGTGGTGATCACTGCATGTCTTTATTAGTTATTAGTGTCATTAGTTACTGCTATTAAGTACAGTGGTGATCACTGTGTGTCTTTATTAGTTATTATATTATTAGTTACTGTTATTAAGTACAGTGGTGATCACTGTGTGTCTTTATTAGTTATTATATTATTAGTTACTGTTATTAAGTACAGTGGTGATCACTGTGTCTTTATTAGTTATTAGTGTTATTAGTTACTGTTATTAAGTACAGTGGTGATCACTGTGTCTTTATTAGTTATTATATTATTAGTTACTGTTATTCAGTACAGTGGTGATCACTGTGTGTCTTTATTAGTTATTATATTGTTAGTTACTGTTATTAAGTACAGTGGTGATCACTGTGTGTCTTTATTAGTTATTATATTATTAGTTGCTGTTATTAAGTACAGTGGTGATCACTGTGTCTTTATTAGTTATTATATTATTAGTTACTGTTATTAAGTACAGTGGTGATCACTGTGTGTCTTTATTAGTTATTATATTATGAGTTACTGTTATTAAGTACAGTGGTGATCACTGTGTGTCTTTATTAGTTATTAGTGTTATTAGTTACTGTTATTAAGTACAGTGGTGATCACTGTGTGTCTTTATTAGTTATTAGTGTTATTAGTTACTGTTATTAAGTACAGTGGTGATCACTGTGTGTCTTTATTAGTTATTAGTGTTATTAGTTACAGTTATTAAGTACAGTGGTGATCACTGTGTGTCTTTATTAGTTATTATATTATTAGTTACTGTCATTAAGTACAGTGGTGATCACTGTGTGTCTTTATTAGTTATTATATTATTAGTTACTGTCATTAAGTACAGTGGTGATCACTGTGTGTCTTTATTAGTTATTATATTATTAGTTACTGTTATTAAGTACAGTGGTGATCACTGTGTGTCTTTATTAGTTATTATATTATTAGTTACTGTTATTAAGTACAGTGGTGATCACTGTGTGTCTTTATTAGTTTTTATATTATTAGTTACTGTTATTAAGTACAGTGGTGATCACTGTGTGTCTTTATTAGTTATTATATTATTAGTTACTGTTATTAAGTACAGTGATGATCACTGTGTCTTTATTAGTTATTAGTATTATTAGTTACTGTTATTAAGTACAGTGGTGATCACTGTGTGTCTTTATTAGTTATTATATTATTAGTTACTGTTATTAAGTACAGTGGTGATCACTGTCTTTATTAGTTATGATGTTATTAGTTACTGTTATTAAGTACAGTGGTGATCACTGTGTGTCTTTATTAGTTATTATATTATTAGTTCCTGTTATTAAGTACAGTGGTGATCACTGTGTGTCTTTATTAGTTCTTGTGTTATTAGTTACTGTTATTAAGTACAGTGGTGATCACTGCATGTCTTTATTAGTTATTATATTATTAGTTACTGTTATCAAGTACAGTGGTGATCACTGTGTGTCTTTATTAGTTATTAGTGTTATTAGTTACTGTTAAGTACAGTGGTGATCACTGCATGTCTTTATTAGTTATTAGTGTCATTAGTTACTGCTATTAAGTACAGTGGTGATCACTGTGTGTCTTTATTAGTTATTATATTATTAGTTACTGTTATTAAGTACAGTGGTGATCACTGTGTGTCTTTATTAGTTATTATATTATTAGTTACTGTTATTAAGTACAGTGGTGATCACTGTGTCTTTATTAGTTATTAGTGTTATTAGTTACTGTTATTAAGTACAGTGGTGATCACTGTGTCTTTATTAGTTATTATATTATTAGTTACTGTTATTCAGTACAGTGGTGATCACTGTGTGTCTTTATTAGTTATTATATTATTAGTTACTGTTATTATGTACAGTGGTGATCACTGTGTGTCTTTATTAGTTATTATATTATTAGTTACTGTTATTAAGTACAGTGGTGATCACTGTGTCTTTATTAGTTATTAGTATTATTAGTTACTGTTATTAAGTACAGTGGTGATCACTGTGTCTTTATTAGTTATTATATTATTAGTTACTGTTATTAAGTACAGTGGTGATCACTGTGTGTCTTTATTAGTTATTATATTATTAGTTACAGTTATTAAGTACAGTGGTGATCACGGTGTCTTTATTAGTTATTATATTATTAGTTACCGTTATTAAGTACAGTGGTGATCACTGTGTCTTTATTAGTTATTAGTATTATTAGTTACTGTTATTAAGTACAGTGGTGATCACTGTGTGTCTTTATTAGTTATGAGTGTTATTAGTTACTGTTATTAAGTACAGTGGTGATCACTGTGTGTCTTTATTAGTTATTATATTATTAGTTACTGTTATTAAGTACAGTGGTGATCACTGTGTCTTTATTAGTTATTATATTATTAGTTACTGTTATTAAGTACAGTGGTGATCACTGTGTCTTTATTAGTTATTATATTATTAGTTACTGTTATTAAGTACAGTGGTGATCACTGTGTGTCTTTATTAGTTATTATATTATTAGTTACTGTTATTAAGTACAGTGGTGATCACTGTGTCTTTATTCGTTATTATATTATTAGTTACTGTTATTAAGTACAGTGGTGATCACTGTGTGTCTTTATTAGTTATTATATTATTAGTGACTTATTAAGTACAGTGGTGATCACTGTGTGTCTTTATTAGTTATTAGTGTTATTAGTTACTGTTATTAAGTACAGTGGTGATCACTGTGTGTCTTTATTAGTTATTAGTATTATTAGTTGCTGTTATTAAGTACAGTGATGATCACTGTGTGTCTTTATTAGTTATTATATTATTAGTGACTGTTATTAAGTACAGTGGTGATCACTGTGTGTCTTTATTAGTTATTATATTATTAGTTACTGTTATTAAGTACAGTGGCGATCACTGTGTGTCTTTATTAGTTATTAGTATTATTAGTTACTGTTATTAAGTACAGTGGTGATCACTGTGTGTCTTTATTAGTTATTATATTATTAGTTACTGTTATTAAGTACAGTGGTGATCACTGTGTCTTTATTAGTTATTAGTGTTATTAGTTACTGTTATTAAGTACAGTGGTGATCACTGTGTCTTTATTAGTTATTATATTATTAGTTACTGTTATTCAGTACAGTGGTGATCACTGTGTGTCTTTATTAGTTATTATATTATTAGTTACTGTTATTAAGTACAGTGGTGATCACTGTGTGTCTTTATTAGTTATTATATTATTAGTTACTGTTATTAAGTACAGTGGTGATCACTGTGTCTTTATTAGTTATTAGTATTATTAGTTACTGTTATTAAGTACAGTGGTGATCACTGTGTCTTTATTAGTTATTATATTATTAGTTACAGTTATTAAGTACAGTGGTGATCACGGTGTCTTTATTAGTTATTATATTATTAGTTACCGTTATTAAGTACAGTGGTGATCACTGTGTCTTTATTAGTTATTAGTATTATTAGTTACTGTTATTAAGTACAGTGGTGATCACTGTGTGTCTTTATTAGTTATGAGTGTTATTAGTTACTGTTATTAAGTACAGTGGTGATCACTGTGTGTCTTTATTAGTTATTATATTATTAGTTACTGTTATTAAGTACAGTGGTGATCACTGTGTCTTTATTAGTTATTATATTATTAGTTACTGTTATTAAGTACAGTGGTGATCACTGTGTCTTTATTAGTTATTATATTATTAGTTACTGTTATTAAGTACAGTGGTGATCACTGTGTGTCTTTATTAGTTATTATATTATTAGTTACTGTTATTAAGTACAGTGGTGATCACTGTGTCTTTATTCGTTATTATATTATTAGTTACTGTTATTAAGTACAGTGGTGATCACTGTGTGTCTTTATTAGTTATTATATTATTAGTGACTTATTAAGTACAGTGGTGATCACTGTGTGTCTTTATTAGTTATTAGTGTTATTAGTTACTGTTATTAAGTACAGTGGTGATCACTGTGTGTCTTTATTAGTTATTATATTATTAGTTACTGTTATTAAGTACAGTGGTGATCACTGTGTCTTTATTAGTTATTATATTATTAGTTACTGTTATTAAGTACAGTGATGATCACTGTGTGTCTTTATTAGTTATTAGTGTTATTAGTTACTGTTATTAAGTACAGTGGTGATCACTGTGTGTCTTTATTAGTTATTATATTATTAGTGACTGTTATTAAGTACAGTGGTGATCACTGTGTGTCTTTATTAGTTATTAGTATTATTAGTTACTGTTATTAAGTACAGTGGTGATCACTGTGTGTCTTTATTAGTTATTATATTATTAGTTCCTGTTATTAAGTACAGTGGTGATCACTGTGTGTCTTTATTAGTTATTAGTATTATTAGTTACTGTTATTAAGTACAGTGGTGATCACTGTGTGTCTTTATTAGTTATTATATTATTAGTTACTGTTATTAAGTACAGTGGTGATCACTGTGTGTCTTTATTCGTTATTATATTATTAGTGACTGTTATTAAGTACAGTGGTGATCACTGTGTGTCTTTATTAGTTATTAGTATTAGTAGTTACTGTTATTAAGTACAGTGGTGATCACTGTGTGTCTTTATTAGTTATTATATTATTAGTTCCTGTTATTAAGTACAGTGGTGATCACTGTGTGTCTTTATTAGTTATTAGTATTATTAGTTGCTGTTATTAAGTACAGTGATGATCACTGTGTGTCTTTATTAGTTATTATATTATTAGTTACTGTTATTAAGTACAGTGGCGATCACTGTGTGTCTTTATTAGTTATTAGTATTATTAGTTACTGTTATTAAGTACAGTGGTGATCACTGTGTGTCTTTATTAGTTATTATATTATTAGTTACTGTTATTAAGTACAGTGGTGATCACTGTCTTTATTAGTTATGATGTTATTAGTTACTGTTATTAAGTACAGTGGTGATCACTGTGTGTCTTTATTAGTTATTATATTATTAGTTACCGTTATTAAGTACAGTGGTGATCACTGTGTCTTTATTAGTTATTAGTATTATTAGTTACTGTTATTAAGTACAGTGGTGATCACTGTGTGTCTTTATTAGTTATGAGTGTTATTAGTTACTGTTATTAAGTACAGTGGTGATCACTGTGTGTCTTTATTAGTTATTATATTATTAGTTACTGTTATTAAGTACAGTGGTGATCACTGTGTCTTTATTAGTTATTATATTATTAGTTACTGTTATTAAGTACAGTGGTGATCACTGTGTCTTTATTAGTTATTATATTATTAGTTACTGTTATTAAGTACAGTGGTGATCACTGTGTGTCTTTATTAGTTATTATATTATTAGTTACTGTTATTAAGTACAGTGGTGATCACTGTGTCTTTATTCGTTATTATATTATTAGTTACTGTTATTAAGTACAGTGGTGATCACTGTGTGTCTTTATTAGTTATTATATTATTAGTGACTTATTAAGTACAGTGGTGATCACTGTGTGTCTTTATTAGTTATTAGTGTTATTAGTTACTGTTATTAAGTACAGTGGTGATCACTGTGTGTCTTTATTAGTTATTATATTATTAGTTACTGTTATTAAGTACAGTGGTGATCACTGTGTCTTTATTAGTTATTATATTATTAGTTACTGTTATTAAGTACAGTGATGATCACTGTGTGTCTTTATTAGTTATTAGTGTTATTAGTTACTGTTATTAAGTACAGTGGTGATCACTGTGTGTCTTTATTAGTTATTATATTATTAGTGACTGTTATTAAGTACAGTGGTGATCACTGTGTGTCTTTATTAGTTATTAGTATTATTAGTTACTGTTATTAAGTACAGTGGTGATCACTGTGTGTCTTTATTAGTTATTATATTATTAGTTCCTGTTATTAAGTACAGTGGTGATCACTGTGTGTCTTTATTAGTTATTAGTATTATTAGTTACTGTTATTAAGTACAGTGGTGATCACTGTGTGTCTTTATTAGTTATTATATTATTAGTTACTGTTATTAAGTACAGTGGTGATCACTGTGTGTCTTTATTCGTTATTATATTATTAGTGACTGTTATTAAGTACAGTGGTGATCACTGTGTGTCTTTATTAGTTATTAGTATTAGTAGTTACTGTTATTAAGTACAGTGGTGATCACTGTGTGTCTTTATTAGTTATTATATTATTAGTTCCTGTTATTAAGTACAGTGGTGATCACTGTGTGTCTTTATTAGTTATTAGTATTATTAGTTGCTGTTATTAAGTACAGTGATGATCACTGTGTGTCTTTATTAGTTATTATATTATTAGTTACTGTTATTAAGTACAGTGGCGATCACTGTGTGTCTTTATTAGTTATTAGTATTATTAGTTACTGTTATTAAGTACAGTGGTGATCACTGTGTGTCTTTATTAGTTATTATATTATTAGTTACTGTTATTAAGTACAGTGGTGATCACTGTCTTTATTAGTTATGATGTTATTAGTTACTGTTATTAAGTACAGTGGTGATCACTGTGTGTCTTTATTAGTTATTATATTATTAGTTCCTGTTATTAAGTACAGTGGTGATCACTGTGTGTCTTTATTAGTTATTGTGTTATTAGTTACTGTTATTAAGTACAGTGGTGATCACTGCATGTCTTTATTAGTTATTATATTATTAGTTACTGTTATTAAGTACAGTGGTGATCACTGTGTGTCTTTATTAGTTATTATATTATTAGTTACTGTTATTAAGTACAGTGGTGATCACTGTGTCTTTATTAGTTATTAGTGTTATTAGTTACTGTTATTAAGTACAGTGGTGATCACTGTGTCTTTATTAGTTATTATATTATTAGTTACTGTTATTCAGTACAGTGGTGATCACTGTGTGTCTTTATTAGTTATTATATTATTAGTTACTGTTATTAAGTACAGTGGTGATCACTGTGTGTCTTTATTAGTTATTATATTATTAGTTACTGTTATTAAGTACAGTGGTGATCACTGTGTGTCTTTATTCGTTATTATATTATTAGTGACTGTTATTAAGTACAGTGGTGATCACTGTGTGTCTTTATTAGTTATTAGTATTAGTAGTTACTGTTATTAAGTACAGTGGTGATCACTGTGTGTCTTTATTAGTTATTATATTATTAGTTCCTGTTATTAAGTACAGTGGTGATCACTGTGTGTCTTTATTAGTTATTATATTATTAGTTACTGTTATTAAGTACAGTGATGATCACTGTGTCTTTATTAGTTATTAGTATTATTAGTTACTGTTATTAAGTACAGTGGTGATCACTGTGTGTCTTTATTAGTTATTATATTATTAGTTACTGTTATTAAGTACAGTGGTGATCACTGTCTTTATTAGTTATGATGTTATTAGTTACTGTTATTAAGTACAGTGGTGATCACTGTGTGTCTTTATTAGTTATTATATTATTAGTTCCTGTTATTAAGTACAGTGGTGATCACTGTGTGTCTTTATTAGTTCTTGTGTTATTAGTTACTGTTATTAAGTACAGTGGTGATCACTGTGTGTCTTTATTAGTTATTATATTATTAGTTACTGTTATTAAGTACAGTGGTGATCACTGTGTGTCTTTATTAGTTATTATATTATTAGTTACTGTTATTAAGTACAGTGGTGATCACTGTGTGTCTTTATTAGTTATTATATTATTAGTTACTGTTATTAAGTACAGTGATGATCACTGTGTGTCTTTATTAGTTATTATATTATTAGTTGCTGTTATTAAGTACAGTGGTGATAACTGTGTGTCTTTATTAGTTATTATATTATTAGTTACTGTTATTAAGTACAGTGGTGATAACTGTGTGTCTTTATTAGTTATTATATTATTAGTTACTGTTATTAAGTACAGTGGTGATCACTGTGTGTCTTTATTAGTTATGAGTGTTATTAGTTACTGTTATTAAGTACAGTGGTGATCACTGTGTGTCTTTATTAGTTATTATATTATTAGTTACTGTTATTAAGTACAGTGGTGATCACTGTGTCTTTATTAGTTATTATATTATTAGTTACTGTTATTAAGTACAGTGGTGATCACTGTGTCTTTATTAGTTATTATATTATTAGTTACTGTTATTAAGTACAGTGGTGATCACTGTGTGTCTTTATTAGTTATTATATTATTAGTTACTGTTATTAAGTACAGTGGTGATCACTGTGTCTTTATTCGTTATTATATTATTAGTTACTGTTATTAAGTACAGTGGTGATCACTGTGTGTCTTTATTAGTTATTATATTATTAGTGACTTATTAAGTACAGTGGTGATCACTGTGTGTCTTTATTAGTTATTAGTGTTATTAGTTACTGTTATTAAGTACAGTGGTGATCACTGTGTGTCTTTATTAGTTATTAGTATTATTAGTTGCTGTTATTAAGTACAGTGATGATCACTGTGTGTCTTTATTAGTTATTATATTATTAGTGACTGTTATTAAGTACAGTGGTGATCACTGTGTGTCTTTATTAGTTATTATATTATTAGTTACTGTTATTAAGTACAGTGGCGATCACTGTGTGTCTTTATTAGTTATTAGTATTATTAGTTACTGTTATTAAGTACAGTGGTGATCACTGTGTGTCTTTATTAGTTATTATATTATTAGTTACTGTTATTAAGTACAGTGGTGATCACTGTGTCTTTATTAGTTATTAGTGTTATTAGTTACTGTTATTAAGTACAGTGGTGATCACTGTGTCTTTATTAGTTATTATATTATTAGTTACTGTTATTCAGTACAGTGGTGATCACTGTGTGTCTTTATTAGTTATTATATTATTAGTTACTGTTATTAAGTACAGTGGTGATCACTGTGTGTCTTTATTAGTTATTATATTATTAGTTACTGTTATTAAGTACAGTGGTGATCACTGTGTCTTTATTAGTTATTAGTATTATTAGTTACTGTTATTAAGTACAGTGGTGATCACTGTGTCTTTATTAGTTATTATATTATTAGTTACAGTTATTAAGTACAGTGGTGATCACGGTGTCTTTATTAGTTATTATATTATTAGTTACCGTTATTAAGTACAGTGGTGATCACTGTGTCTTTATTAGTTATTAGTATTATTAGTTACTGTTATTAAGTACAGTGGTGATCACTGTGTGTCTTTATTAGTTATGAGTGTTATTAGTTACTGTTATTAAGTACAGTGGTGATCACTGTGTGTCTTTATTAGTTATTATATTATTAGTTACTGTTATTAAGTACAGTGGTGATCACTGTGTCTTTATTAGTTATTATATTATTAGTTACTGTTATTAAGTACAGTGGTGATCACTGTGTCTTTATTAGTTATTATATTATTAGTTACTGTTATTAAGTACAGTGGTGATCACTGTGTGTCTTTATTAGTTATTATATTATTAGTTACTGTTATTAAGTACAGTGGTGATCACTGTGTCTTTATTCGTTATTATATTATTAGTTACTGTTATTAAGTACAGTGGTGATCACTGTGTGTCTTTATTAGTTATTATATTATTAGTGACTTATTAAGTACAGTGGTGATCACTGTGTGTCTTTATTAGTTATTAGTGTTATTAGTTACTGTTATTAAGTACAGTGGTGATCACTGTGTGTCTTTATTAGTTATTATATTATTAGTTACTGTTATTAAGTACAGTGGTGATCACTGTGTCTTTATTAGTTATTATATTATTAGTTACTGTTATTAAGTACAGTGATGATCACTGTGTGTCTTTATTAGTTATTAGTGTTATTAGTTACTGTTATTAAGTACAGTGGTGATCACTGTGTGTCTTTATTAGTTATTATATTATTAGTGACTGTTATTAAGTACAGTGGTGATCACTGTGTGTCTTTATTAGTTATTAGTATTATTAGTTACTGTTATTAAGTACAGTGGTGATCACTGTGTGTCTTTATTAGTTATTATATTATTAGTTCCTGTTATTAAGTACAGTGGTGATCACTGTGTGTCTTTATTAGTTATTAGTATTATTAGTTACTGTTATTAAGTACAGTGGTGATCACTGTGTGTCTTTATTAGTTATTATATTATTAGTTACTGTTATTAAGTACAGTGGTGATCACTGTGTGTCTTTATTCGTTATTATATTATTAGTGACTGTTATTAAGTACAGTGGTGATCACTGTGTGTCTTTATTAGTTATTAGTATTAGTAGTTACTGTTATTAAGTACAGTGGTGATCACTGTGTGTCTTTATTAGTTATTATATTATTAGTTCCTGTTATTAAGTACAGTGGTGATCACTGTGTGTCTTTATTAGTTATTAGTATTATTAGTTGCTGTTATTAAGTACAGTGATGATCACTGTGTGTCTTTATTAGTTATTATATTATTAGTTACTGTTATTAAGTACAGTGGCGATCACTGTGTGTCTTTATTAGTTATTAGTATTATTAGTTACTGTTATTAAGTACAGTGGTGATCACTGTGTGTCTTTATTAGTTATTATATTATTAGTTACTGTTATTAAGTACAGTGGTGATCACTGTCTTTATTAGTTATGATGTTATTAGTTACTGTTATTAAGTACAGTGGTGATCACTGTGTGTCTTTATTAGTTATTATATTATTAGTTCCTGTTATTAAGTACAGTGGTGATCACTGTGTGTCTTTATTAGTTATTGTGTTATTAGTTACTGTTATTAAGTACAGTGGTGATCACTGCATGTCTTTATTAGTTATTATATTATTAGTTACTGTTATTAAGTACAGTGGTGATCACTGTGTGTCTTTATTAGTTATTATATTATTAGTTACTGTTATTAAGTACAGTGGTGATCACTGTGTCTTTATTAGTTATTAGTGTTATTAGTTACTGTTATTAAGTACAGTGGTGATCACTGTGTCTTTATTAGTTATTATATTATTAGTTACTGTTATTCAGTACAGTGGTGATCACTGTGTGTCTTTATTAGTTATTATATTATTAGTTACTGTTATTAAGTACAGTGGTGATCACTGTGTGTCTTTATTAGTTATTATATTATTAGTTACTGTTATTAAGTACAGTGGTGATCACTGTGTGTCTTTATTCGTTATTATATTATTAGTGACTGTTATTAAGTACAGTGGTGATCACTGTGTGTCTTTATTAGTTATTAGTATTAGTAGTTACTGTTATTAAGTACAGTGGTGATCACTGTGTGTCTTTATTAGTTATTATATTATTAGTTCCTGTTATTAAGTACAGTGGTGATCACTGTGTGTCTTTATTAGTTATTATATTATTAGTGACTGTTATTAAGTACAGTGGTGATCACTGTGTGTCTTTATTAGTTATTATATTATTAGTTACTGTTATTAAGTACAGTGGTGATCACTGTGTGTCTTTATTAGTTATTATATTATTAGTTACTGTTATTAAGTACAGTGGCGATCACTGTGTGTCTTTATTAGTTATTATATTATTAGTGACTGTTATTAAGTACAGTGGTGATCACTGTGTGTCTTTATTAGTTATTATATTATTAGTTACTGTTATTAAGTACAGTGGCGATCACTGTGTGTCTTTATTAGTTATTAGTATTATTAGTTACTGTTATTAAGTACAGTGGTGATCACTGTGTGTCTTTATTAGTTATTATATTATTAGTGACTGTTATTAAGTACAGTGGTGATCACTGTGTGTCTTTATTAGTTATTATATTATTAGTTACTGTTATTAAGTACAGTGGCGATCACTGTGTGTCTTTATTAGTTATTAGTATTATTAGTTACTGTTATTAAGTACAGTGGTGATCACTGTGTGTCTTTATTAGTTATTATATTATTAGTTACTGTTATTAAGTACAGTGGCGATCACTGTGTGTCTTTATTAGTTATTATATTATTAGTGACTGTTATTAAGTACAGTGGTGATCACTGTGTGTCTTTATTAGTTATTATATTATTAGTTACTGTTATTAAGTACAGTGGTGATCACTGTGTGTCTTTATTAGTTATTATATTATTAGTGACTGTTATTAAGTACAGTGGTGATCACTGTGTGTCTTTATTAGTTATTATATTATTAGTTACTGTTATTAAGTACAGTGGCGATCACTGTGTGTCTTTATTAGTTATTAGTATTATTAGTTACTGTTATTAAGTACAGTGGTGATCACTGTGTGTCTTTATTAGTTATTATATTATTAGTTACTGTTATTAAGTACAGTGGTGATCACTGTCTTTATTAGTTATGATGTTATTAGTTACTGTTATTAAGTACAGTGGTGATCACTGTGTGTCTTTATTAGTTATTATATTATTAGTTCCTGTTATTAAGTACAGTGGTGATCACTGTGTGTCTTTATTAGTTATTGTGTTATTAGTTACTGTTATTAAGTACAGTGGTGATCACTGCATGTCTTTATTAGTTATTATATTATTAGTTACTGTTATTAAGTACAGTGGTGATCACTGTGTGTCTTTATTAGTTATTATATTATTAGTTACTGTTATTAAGTACAGTGGTGATCACTGTGTCTTTATTAGTTATTAGTGTTATTAGTTACTGTTATTAAGTACAGTGGTGATCACTGTGTCTTTATTAGTTATTATATTATTAGTTACTGTTATTCAGTACAGTGGTGATCACTGTGTGTCTTTATTAGTTATTATATTATTAGTTACTGTTATTAAGTACAGTGGTGATCACTGTGTGTCTTTATTAGTTATTATATTATTAGTTACTGTTATTAAGTACAGTGGTGATCACTGTGTGTCTTTATTCGTTATTATATTATTAGTGACTGTTATTAAGTACAGTGGTGATCACTGTGTGTCTTTATTAGTTATTAGTATTAGTAGTTACTGTTATTAAGTACAGTGGTGATCACTGTGTGTCTTTATTAGTTATTATATTATTAGTTCCTGTTATTAAGTACAGTGGTGATCACTGTGTGTCTTTATTAGTTATTAGTATTATTAGTTGCTGTTATTAAGTACAGTGATGATCACTGTGTGTCTTTATTAGTTATTATATTATTAGTGACTGTTATTAAGTACAGTGGTGATCACTGTGTGTCTTTATTAGTTATTATATTATTAGTTACTGTTATTAAGTACAGTGGTGATCACTGTGTGTCTTTATTAGTTATTATATTATTAGTTACTGTTATTAAGTACAGTGGTGATCACTGTCTTTATTAGTTATGATGTTATTAGTTACTGTTATTAAGTACAGTGGTGATCACTGTGTGTCTTTATTAGTTATTATATTATTAGTTACTGTTATTAAGTACAGTGGTGATCACTGTCTTTATTAGTTATGATGTTATTAGTTACTGTTATTAAGTACAGTGGTGATCACTGCATGTCTTTATTAGTTATTATATTATTAGTTACTGTTATTAAGTACAGTGGTGATCACTGTGTGTCTTTATTAGTTATTATATTATTAGTTACTGTTATTAAGTACAGTGGTGATCACTGTGTCTTTATTAGTTATTAGTGTTATTAGTTACTGTTATTAAGTACAGTGGTGATCACTGTGTCTTTATTAGTTATTATATTATTAGTTACTGTTATTAAGTACAGTGGTGATCACTGTGTGTCTTTATTAGTTATTATATTATTAGTTCCTGTTATTAAGTACAGTGGTGATCACTGTGTGTCTTTATTAGTTATTAGTATTATTATTTGCTGTTATTAAGTACAGTGATGATCACTGTGTGTCTTTATTAGTTATTATATTATTAGTTCCTGTTATTAAGTACAGTGGTGATCACTGTGTGTCTTTATTAGTTATTATATTATTAGTTACTGTTATTAAGTACAGTGGTGATCACTGTGTGTCTTTATTAGTTATTATATTATTAGTTACTGTTATTAAGTACAGTGGTGATCACTGTGTCTTTATTAGTTATTAGTGTTATTAGTTACTGTTATTAAGTACAGTGGTGATCACTGTGTCTTTATTAGTTATTATATTATTAGTTACTGTTATTCAGTACAGTGGTGATCACTGTGTGTCTTTATTAGTTATTATATTATTAGTTACTGTTATTAAGTACAGTGGTGATCACTGTGTGTCTTTATTAGTTATTATATTGTTAGTTACTGTTATTAAGTACAGTGGCGATCACTGTGTGTCTTCATTAGTTATTAGTATTATTAGTTACTGTTATTAAGTACAGTGGTGATCACTGTGTGTCTTTATTAGTTATTATATTATTAGTTACTGTTATTAAGTACAGTGGTGATCACTGTCTTTATTAGTTATGATGTTATTAGTTACTGTTATTAAGTACAGTGGTGATCACTGTGTGTCTTTATTAGTTATTATATTATTAGTTACTGTTATTAAGTACAGTGGTGATCACTGTCTTTATTAGTTATGATGTTATTAGTTACTGTTATTAAGTACAGTGGTGATCACTGTGTGTCTTTATTAGTTATTATATTATTAGTTCCTGTTATTAAGTACAGTGGTGATCACTGTGTGTCTTTATTAGTTATTGTGTTATTAGTTACTGTTATTAAGTACAGTGGTGATCACTGCATGTCTTTATTAGTTATTATATTATTAGTTACTGTTATTAAGTACAGTGGTGATCACTGTGTGTCTTTATTAGTTATTATATTATTAGTTACTGTTATTAAGTACAGTGGTGATCACTGTGTCTTTATTAGTTATTAGTGTTATTAGTTACTGTTATTAAGTACAGTGGTGATCACTGTGTCTTTATTAGTTATTATATTATTAGTTACTGTTATTCAGTACAGTGGTGATCACTGTGTGTCTTTATTAGTTATTATATTATTAGTTACTGTTATTAAGTACAGTGGTGATCACTGTGTGTCTTTATTAGTTATTATATTATTAGTTACTGTTATTAAGTACAGTGGTGATCACTGTGTCTTTATTAGTTATTAGTATTATTAGTTACTGTTATTAAGTACAGTGGTGATCACTGTGTCTTTATTAGTTATTATATTATTAGTTACTGTTATTAAGTACAGTGGTGATCACTGTGTGTCTTTATTAGTTATTATATTATTAGTTACAGTTATTAAGTACAGTGGTGATCACGGTGTCTTTATTAGTTATTATATTATTAGTTACCGTTATTAAGTACAGTGGTGATCACTGTGTCTTTATTAGTTATTAGTATTATTAGTTACTGTTATTAAGTACAGTGGTGATCACTGTGTGTCTTTATTAGTTATGAGTGTTATTAGTTACTGTTATTAAGTACAGTGGTGATCACTGTGTGTCTTTATTAGTTATTATATTATTAGTTACTGTTATTAAGTACAGTGGTGATCACTGTGTCTTTATTAGTTATTATATTATTAGTTACTGTTATTAAGTACAGTGGTGATCACTGTGTCTTTATTAGTTATTATATTATTAGTTACTGTTATTAAGTACAGTGGTGATCACTGTGTGTCTTTATTAGTTATTATATTATTAGTTACTGTTATTAAGTACAGTGGTGATCACTGTGTCTTTATTCGTTATTATATTATTAGTTACTGTTATTAAGTACAGTGGTGATCACTGTGTGTCTTTATTAGTTATTATATTATTAGTGACTTATTAAGTACAGTGGTGATCACTGTGTGTCTTTATTAGTTATTAGTGTTATTAGTTACTGTTATTAAGTACAGTGGTGATCACTGTGTGTCTTTATTAGTTATTATATTATTAGTTACTGTTATTAAGTACAGTGGTGATCACTGTGTCTTTATTAGTTATTATATTATTAGTTACTGTTATTAAGTACAGTGATGATCACTGTGTGTCTTTATTAGTTATTAGTGTTATTAGTTACTGTTATTAAGTACAGTGGTGATCACTGTGTGTCTTTATTAGTTATTATATTATTAGTGACTGTTATTAAGTACAGTGGTGATCACTGTGTGTCTTTATTAGTTATTAGTATTATTAGTTACTGTTATTAAGTACAGTGGTGATCACTGTGTGTCTTTATTAGTTATTATATTATTAGTTCCTGTTATTAAGTACAGTGGTGATCACTGTGTGTCTTTATTAGTTATTAGTATTATTAGTTACTGTTATTAAGTACAGTGGTGATCACTGTGTGTCTTTATTAGTTATTATATTATTAGTTACTGTTATTAAGTACAGTGGTGATCACTGTGTGTCTTTATTCGTTATTATATTATTAGTGACTGTTATTAAGTACAGTGGTGATCACTGTGTGTCTTTATTAGTTATTAGTATTAGTAGTTACTGTTATTAAGTACAGTGGTGATCACTGTGTGTCTTTATTAGTTATTATATTATTAGTTCCTGTTATTAAGTACAGTGGTGATCACTGTGTGTCTTTATTAGTTATTAGTATTATTAGTTGCTGTTATTAAGTACAGTGATGATCACTGTGTGTCTTTATTAGTTATTATATTATTAGTGACTGTTATTAAGTACAGTGGTGATCACTGTGTGTCTTTATTAGTTATTATATTATTAGTTACTGTTATTAAGTACAGTGGCGATCACTGTGTGTCTTTATTAGTTATTAGTATTATTAGTTACTGTTATTAAGTACAGTGGTGATCACTGTGTGTCTTTATTAGTTATTATATTATTAGTTACTGTTATTAAGTACAGTGGTGATCACTGTCTTTATTAGTTATGATGTTATTAGTTACTGTTATTAAGTACAGTGGTGATCACTGTGTGTCTTTATTAGTTATTATATTATTAGTTCCTGTTATTAAGTACAGTGGTGATCACTGTGTGTCTTTATTAGTTATTGTGTTATTAGTTACTGTTATTAAGTACAGTGGTGATCACTGCATGTCTTTATTAGTTATTATATTATTAGTTACTGTTATTAAGTACAGTGGTGATCACTGTGTGTCTTTATTAGTTATTATATTATTAGTTACTGTTATTAAGTACAGTGGTGATCACTGTGTCTTTATTAGTTATTAGTGTTATTAGTTACTGTTATTAAGTACAGTGGTGATCACTGTGTCTTTATTAGTTATTATATTATTAGTTACTGTTATTCAGTACAGTGGTGATCACTGTGTGTCTTTATTAGTTATTATATTATTAGTTACTGTTATTAAGTACAGTGGTGATCACTGTGTGTCTTTATTAGTTATTATATTATTAGTTACTGTTATTAAGTACAGTGGTGATCACTGTGTCTTTATTAGTTATTAGTGTTATTAGTTACTGTTATTAAGTACAGTGGTGATCACTGTGTCTTTATTAGTTATTATATTATTAGTTACTGTTATTCAGTACAGTGGTGATCACTGTGTGTCTTTATTAGTTATTATATTATTAGTTACTGTTATTAAGTACAGTGGTGATCACTGTGTGTCTTTATTAGTTATTATATTATTAGTTACTGTTATTAAGTACAGTGGTGATCACTGTGTGTCTTTATTCGTTATTATATTATTAGTGACTGTTATTAAGTACAGTGGTGATCACTGTGTGTCTTTATTAGTTATTAGTATTAGTAGTTACTGTTATTAAGTACAGTGGTGATCACTGTGTGTCTTTATTAGTTATTATATTATTAGTTCCTGTTATTAAGTACAGTGGTGATCACTGTGTGTCTTTATTAGTTATTAGTATTATTAGTTGCTGTTATTAAGTACAGTGGTGATCACTGTGTGTCTTTATTAGTTATTAGTATTATTAGTTGCTGTTATTAAGTACAGTGATGATCACTGTGTGTCTTTATTAGTTATTATATTATTAGTGACTGTTATTAAGTACAGTGGTGATCACTGTGTGTCTTTATTAGTTATTATATTATTAGTTACTGTTATTAAGTACAGTGGCGATCACTGTGTGTCTTTATTAGTTATTAGTATTATTAGTTACTGTTATTAAGTACAGTGGTGATCACTGTGTGTCTTTATTAGTTATTATATTATTAGTTACTGTTATTAAGTACAGTGGTGATCACTGTCTTTATTAGTTATGATGTTATTAGTTACTGTTATTAAGTACAGTGGTGATCACTGTGTGTCTTTATTAGTTATTATATTATTAGTTCCTGTTATTAAGTACAGTGGTGATCACTGTGTGTCTTTATTAGTTATTGTGTTATTAGTTACTGTTATTAAGTACAGTGGTGATCACTGCATGTCTTTATTAGTTATTATATTATTAGTTACTGTTATTAAGTACAGTGGTGATCACTGTGTGTCTTTATTAGTTATTATATTATTAGTTACTGTTATTAAGTACAGTGGTGATCACTGTGTCTTTATTAGTTATTAGTGTTATTAGTTACTGTTATTAAGTACAGTGGTGATCACTGTGTCTTTATTAGTTATTATATTATTAGTTACTGTTATTCAGTACAGTGGTGATCACTGTGTGTCTTTATTAGTTATTATATTATTAGTTACTGTTATTAAGTACAGTGGTGATCACTGTGTGTCTTTATTAGTTATTATATTATTAGTTACTGTTATTAAGTACAGTGGTGATCACTGTGTGTCTTTATTAGTTATTATATTATTAGTGACTGTTATTAAGTACAGTGGTGATCACTGTGTGTCTTTATTAGTTATTAGTATTAGTAGTTACTGTTATTAAGTACAGTGGTGATCACTGTGTGTCTTTATTAGTTATTATATTATTAGTTCCTGTTATTAAGTACAGTGGTGATCACTGTGTGTCTTTATTAGTTATTAGTATTATTAGTTGCTGTTATTAAGTACAGTGATGATCACTGTGTGTCTTTATTAGTTATTATATTATTAGTGACTGTTATTAAGTACAGTGGTGATCACTGTGTGTCTTTATTAGTTATTATATTATTAGTTACTGTTATTAAGTACAGTGGCGATCACTGTGTGTCTTCATTAGTTATTAGTATTATTAGTTACTGTTATTAAGTACAGTGGTGATCACTGTGTGTCTTTATTAGTTATTATATTATTAGTTACTGTTATTAAGTACAGTGGTGATCACTGTCTTTATTAGTTATGATGTTATTAGTTACTGTTATTAAGTACAGTGGTGATCACTGTGTGTCTTTATTAGTTATTATATTATTAGTTACTGTTATTAAGTACAGTGGTGATCACTGTCTTTATTAGTTATGATGTTATTAGTTACTGTTATTAAGTACAGTGGTGATCACTGTGTGTCTTTATTAGTTATTATATTATTAGTTCCTGTTATTAAGTACAGTGGTGATCACTGTGTGTCTTTATTAGTTATTGTGTTATTAGTTACTGTTATTAAGTACAGTGGTGATCACTGCATGTCTTTATTAGTTATTATATTATTAGTTACTGTTATTAAGTACAGTGGTGATCACTGTGTGTCTTTATTAGTTATTATATTATTAGTTACTGTTATTAAGTACAGTGGTGATCACTGTGTCTTTATTAGTTATTAGTGTTATTAGTTACTGTTATTAAGTACAGTGGTGATCACTGTGTATTTATTAGTTATTATATTATTAGTTACTGTTATTCAGTACAGTGGTGATCACTGTGTGTCTTTATTAGTTATTATATTATTAGTTACTGTTATTAAGTACAGTGGTGATCACTGTGTGTCTTTATTAGTTATTATATTATTAGTTACTGTTATTAAGTACAGTGGTGATCACTGTGTGTCTTTATTCGTTATTATATTATTAGTGACTGTTATTAAGTACAGTGGTGATCACTGTGTGTCTTTATTAGTTATTAGTATTAGTAGTTACTGTTATTAAGTACAGTGGTGATCACTGTGTGTCTTTATTAGTTATTATATTATTAGTTCCTGTTATTAAGTACAGTGGTGATCACTGTGTGTCTTTATTAGTTATTAGTATTATTAGTTGCTGTTATTAAGTACAGTGATGATCACTGTGTGTCTTTATTAGTTATTATATTATTAGTGACTGTTATTAAGTACAGTGGTGATCACTGTGTGTCTTTATTAGTTATTATATTATTAGTTACTGTTATTAAGTACAGTGGCGATCACTGTGTGTCTTTATTAGTTATTAGTATTATTAGTTACTGTTATTAAGTACAGTGGTGATCACTGTGTGTCTTTATTAGTTATTATATTATTAGTTACTGTTATTAAGTACAGTGGTGATCACTGTCTTTATTAGTTATGATGTTATTAGTTACTGTTATTAAGTACAGTGGTGATCACTGTGTGTCTTTATTAGTTATTATATTATTAGTTCCTGTTATTAAGTACAGTGGTGATCACTGTGTGTCTTTATTAGTTATTGTGTTATTAGTTACTGTTATTAAGTACAGTGGTGATCACTGCATGTCTTTATTAGTTATTATATTATTAGTTACTGTTATTAAGTACAGTGGTGATCACTGTGTGTCTTTATTAGTTATTATATTATTAGTTACTGTTATTAAGTACAGTGGTGATCACTGTGTCTTTATTAGTTATTAGTGTTATTAGTTACTGTTATTAAGTACAGTGGTGATCACTGTGTCTTTATTAGTTATTATATTATTAGTTACTGTTATTCAGTACAGTGGTGATCACTGTGTGTCTTTATTAGTTATTATATTATTAGTTACTGTTATTAAGTACAGTGGTGATCACTGTGTGTCTTTATTAGTTATTATATTATTAGTTACTGTTATTAAGTACAGTGGTGATCACTGTGTGTCTTTATTCGTTATTATATTATTAGTGACTGTTATTAAGTACAGTGGTGATCACTGTGTGTCTTTATTAGTTATTAGTATTAGTAGTTACTGTTATTAAGTACAGTGGTGATCACTGTGTGTCTTTATTAGTTATTATATTATTAGTTCCTGTTATTAAGTACAGTGGTGATCACTGTGTGTCTTTATTAGTTATTAGTATTATTAGTTGCTGTTATTAAGTACAGTGATGATCACTGTGTGTCTTTATTAGTTATTATATTATTAGTGACTGTTATTAAGTACAGTGGTGATCACTGTGTGTCTTTATTAGTTATTATATTATTAGTTACTGTTATTAAGTACAGTGGTGATCACTGTGTGTCTTTATTAGTTATTATATTATTAGTTACTGTTATTAAGTACAGTGGTGATCACTGTCTTTATTAGTTATGATGTTATTAGTTACTGTTATTAAGTACAGTGGTGATCACTGTGTGTCTTTATTAGTTATTATATTATTAGTTACTGTTATTAAGTACAGTGGTGATCACTGTGTCTTTATTAGTTATTAGTGTTATTAGTTACTGTTATTAAGTACAGTGGTGATCACTGTGTCTTTATTAGTTATTATATTATTAGTTACTGTTATTAAGTACAGTGGTGATCACTGTGTGTCTTTATTAGTTATTATATTATTAGTTCCTGTTATTAAGTACAGTGGTGATCACTGTGTGTCTTTATTAGTTATTAGTATTATTAGTTGCTGTTATTAAGTACAGTGATGATCACTGTGTGTCTTTATTAGTTATTATATTATTAGTGACTGTTATTAAGTACAGTGGTGATCACTGTGTGTCTTTATTAGTTATTATATTATTAGTTACTGTTATTAAGTACAGTGGTGATCACTGTGTGTCTTTATTAGTTATTATATTATTAGTTACTGTTATTAAGTACAGTGGTGATCACTGTCTTTATTAGTTATGATGTTATTAGTTACTGTTATTAAGTACAGTGGTGATCACTGTGTGTCTTTATTAGTTATTATATTATTAGTTCCTGTTATTAAGTACAGTGGTGATCACTGTGTGTCTTTATTAGTTATTGTGTTATTAGTTACTGTTATTAAGTACAGTGGTGATCACTGCATGTCTTTATTAGTTATTATATTATTAGTTACTGTTATTAAGTACAGTGGTGATCACTGTGTGTCTTTATTAGTTATTATATTATTAGTTACTGTTATTAAGTACAGTGATGATCACTGTGTGTCTTTATTAGTTATTATATTATTAGTTACTGTTATTAAGTACAGTGGTGATCACTGTGTGTCTTTATTTGTTATTATATTATTAGTGACTGTTATTAAGTACAGTGGTGATCACTGTGTCTTTATTAGTTATTATATTATTAGTTACTGTTATTAAGTACAGTGGTGATCACTGTGTGTCTTTATTAGTTATTATATTATTAGTTACTGTTATTAAGTACAGTGGTGATCACTGTGTGTCTTTATTAGTTATTATATTATTAGTTACTGTTATTAAGTACAGTGGTGATCACTGTGTGTCTTTATTAGTTATTATATTATTAGTTACTGTTATTAAGTACAGTGGTGATCACTGTGTGTCTTTATTAGTTATTATATTATTAGTTACTGTTATTAAGTACAGTGGTGATCACTGTGTGTCTTTATCAGTTATTAGTATTATTAGTTACTGTTATTAAGTACAGTGGTGATCACTGTGTGTCTTTATTAGTTATTATATTATTAGTTACTGTTATTAAGTACAGTGGTGATCACTGTGTGTCTTTATTAGTTATTATATTATTAGTTACTGTTATTAAGTACAGTGGTGATCACTGTGTGTCTTTATTAGTTATTAGTATTAGTAGTTACTGTTATTAAGTACAGTGGTGATCACTGTGTGTCTTTATTAGTTATTATATTATTAGTTCCTGTTATTAAGTACAGTGGTGATCACTGTGTGTCTTTATTAGTTATTAGTATTATTAGTTGCTGTTATTAAGTACAGTGGTGATCACTGTGTGTCTTTATTAGTTATTAGTGTTATTAGTTACTGTTATTAAGTACAGTGGTGATCACTGTGTGTCTTTATTAGTTATTAGTGTTATTAGTTACTGTTATTAAGTACAGTGGTGATCACTGTGTGTCTTTATTAGTTATTAGTGTTATTAGTTACTGTTATTAAGTACAGTGGTGATCACTGTGTGTCTTTATTAGTTATTATATTATTAGTTACTGTCATTAAGTACAGTGGTGATCACTGTGTGTCTTTATTATTTATTATATTATTAGTTACTGTTATTAAGTACAGTGGTGATCACTGTGTGTCTTTATTTGTTATTATATTATTAGTGACTGTTATTAAGTACAGTGGTGATCACTGTGTGTCTTTATTAGTTATTATATTATTAGTTACTGTTATTAAGTACAGTGGTGATCACTGTGTGTCTTTATTAGTTATTATATTATTAGTTACTGTTATTAAGTACAGTGGTGATCACTGTGTGTCTTTATTAGTTATTAGTGTTATTAGTTACTGTTATTAAGTACAGTGGTGATCACTGTGGAGGCTTAATCTCAACCCCACAGAGAGAAAGCCGGAGCACGTGTGTCTGCTTTGTGCCGTCGACACACGCTGCAATAATAACGCTACCAAAACTGGTTTACAATTATAAGGAATTTAATTCCACTGATGCAAGTACGATTACAGTTAAACATTGGAGTACATACTCCTATGAAATATTAAAACAATAAAACCCCATTTGCAAAAAACTCTACTCAGCTCCTCAGGTGAAAAACACGTCCGTCGTCCGAGGGCCATCACGCGAGAGAGAAAAAAAGACTTGAAATTAAACCACCCACATCTGTTCGAAACACCTCCTCTTCCATTTATCCCGATTCCTATTGGCTAACTTCCAGGAGTGTATTCGCCTGTCTGCCTTTCTGTCCCTGAGTTTACTAACACATTCAATGACCGTCAGTTATTGTTTAATCCCGTCTATAATAATCCTTCAGTATGAAAGTTAAACTTCTGCAACTTGGCAGAAGCTTCATGTCTTTTAGCTACTATTCCTACATCACTTTATGTTTATCTTAATTATGCATTCCCAAAACCCTTATGATTATGACTAATTATGAATTATGAATTATGAATTATTAAACACTTTTATTATATCTACTAACTACAGTTTTTTGCTCAAATTTCTTACATCACTGTGTGTCTTTATTAGTTATTAGTGTTATTAGTTACTGTTATTAAGTACAGTGGTGATCACTGTGTGTCTTTATTAGTTATTAGTGTTATTAGTTACTGTTATTAAGTACAGTGGTGATCACTGTGTGTCTTTATTAGTTATTATATTATTAGTTACTGTTATTAAGTACAGTGGTGATCACTGTGTGTCTTTATCAGTTATTAGTATTATTAGTTACTGTTATTAAGTACAGTGGTGATCACTGTGTGTCTTTATTAGTTATTATATTATTAGTTACTGTTATTAAGTACAGTGGTGATCACTGTGTGTCTTTATTAGTTATTATATTATTAGTTACTGTTATTAAGTACAGTGGTGATCACTGTGTGTCTTTATTAGTTATTAGTATTAGTAGTTACTGTTATTAAGTACAGTGGTGATCACTGTGTGTCTTTATTAGTTATTATATTATTAGTTCCTGTTATTAAGTACAGTGGTGATCACTGTGTGTCTTTATCAGTTATTAGTATTATTAGTTGCTGTTATTAAGTACAGTGGTGATCACTGTGTGTCTTTATTAGTTATTAGTGTTATTAGTTACTGTTATTAAGTACAGTGGTGATCACTGTGTGTCTTTATTAGTTATTAGTGTTATTAGTTACTGTTATTAAGTACAGTGGTGATCACTGTGTGTCTTTATTAGTTATTAGTGTTATTAGTTACTGGTATTAAGTACAGTGGTGATCACTGTGTGTCTTTATTAGTTATTATATTATTAGTTACTGTCATTAAGTACAGTGGTGATCACTGTGTGTCTTTATTATTTATTATATTATTAGTTACTGTTATTAAGTACAGTGGTGATCACTGTGTGTCTTTATTTGTTATTATATTATTAGTGACTGTTATTAATTACAGTGGTGATCACTGTGTGTCTTTATTAGTTATTATATTATTAGTTACTGTTATTAAGTACAGTGGTGATCACTGTGTGTCTTTATTAGTTATTATATTATTAGTTACTGTTATTAAGTACAGTGGTGATCACTGTGTGTCTTTATTAGTTATTAGTGTTATTAGTTACTGTTATTAAGTACAGTGGTGATCACTGTGGAGGCTTAATCTCAACCCCACAGAGAGAAAGCCGGAGCACGTGTGTCTGCTTTGTGCCGTCGACACACGCTGCAATAATAACGCTACCAAAACTGGTTTACAATTATAAGGAATTTAATTCCACTGATGCAAGTACGATTACAGTTAAACATTGGAGTACATACTCCTATGAAATATTAAAACAATAAAACCCCATTTGCAAAAAACTCTACTCAGCTCCTCAGGTGAAAAACACGTCCGTCGTCCGAGGGCCATCACGCGAGAGAGAAAAAAAGACTTGAAATTAAACCACCCACATCTGTTCGAAACACCTCCTCTTCCGTTTATCCCGATTCCTATTGGCTAACTTCCAGGAGTGTATTCGCCTGTCTGCCTTTCTGTCCCTGAGTTTACTAACACATTCAATGACCGTCAGTTATTGTTTAATCCCGTCTATAATAATCCTTCAGTATGAAAGTTAAACTTCTGCAACTTGGCAGAAGCTTCATGTCTTTTAGCTACTATTCCTACATCACTTTATGTTTATCTTAATTATGCATTCCCAAAACCCTTATGATTATGACTAATTATGAATTATGAATTATGAATTATTAAACACTTTTATTATATCTACTAACTACAGTTTTTTGCTCAAATTTCTTACATCACTGTGTGTCTTTATTAGTTATTAGTGTTATTAGTTACTGTTATTAAGTACAGTGGTGATCACTGTGTGTCTTTATTAGTTATTATATTATTAGTTACTGTCATTAAGTACAGTGGTGATCACTGTGTGTCTTTATTAGTTATTATATTATTAGTTACTGTTATTAAGTACAGTGGTGATCACTGTGTCTTTATTAGTTATTATATTATTAGTTACTGTCATTAAGTACAGTGGTGATCACTGTGTGTCTTTATTAGTTATTATATTATTAGTTACTGTTATTAAGTACAGTGGTGATCACTGTGTGTCTTTGTTAGTTATTAGTGTTATTAGTTACTGTTATTAAGTACAGTGGTGATCACTGTGTGTCTTTATTAGTTATTATATTATTAGTTACTGTCATTAAGTACAGTGGTGATCACTGTGTGTCTTTATTAGTTATTATATTATTAGTTACTGTCATTAAGTACAGTGGTGATCACTGTGTGTCTTTATTAGTTATTATATTATTAGTTACTGTCATTAAGTACAGTGGTGATCACTGTGTGTCTTTATTTGTTATTATATTATTAGTGACTGTTATTAAGTACAGTGGTGATCACTGTGTGTCTTTATTAGTTATTATATTATTAGTTACTGTTATTAAGTACAGTGGTGATCACTGTGTGTCTTTATTAGTTATTATATTATTAGTTACTGTTATTAAGTACAGTGGTGATCACTGTGTGTCTTTATTAGTTATTATATTATTAGTTACTGTTATTAAGTACAGTGGTGATCACTGTGTGTCTTTATTAGTTATTATATTATTAGTTACTGTTATTAAGTACAGTGGTGATCACTGTGTGTCTTTATCAGTTATTAGTATTATTAGTTACTGTTATTAAGTACAGTGATCATGTGAACAGACACTAACTTATCTAAAGTCTCTCCAGCTGTTAAAGCCAACTGACAGCTGTGATCAGATGATCACAGATGATCACAGCTGTGATCAGCTGTGATCATCTGATCCTCTGTCATCAGAAACAGAAGTCACTTCACTGACTCAACTGAGGAAAGGACGTCTCATGTCTCCTAAAATATGTTTCCTCGTTCCTCTCTCCTCGCATGGTTTCCTCCATGCATCCCTGGTGGGAGGGACTAAGACGCAAGGAAAGGACCCAAGTGAGGGAAACGGGGATGCAGTAAAGAGACTTGAGAAGTACCCTTGGAAGAAAAACAATGCTGGAAAGATACTTTATTTGCTTTGCTCATGTTTTGAGGAGAGAAATGCATGAGACACTTTTGTTTGGGCTCAAAGATTCAAACAGTGCAACAATGGCGTGGATGGGTTTCCATTGCAGCCACTTGAAAGCCAGGTGTGTCTCACAGGAACGCTAACGGTGCCTCGTGGTCAGGTATCAGACGCACAGGGGAGTGACCAAGCATCGGGCAAAGGGAACGGTTTGTGTTGTAAGATCAGGTGGTGTTCCACACACTTAGGCTACTTAGTATTTTATCAGTTATCTTGCCTACTCTGAAAAGCTACAGGCTCCCCTTAACCTTGGTACTGTATGTGTTGGATGGACAATAAAGCGGGCAAAGCAGGCTGTGATAAGATGAGAATAATATGACGACGTCACAACTAAACACAGCGTCTTTGTTTCTCTGCACCGGGACCAGAGCTGTGGCTGAAGAGGAGGACGGTTGAAATGGAACCTGAGGAGTCAACTCAGACGTGTCTCTGTTCCTCTTTGCAGGCAGCAGAAAGCCTACATGGCCACCCAGGGCCCGTTGGCGGAGACCACGGAGGACTTCTGGAGAATGTTGTGGGAACACAACTCCACCATTGTAGTCATGCTCACCAAACTCCGCGAGATGGGACGGGTAAGGATCACACTTTGTGTCATGTCATTAAGTGTGGAACAGTATCACATCAAATAGATACAACTCTGGTTTGAGATATACTTTACTTTTGACAAAATGTTATTGGTTCCAGGGGGAAAAACAGGCTCAAAATTTGCAAAAATGGAATGCATCGTTGATATTTATCATTATTATTATTATTAGAAACAGCAACAATCAAATATAGATACATATTCATTATTGTTGTTTTGTTGTTCTGAATAATCATAATAAACTTTATTTTTATAGCACCTTTCATACAAGAAGTGGTCTTGAAAAATGGAAAATTAACATAGAGTGAACATAAAATAGTTGCATGTTTTTTCCTTGGAAAAAATAGTTACTATAGTACTTAGTATACTTAGTGTATATATATATATATATATATATATATATATTTATATATGTATATAGATATAGATACAGTATATATATACTGTATCTATATATATATATATATATATATATATATATATATATATATATATATATATATATATACTGTATCTATATATATATATATATATATCTATATCTATATATATATATATATATATCTATATCTATATCTATATATATATATATCTATATATATATATATATATATCTATCTATCTATCTATCTATCTATCTATCTATATATATATATATATAGATACAGTATATATATATATATATATATACTGTATCTATATATATACTGTATCTATATATATATGTATATATATATATAGATACAGTATATATATATATATATATATATATATATATATATATATATATATATATATATATATATATATATATACTGTATCTATATATATACTGTATCTATATATATGTATATATATATATCCAGTGGTGTATAGTAACGAAGTAGAAATACTTCGTTACTGTACTTAAGTAGTTTTTTTGGGTATCTGTACTTTACTTTACTACTTATATTTCTGTTGACTTTTACTTTTACTTCACTACATTTTGCAAAGAAAACCGGTACTTTTACTCCGATACATTTCCCCTGAAACCTTCGTTACTCGCTACAAAATCAAATCTATCTTTAGAAACAAAATGAATCATGAGAGCAGCGTCGGGGACTGTGGTGGAACACAGACTGCAAGCAGGTTTGGTGAATCAGTGGTCCTAGCAGCAAGTTAAATCATTGGTTAATCACGTTAATGCACAATTGCAAACAAGTGCTCTCAAAGCTGCGGTGTTTTTATTCCCAGGATGCTACATGCTATAAGCTAGCGGGCGACTACATGAGTAGAATTCCACTCTACGATGACTGATTTCATAATGGAAGCAGAAATGGAAGCACCTGCTACTCCCGCAACAAACTACGGTGGTGACGAAGACCAACACCCGTGGATCGCTAGCGAGTTAGTGAGCTGAGGAAGTGTTGACAGTTGTGCAGCACTAGTTGGCTAACGTTAGCTGTAGCTAGCCACCACACCATAGGATTGATGGGAGCCGAGAGAGCGCAGCGTTAGCGTTAGCATTAGCGTTAGCATTAGGGAAATCCTTCGCAGCAGTGCGCAAGCTATCTGTGACGCTGAACACACCTCAATCTGCCTCAGCGGCCTGTGAAAGACTATTTAGCATCGCAGGACTAGTCTTCAGCCCAAGAAGAGCGAGACTGAATTCTCGTATTTTTGAAAACCAACCTCTTTTGAAGATGAACAGGACATTTTTCAGTTTCAAGTAATGACTGGGTTGTTACTTTCGGTGCTGCTTTAGTATTGATCATGTTTTGATATTTGAGTCATTTTGTGGATGATCAGATGGAGTTATGATGGTAGCAGTCGCCCAATTGCAGATTGAGCTTGAGCAAAACCTTTGTCTATTGTGTTCAAATCAGGCCCATAGGAGTTTACAAGGCAGGCGTCCTTTCTCTAAACACTGACCATCAAGTGGATATGTTTTGCTGAACATAATATTATGCATTTGCCCTCTACATCCTCTAGTCTAATGAGCATACTTATAAACGCACTGCTTTTCGGAGAATTATGATGATAAGTTCATCGTAGATGCAAAAGTATACTTATGTACAATATATTATGTTGAACATTGTTGCTCCTGAATGGATCACAGCCAACCCAATTATGTTCAACACAGCTCCATGTCCTTGGTCATGGTGCCACAGCACTTAAAAGAATAAACTTCATCATTCTCACAATTCTGACCTTTTGCTTTTTTATTAACAGCATTTACTTGTACTTTTACTTTCAATGAACAGGTTATGATGATCATTTAATGTTCAGGTTGTGATGTACATTTAATATCAGAAAATTACTTTTGATACTTAAGTACTTTTGTACTTGAGTACAATAAATATCAGATACTTTAAGACTTTTACTCAAGTAGTATTCTAATAGGTGACTTTTTACTTTTACTGGAGTAGTTTTCCAGTAAGGTATCTTTACTTTTACTCAAGTATGGCTTTTGAGTACTTTATACACCACTGTATATATCTATATATATATATATATATATATATATATATATATATATATATATATATATATACTCAAACGGCTCTGGGTGGAACCTCCGCCTCTCAGGAAGAACCCCTTATTCCTAGGAGTGTATGATGCACAGATGGAGAGAGACAGGGTGGTCAATGAAATGTTCCCGAACAGTGACCGCCTGTTCTGACCTACTAACGATACATTGGTATCCTGATCACAGCCCGAGAAGTTGTGAAACACGTTGTGACGCTTCTCCATTCTCCAGGAAAAGTGCCACCAGTACTGGCCTGCCGAGCGCTCCGCACGCTACCAGTACTTTGTTGTGGACCCCATGGCTGAGTACAACATGCCCCAGTACATCCTGAGAGAGTTCAAAGTCACAGACGCCAGGGTAGGTTCTCCTCGCAGAGAGCGGCAGGACGACGGCTTTGGCTCGGCTCCTTTTAATTGGAAAGGACATCGATGCCATTTCTGTGACAGAATATGTTTGTGCTGGCAGAGTGGCATTTACGTTGCATGCAGAGGTTTCTTCTTCCATCTGTTTAGCATTTTGTGAATTTTCACTGCACCCTGATTGGGACTTTTCACTCGCCACACAGGGCACAGACCTTAAATGACAATCGTTGCACCTGTGATGTCCTTTGGGGCAAATTGAGTCATTGATGAATACAAATATCAGCTTTCGTCTCTTTTAGTCAACTAAAGCTGAAGAATGGATCTGAAGGATGTGCTCCAAGCAACACATAGGCTGCATTTTACAAAAACTTGTGTCCTAAGAATGAATGAAGTAAATCAAATGATCGGATTTCGATGTCAACCTGCGAGCCCAAAGTCAAAGCTGAGGTCTTGAAGGTAGATAAGCAACATATTATATGTTGAAGGTCAGATCAGATCCCAGTTACACAAACATCTTCAAGCTGCACGGATTCAGACTTCAGATGGAGAAAATAAACACTTTGGACAATTGCAAAAGCAGAAAATGACTTTTCTACAGTTGAGATCATTTCACAGTTTCACACAGACGCATAATGTGACTGTTCTCCTCAATTATCTTCTGCCAACTACAAGTAGATGACACAACAGTACTTGGCAAACAGCCAATCACATTGCAGCAGGGCAACGGTCAGGCAGCCCTGCCTGGCAACCAATTAGTGCCGTCTGCTTTTATTAGGAAAGGCTTCAGGCGTGCTTATTGTTGTTTTACCAAACTGTGTGTGTGGGGGGCAATTAAAAACATAAAACCAATATTTTGACTTTAAATTGTAGAATGATAAATCTAAATCGAGGTACCTTAGATGCATCCATTGGTTATTCCAGGTGTAATGTAAAGGTAGTAATTGCAACATTGGATTAGTTATTGTTAAAACACACATGCAGCATTTCTTTTGTTCCCTTCTTTGTGAGTATTTCAGTTTCTTGTGTAGTAGATGTGTGTGAGTGAGTTACTCACAGTCTCTCCGTTTGCCTGTGTGTCAGGATGGTCAGTCGAGGACCATCAGGCAGTTTCAGTTCACTGACTGGCCGGAGCAAGGAGTGCCAAAAACCGGGGAGGGATTCATCGACTTCATCGGCCAGGTCCATAAAACTAAAGAGCAATTTGGACAAGATGGACCAATTTCTGTGCACTGCAGGTAACTAGACGTGTGTGTGTGTGTGTGTGTGTGTGTGAGAGAGAGAGAGAGATTAACATCATAGCTTTGTTTTTTTTCCTCATGTAAACACTGACCTTGTTGCATTGATTTAAAAGGCACTTGAGGCGACAAATAGCTTGCTTATTGGTCAAAGATTTAAAAAGCCTTCAGCTTGTCAGATTAGAGATTTTGATGAAAAGACGAGTCACAGTTAAAGAACTCGTAATTCCTTTGAACACATGAAGAATTGCCCGGACAGACTGAGTGACCAGGACCTCCCGTGCAGTACGGTGTAGTCCAATGAAAGAATCCTAAAGTGTCATATCAGTCACACCGTTATCATTTCTTATGTATCTTAAGATGTTTTCTTGTCTTTGATCACATCACAGAAGTAGAGAGAACTCAACATGTCTTCTGTGCAGTAAACACAGTTATAAAGCCATAAATCATGAAAAAGAAAAACAACGGTAGTTGAATTTCTTTGATAATTAATTTTACAAAATATTCAGAAAACACAAACATCGATATATCCAACATGTTACCAAGTGTTACCAAGTTGAGTGTCTATGTGCTGTATACTGTATATAGAAGTGTTTACATATGAACAGCCTCTCCTCTCTGCTCTGTGTTCAGCAGCAGTTCAGTCACGTGACTGTTGGTCTCACGCAAATCAGTCATGGCTTCCTACGTGTGCTGAAGAGCTCAGAATTTAAGGTTTTTTACAGGATCTGGTGAAAACAAACACTTTATTTTGGGCGAGATTTTAATTGAGACATGTAGAATCAAATTTTAAACTTAGTGTTGGTGGCTTCTTCTGACTGAAGCGTCGCGCATGATGTGTTCAAGGACCGTCTGAAAGATGAAAATCGAAGAATTATGATGCTGTAATTTTGGTGATTTGTTTAAAGAAAACATGCACATATTTATTCACTACAGTTGATGCAAATTAATTGTTACGGTATTTTCTACTTTGATTCATTGACCAATTCATCTCCATCTTCAGTTGATTGTTTTCATTGTACATGAGATGTGTTCAAGAGAGGAGATTTAAAGAAATGCTCATGTCTGTTGTTTTTGAGTTTTTCATATAAATACATTTAAAAGAAAAAGAAACACCTTATTATAAAATGCTATCCAATATAATCCAACATAACACCACCACAGACATGATGACCAGAGAGTTGAATATTGGATGGTGTTACCATCCACAGTACAGGCTCACCGGGCACTGCTGGCAAATAAGTTTCAACATCCATCTCATAATTCCCATATTTTCAACTAGAATAGATAGAAGAGCGTTCGACAGAATGGACAGATACACTCACAACCAGTTGAGTCTGTTTGTCAAAGATCCTTTGGAGATTTTCTGAGCTGCCAGGTTCGCATATTGATTGGTCCTGCCGACGTGTATGTGTGTGTGAGACGCTGATTTGTAATGAGGGTCTAATAACATGTGCGTCCATCAGTGCTGGCGTCGGGCGGACCGGTGTGTTCATCACCCTGAGCATCGTCCTGGAGAGGATGAGGTACGAGGGCGTGGTCGACCTCTTCCAGACCGTCAAGACGCTCCGAACCCAGAGGCCAGCCATGGTGCAGACAGAGGTATGGTTGATGACCAGGACATGAGAGGAGATGGGAGAAATGTCACGTTGATGAGAGGAGAGCATAGCGGGGCAATCATTACACAAATGAAACAACATCCAAGCACGTGAAGCTGAATGTGTGATTACAGAACTTCAGGAGACACAGCAGCAGAGAACGGGCTTGTGCTGTTGAAAGTGTTTGTGATCTGGAAGCAGTTTAGAATTAGAATTAGAAAGCATTAATCCCCAGTGGGGAAACTCATTTGCCACCAAAAAACAACTCAGTTTCCACAGAGCACATCAGACAGAAAACACATTATAACAAATAACACCATAACATGCCACATGAGGCATGAATCTAACGGTGTTCATTAAAACGTCTGACTGCTGCTGGAGCAGAGGAACTTGTGAGTGCTTCAGTGGAACACGGAGGCACCGTGAGCCCCTCACTCAATGACTCCGAGGTCCCAACAGCATCCTGCAGCTTCCACCAGGGAGCTGACTCTTTCAAGCTATTTCAAATGATTACTACTCAGACAGCCGCATATTTAATAATACTTCACAAATACTTTAAAATGTTATGTTTCAGTAGTTCAGTACAGTTGCAGGGTAGATATCACCATGACATTTCTCCAGCTCATTACTGACATTAAGACAATTATTGGAAAAACATTTGCAGAACATAAATGTGAGCATTGGATAAAGCCAGTTCAACATTCTTGTTTCATTTTGTTGACATGTTAGATGACGCTTCTTACCGAGCGATATCTCTTTGTTTTGCTCCATAAATTAGGAAATACTGTCAACAGTCATAAAAAAACCTATTGTCTCCATGTTTTCTGTAATAAAATGTTTTGTAAATCATGCTATGAATGATATATGAACAAACCCATCTGTCAAGACCTTCAGAATATAGAGAGGAATGAAACTGGAAGGTGTGGTGTCTGTAAGAGGTCAAAATAATAACCAATAGATATCATCATAAAACTTCCCCAGCTCGTTACTGACATTAAGACAAGTTTGTTTTGCGTTACGGGTTTTCTGAAATTTGAGGTGAATTTAGGAGAAATCTACAGACGCAAATAGACAAAGTAGTAAAATAAACCGCTAAATGTGTATTCCAGATGGATTTATTTCCACGAGTCTTAAAGAAAACTTGTTAAAATAGACCGAACTCTCAAAATGGACCTGTTGATGAAAAACGATGTTTTTTGCCTGCGGTGTCTCGACATACAAGACGGTTGTTTCCAGTACGCCAAGAAACAACACAAAGGTTACACACAATAATAAATCACCATTTGCTTTTGTACTAGTCCAGTGAGCACAGAAAGGCGTTCTATGGGCTCAGAAGATGTTTAAAGTAGCATCAAATACTCAAGTTAGGCCTACCTCAAGACGCTACTCAATGTTGTAACCAGTAGTTTTATCATAACAACACAATACTTGTGTGTAGAGTTCTCACCCACTCTGCAGACGGGTTTCACTGTTTTGGTTCAGTCACTCTGCTCTCTCAGCAGACGCTCTGATAAATCCACTGTACACCAGCTGCCTACAGTTAGAAACTCTGCTCAACACAGGGAACATAATCCACTGTACCAGTGGCGGGCCGTGCTTTTTATACCTGGGCCTTCACTGCTGTCCTGCAGCTGAAACACAGCTGCGCTTATTATTTGTTTCGTGTCAAAATGAAGCCAACACCTGTCAATGGAGTGCGTCTCCTCTCTGCTCTGACTGCAGCGCCAGGCTTCTGTGGGCGGCGGCGGAGGGACTCACGGCAGCACCGCTGCTCGTTCACCACAGCGCAGAACTTACGAGCTTTAACGTCAAAACACCAGAACAAGTCTCCATCAACACCAGAACAAGTCTCCATCAACACCAGAACAAGTCTCCATCACCACCAGAACAAGTCTCCAACACCACCAGAACAAGTCTCCATCAACACCAGAACAAGTCTCCATCAACACCAGAAAAAGTCTCCATCAACACCAGAACAAGTCTCCATCACCACCAGAACAAGTCTCCAACACCACCAGAACAAGTCTCCATCAACACCAGAACAAGTCTCCATCAACACCAGAAAAAGTCTCCATTAACACCAGAACAAGTCTCCAACAACACCAGAACAAGTCTCCAACAACGCCAGAACAAGTCTCCAACACCACCAGAACAAGTCTCCAACAACACCAGAACAAGTCTCCATCAACACCAGAACAAGTCTCCAACACCACCAGAACAAGTCTCCATCAACACCAGAACGAGTCTCCATCAACACCAGAACAAGTCTCCAACAACACCAGAACAAGTCTCCATCAACACCAGAACAAGTCTCCAACAACACCAGAACAAGTCTCCATCAACACCAGAACAAGTCTCCAACAACACCAGAACAAGTCTCCAACACCACCAGAACAAGTCTCCATCAACACCAGAACAAGTCTCCATCAACACCAGAACAAGTCTCCAACAACACCAGAACAAGTCTCCAACACCACCAGAACAAGTCTCCATCAACACCAGAACAAGTCTCCATCAACACCAGAACAAGTCTCCATTAACACCAGAACAAGTCTCCATTAACACCAGAACAAGTCTCCAACAACACCAGAACAAGTCTCCAACACCACCAGAACAAGTCTCCAACAACACCAGAACAAGTCTCCATCAACACCAGAACAAGTCTACAACACCACCAGAACAAGTCTCCATCAACACCAGAACGAGTCTCCAACAACACCAGAACAAGTCTCCATCAACACCAGAACAAGTCTCCATCAACACCAGAACAAGTCTCCATCAACACCAGAACAAATCTCCAACAACACCAGAACAAGTCTCCATTAACACCAGAACAAGTCTCCAACAACACCAGAACAAGTCTCCATCAACACCAGAACAAGTCTCCAACACCACCAGAACAAGTCTCCAACAACACCAGAACAAGTCTCCAACAACACCAGAACAAGTCTCCAACACCACCAGAACAAGTCTCCATCAACACCAGAACAAGTCTCCAACAACACCAGAACAAGTCTCCAACAACACCAGAACAAGTCTCCAACAACACCAGAACAAGTCTCCATCAACACCAGAACGAGTCTCCAACAACACCAGAACAAGTCTCCAACAACACCAGAACAAGTCTCCAACACCACCAGAACAAGTCTCCAACAACACCAGAACAAGTCTCCAACACCACCAGAACAAGTCTCCAACAACACCAGAACAAGTCTCCAACAACACCAGAACAAGTCTCCAACACCACCAGAACAAGTCTCCATCAACACCAGAACAAGTCTCCAACAACACCAGAACAAGTCTCCAACAACACCAGAACAAGTCTCCAACAACACCAGAACAAGTCTCCATCAACACCAGAACGAGTCTCCATCAACACCAGAACGAGTCTCCAACAACACCAGAACAAGTCTCCAACACCACCAGAACAAGTCTCCATCAACACCAGAACGAGTCTCCAACAACACCAGAACAAGTCTCCAACACCACCAGAACAAGTCTCCATCAACACCAGAGAAGTCTCCAACAACACCAGAACAAGTCTCCATTAACACCAGAACAAGTCTCTAGATTTGTCACTCGTAGCTTTTGACAAAAAAGTCCCCATGAGGGTTTGGAAAGTCGCCAGATTTAGCGAGAAAGTCGCCAAGTTGGCAACACTGGCACCTGCTAAATATGTCCCCAGAGCAACACTGGACGTAACAATAGTTCCTATCACATATAAAACCAAACAAAAATCCATCTTCATAAAAACAAGTTGTACAAATAATAATGTATAAACAAGCATATTAAAGCTACTGCAGATGTAAAAACAAAATCTGTTGACTTACCAGAGCTGCTGTTCACTATTTAAAGACAAAGTCCATCCTCCTTTCTTTGTTAATAAAGAGTTTAATATCACGGTTGTTCAGTACATCTGTGTGTTTTAGTTCCAGTAAGAAGTCCTTCTCCATTCATGGACGCCACTGAAGACAGTGGAGTCGCCCTAGTTGTATTTCTTGAATACGTTTTAATGCGTTTGAGGCTGAAGATGTCCGCTCACAGAGGCAGCAGATATTGAGATTGTCACCGCCAAACATGTCAGGCTAGCCCACTGACCAATCACGTACTTGTAGGCCAGCTAGCAGCTCTGGCACGTCAAAGAATACGCCCAACAGTGGCGGCTGGTCAATAGAGGGCCATGGGGCATGGCCCCACCATGAGCCACACAAAAAAAAAAATTAAAAATTAAAATAATAACAATCATAAATTATACAAATTGTCAATATTTGTGTTTTTGAACTTGAATATAAATATACCCAACGACCCAAATAATATATATACATATATACAGTGGTGGCTGGTCAATAGAGGGCCATGGGGCATGGCCCCACCATGAGCCACACAAAAAAAAATAAAAAATTATAATAATCATAAATTATACAAATTGTCAATATTTGTGTTTTTGAACTGTGGAATGTACCCAGTAATGTGTGTAAAATATGATATCTGCGCAAAATATATGCTTTTCCTGCTCGTGCTCTCTGTCTGTGTGCACGACACTCTGAGAACACGCAGCTTGGGGGGCCTGATCGTTTTGCCCCAAAAGAGGCGGGTCTATGAAGCAGTTTAGCCAATTGCTGATTCAAGATATAAATGAGTGACATACAATTTAGCCAATCAGCGCCCTCAAATAGATTCAGCTTGGGGCCAGAACGATCAGGCCCCCCTAGCTGCGCGTTCTCGTCAGGAGAAGTCTCTACAGGCGAGCACTCCTCCTCCAAGACCCGTTTGAGAGGAGAACTTTGAGGAGATTCTGCAGCCAAAGAGCTGATATCAGATCAGCCTGACCTCACAATCAGACAGCAGACTCGCGGGAAAGGGAAGCAGTACATGAAGCTTCTGTACTAGCTGTACACCAGACAGGTTAGCTAGCTGCATTAGCATCGTCATGCTAATCATTTATTTAGCTTTTTAAAACAACGGGGACGGATCCAGCACGGACAGTTAGGGAGTGAGGGATGAGGAGGTAAGGAAACATGAGAACACCAGGGTAGGGAGTGAGGAGTGAGGAGGTAAGGAAACATGAGAACACCAGGGTAGGGAGTGAGGAGTGAGGAGGTAAGGAAACATGAGAACACCAGGGTAGGGAGTGAGTGATGAGGAGGTAAGGAAACATGAGAACACCAGGGTAGGGAGTGAGGAGTGAGGAGGTAAGGAAACATGAGAACACCAGAACAAGTCTCCAACAACACCAGAACAAGTCTCCATCAACACCAGAACAAGTCTCCAACAACACCAGAACAAGTCTCCAACACCACCAGAACAAGTCTCCATCAACACCAGAACAAGTCTCCATCAACACCAGAACAAGTCTCCAACAACACCAGAACAAGTCTCCAACACCACCAGAACAAGTCTCCATCAACACCAGAACAAGTCTCCATCAACACCAGAACAAGTCTCCATCAACACCAGAACAAGTCTCCAACAACACCAGAACAAGTCTCCAACACCACCAGAACAAGTCTCCAACAACACCAGAACAAGTCTCCATCAACACCAGAACAAGTCTCCAACACCACCAGAACAAGTCTCCATCAACACCAGAACGAGTCTCCAACAACACCAGAACAAGTCTCCATCAACACCAGAACAAGTCTCGATCAACACCAGAACAAGTCTCCATCAACACCAGAACAAATCTCCAACAACACCAGAACAAGTCTCCATTAACACCAGAACAAGTCTCCAACAACACCAGAACAAGTCTCCATCAACACCAGAACAAGTCTCCAACACCACCAGAACAAGTCTCCAACAACACCAGAACAAGTCTCCAACAACACCAGAACAAGTCTCCAACACCACCAGAACAAGTCTCCATCAACACCAGAACAAGTCTCCAACAACACCAGAACAAGTCTCCAACACCACCAGAACAAGTCTCCAACAACGCCAGAACAAGTCTCCAACACCACCAGAACAAGTCTCCATCAACACCAGAACAAGTCTCCAACAACACCAGAACAAGTCTCCAACAACGCCAGAACAAGTCTCCAACAACACCAGAACAAGTCTCCATCAACACCAGAACAAGTCTCCAACAACACCAGAACAAGTCTCCAACAACACCAGAACAAGTCTCCATCAACACCAGAACAAGTCTCCATCAACACCAGAACGAGTCTCCAACAACACCAGAACAAGTCTCCAACACCACCAGAACAAGTCTCCAACAATAATCATAAATTATACAAATTGTCAATATTTGTGTTTTTGAACTGTGGAATGTACCCAGTAATGTGTGTAAAATATGATATCTGCGCAAAATATATGCTTTTCCTGCTCGTGCTCTCTGTCTGTGTGCACGACACTCTGAGAACACGCAGCTTGGGGGGCCTGATCGTTTTGCCCCAAAAGAGGCGGGTCTATGAAGCAGTTTAGCCAATTGCTGATTCAAGATATAAATGAGTGACATACAATTTAGCCAATCAGCGCCCTCAAATAGATTCAGCTTGGGGCCAGAACGATCAGGCCCCCCTAGCTGCGCGTTCTCGTCAGGAGAAGTCTCTACAGGCGAGCACTCCTCCTCCAAGACCCGTTTGAGAGGAGAACTTTGAGGAGATTCTGCAGCCAAAGAGCTGATATCAGATCAGCCTGACCTCACAATCAGACAGCAGACTCGCGGGAAAGGGAAGCAGTACATGAAGCTTCTGTACTAGCTGTACACCAGACAGGTTAGCTAGCTGCATTAGCATCGTCATGCTAATCATTTATTTAGCTTTTTAAAACAACGGGGACGGATCCAGCACGGACAGTTAGGGAGTGAGGGATGAGGAGGTAAGGAAACATGAGAACACCAGGGTAGGGAGTGAGGAGTGAGGAGGTAAGGAAACATGAGAACACCAGGGTAGGGAGTGAGGAGTGAGGAGGTAAGGAAACATGAGAACACCAGGGTAGGGAGTGAGTGATGAGGAGGTAAGGAAACATGAGAACACCAGGGTAGGGAGTGAGGAGTGAGGAGGTAAGGAAACATGAGAACACCAGGGTAGGGAGTGAGGAGTGAGGAGGTAAGGAAACATGAGAACACCAGGGTAGGGAGTGAGGGATGAGGAGGTAAGGAAACATGAGAACACCAGGGTATGGAGTGAGGGATGAGGAGGTAAGGAAACATGAGAACACCAGGGTAGGGAGTGAGGGATGAGGAGGTAAGGAAACATGAGAACACCAGGACACACATGAGAACTCTGTCAAGCTACATATTAGACAAAGTGAACATCTTTTCTTCTACATAGCTGTCCTCAGTCTCATCTGCTTAACTTGGTCATGGAGGCATCAACATGTAATAGAGATGTTAAATTAACAGTGAAAACTCATCATAGCTTAATTTAACATCAGTATTCATAATTACACTTCATGTTTACTTCTCCTGATCTTTACCTCCTATAACAAGGTCCATGGGGGCATCTCAATAAATGAACATGTTATATTATATAAGTGTTATTTACTGATTGTTTTCGTGTTGGAATACATGTTAAATATTTAACTGCCAAGTAATAATGTGTGTTTGATACTTACATTTTTTTTGCATTAAATCATACTGGGATGTTTGCTGACATTGATAAGATGGCCCTAACCTAGAACATGTTCCACCAGCCGCCACTGACGCCTAACATGTCAAACTAAAGATCTGATTGGTTGAACACAATGACAATCAACAATATCGTCCCCATGTACTTTAATCTGCACTGGCTGCAGGTGAGAGTCTGCAGGCCTCTGGCTCTGTTCTTACCTAGAGACACAGAGGTGAGATCTGATTGGATGAAAGCTCTACTTAAAACAAGCTGCACTGGAAGCAGAGCAACTGAGGAAGACAGGAGCTGTGCAATGAGAACATAACATAATGGGAAAAATATGTTTATAAATTATAATACATTACAAATTATTAAATGATAAAATAGATAACTTTGTGATTCTGTTTAGGTCAGCAGAGAAAGTCTTGCAGGCCCTGACGGCCCACCACTGCACTGTACACTAGCTGCCTACAGTTAGAAACTATCTGCTGAACACAGCGAACATTTAGGAGCTAAAGACACAGATATTTATTTTGCTGGAGGCGATACAAGATTTAACATTGGAATTACATTCATCAAGGGGACAATAGCAGAGTTGCTCTGTGTCTGCTGGATGTGCAAGTAGGCAACTTAAAAGGTGATTTAATATGCCAGTGTTGTGTTCACAGATCTGTTTCCGCTGCGCCCAAATCAGTTTCAAGTAAATATTATGAAGGTCCATTCCACGACTGCATTCTGAGGATGTATTCGTGTGCAGGCCTGCAAATGAACAAACAATATGACCAGAACCTTGCTGTTTCTTCTGTCACTAGGACCAGTACCAACTGTGCTACCGGGCTGCTCTGGAGTACCTGGGAAGCTTCGATCACTATGCAACATAACCCCGCCCAGAAAGACACCCTCAGAGGAGTCCCGTGTCTCCTCTGAGCCACATCTACTCTGCTCCGTCAGCCCCCGAGGCCTGATGAGGAGGCTACAGTACTAGGAGGTGACCACAGCAGCAAACGGGGAGATAAGAGGAAAGAGGAGAGGAGACGACGTCCTCCTGCACCGGTGCCATGATTCTGCCACAGACCCGACACCAAAACCCCCGAAAGACTTGTAGTCATGCCTCATTCCGATTCCCGACTGAATCCTCCCGTCACTCCCCAGTGTCTGCCTCCTCCTTATAGCAAAAACAAATGCTCTGCTACTTTCATTGATATTCATCAATACTATGTTGTTATAAATATTTAGAATTTATTTTGTAATCACTTTCACTGGTTATTATGTCTTAATGGGTCTTTTTAAATTTTCTTATATTTGTATTATTTTCATCAGCACAGAGGACATTATTATGAACATTAATACTGGAGAGCGTATATTCACAGCTGCTAATTGTTTTACTTTGTACCATATGTATGATGTTCTTATGTTCTCATTGATCTTATTGAGGGGTAAAAGTGTGTGATCTTGATATCCAACAGAATGATGGTGAAGATGTCTCACAAACAGATCAAGTAAACATCGTTTTTTAACTACAGTATGAAATAGCCATATGGCTATAAACATGCAAAGATTATTCACATCTGAACAACTGCAATCATCTTTCAAGTCAATAACTGTTGCCTCATTTTCTCAAAGCCGTCGAAAGGAATCTAAAGGTTGTGTCCACCCCCAACAGAGACTCAGGTACACTGAGCACAGTCTGTCGATGTCGCATTCTGAACACATGCTCTGCAGAATAACTCCATGGAGTCCCCAACAAGACTCAGTGCTGGAATCTAATCAAGTTGGTTTAGTTGCCCAACCCGCGCTATTTTCTAATTGCCAACAAATTCCACGAAAATGCTAAAACCAACAATGAGTTAGTCTCCCAAGTCTGTCTCTCTCAGCTCCAAGCCCACTGGTTCCTACTGAAAATATACTTTTAAAATAACAAGTGGCTCACAAATATATCAATTTAGAAACAAAACAAAAAAGAAGTCATTAATTAGTTAACGGTAGTTTTTAGGAGTGCATTAGTTGGGGACTATTTGCAGCGGGCGGATTAATACAGTAAGTGCTCTAAAGCAGTGTTTCCCAAAATCTTTTCAGGGGACCCACTCTTTCAAAATGACAAACATCGTGACCATTTTTGCCGGCATTTCCACATCACCTTATATTACCTTGAATCGGTAAACCAGCCATTTATGAGAGATATACATCTGATAGATCACAACTTTATTTTCAACGTACGTATTGTGACATACTTTATAAATGCATATAGGCAAGGTTAACAGGCTGTCTCGTTCTCTTCATGTCCTACCTCGGGTTAAACAAACAGAATGTCCTCCAGCCTTTTATGTTAGTCAGTGTAGCTCGTAAATAGGCTACAGTTATCAGAACAAGACAAACCTCCAGGTTCCCTCGCGTGGCTCAGAGGTGAACTGCAGATATATAATTCAACGGAAGAAATGCTGCTCGTATATTTAGCCACCTTAATGACATCTTGTGCGACGCATCCGTTGGTTCCGACCCAGTCTTTGGGAAGGACTGGTCTCGTGAGTCAGTGTGGCAGCAGGATGGTGTATGTGGGATTGAGTGAAAATAAGCTAGAGTGTGTGTGTGTTCATGGTAATGAAGGAACACATCGCCCAGTGTAACAGTGTGGCTCACTGATGAAGGTCTGGGAGGCTTTACTTGTTGGTAAGATCGATTCAATGTCGGCTTGGCTCTGCACATGGGAAAAACAGATGCTGTAGAATATCACCAGACTTATTCATATCTGAATTTTCTCTTAAACTTCAACAACGCTCTGAATCCCATGATGTCCGACCTGTTGATGTTTTGAATCCTAGCAGAGCTGAATCTGAAAGTATTGACAGTGGGCTCGGTGGAACTTTAAGAATGTGGGGGCACTATTAGATAATATAAAAAAACTGAACATTTTACTTACCTTTTTGGTTGATATCAGCCAACCAGATTTTTTTCAATGTGGTTTTTCATGTGGTCAAAGTCCTCTCGTAAAATGTTCCGGACATGTTGATCCACAAACGGCTCGCATGGACCACAAACACCTGTCACACCGGTCATGTCTCTGAGGTCATATGTTAAGGCCACAACTTCTGGACACAGGGAGAAATCGCACACAGCGGCTACAGATCATGCAATGTTATTCATCATTTTAAACGTATTTCCACGCTGCTAAAACACAGACTAGTCACACGTATTATTGGACTTATTGTCCGGTGTTATTTAACCTTAAATCCTCTGGTTTAACAGGCTATTAGCTCCTCCAGACCTGAGATTATCATTACGTTATGAAACGCGAGTTTTGCACTGCCAGCGGTTACACAACCACTCCCCCAGTCCATCTAGTTCCCCCAAAAGCCCATTATTCTACTTATTCCGAATCATCCACATGATATCTAATTTAATGCACGGCCAAAGCAAGCGAGAGAGTCTTCCAGGATCGGTGTATCATCACCTGTGAGCCGCAGCCTCAGAAGCTAACTCCTGCTAGCCTTAGCTTCTCTAAACAGTTTATGCTACGAGACCCAAAATTCGTGGACAAAGCCCACAAAGGATTGCACCCCTAAGCCCCTCAAAGCCACGATATTTAAGTTCGCCTAGCTCCAAAAACTGCTTTTAAACTCGTTGTCTACAAGACCCAGCAATGCACGCGCTGAGCCAAGGAGTCTCCCAGTATGTGCAAAGCCAGTCCGCCAAGCAAACAACCGTTTATTGATTCCAATGTGATGATATAATTACAGCGCTGTCTGTCTTTAATTTCTTTATTCTCAGGATCCTCTGTATACACTGGACTAGTCCCTTTAGTTCACCATACTTCAGACTGTAAATCATAGTTTACCTCAGTGGAACGTGGCCTCCTCGCGGATCGTTCCTCGCCGGCACCGCACAGCTAGCTGTTAGCTGCGCCAGTCAATCAGACCTCCCCTAAGTTGCTAAAGCTACCTACAGACTACATGAAACGGCGCTGTGTACCGATGTTTGGGCCCAGAAGGAATGATTGATCAACGCAGCCCCCAGCTGCTGCGAGCCCGGTGAGGGAGTCCCATCTGGGGTGCCATCTTGTGGAAGTTTGAGTCTGTTCCACAGCGAGGAGGCCAGAGCACGTGTCCGGCTGCTTTTTACAGTCGACACGCTGCAACAATAAATCTACCAAAACTGGTTCACAATTAAAAGTAATTTAATTCCACTGATGCAAGTACAGTCTTTACAGTGAAGTACACTATTTCATGAAATATTAAATCAATAAAACCCCGTTTGCAAAAAACTCTACTCAGCTCCTCAGGTATAAAACCCGTCCGTCCTCTGAGAGCCATCACGTGAGAGAGAAAAAGACTTGAAATTAAACCACCCACATCCGTTCGAAACACCTCCTCTTCCGTTTATCCCAATTCCTATTGGCTAACTTCCAGGAGTGTATTCTGTCTGTCTGCCTTTCTGTCCCTGAGTTTACTAACACATTCAATGACTGTCAGTTATTGCTTAATCCCTCTATGATAATCCTTCAGTATAAACGTTAAACTTCTGCAACTTTGGCAAAAGCTTCATGTCTCAAATTCTACTTCTAGCTACTAATCCTAAAACACTTTATGCTTATCTTAATTATGCATTTCTTATGATTATGACTAATTATGAATTCTTAAATATGAATCATTGAACACTTTTATTATATCTACTAAACACACAGTTCTATGCTCAAATTTCTTACACATACGGGGAAGTGAGTTGGTGATCGCCACGTGTTTCAGACCTCCATACTCATCTTATAAGCTGCACTTTTCTGTTTGCTTCACAAAGACGGCTCACGTAGGCAGGTACACTGGATCCCCGTCATGATATATTACAGCGCAACTGTTTTTAATCACTGTGTTGCAGACGGACAGACTGGTAACCGAGAGTGTCGTCGACGTTCAGTGGGGGGTGAGGGTGAAGTGGACCATATAACAGAGTCATTTCACACAGGGGTCCTATCTGTTGTATACATGATCTGTTTTCTATTTGTGAATAAAAAGCAGACAAAACTGTCTTGAAACCCTCGATGTCAATAAAGTTGAAGTGGGTTTTTAATAATATGAATGTGATGGACTTCTTTCCTCTCTTAGCTCTGTTATAACTCTGTGAGCACTGAAGGAGCCATATCAGGCTCAGTCTTTGGGTTTCTACGAGAACACGTTTGTATGCTTTAGTGTTCAAAACAACTCTTTATTTGTGACTTACTGTCAGTCTGAATAGAACTCTATTCACCCTCTGTCTGAAAAGCGTCACTGTAGACAATCTCTTAAATTAACCTCCTGTCAGCTGATGTCAATCACATACACTGCAGCCAGGAAATAACCTGGAACACACTTAGAATGTTGACATATATGAAATGATTTATATATTATGTAGCTGTGAATCCCTGTCCGGTAATCCTAGCGGCTTCTTTTAAGAAACAGTTGCTGAATACGGGCTGTGCATATTTCTCCATGATTCAAGATGTTTGATTGCCACTCCGGTAATACAAGCACAACTGTGTGAAATGCTCCATAAATAGTAAACACAAAGACACAGATCAAATATAATACAACGAAATATAATCACAAAATGTAAAAAGCAATGAAAATATCCATTCAGGGAAAAACAAGAAAAATGTTGCATTCAAGGTGAAAATATCAATCATAACATGAATACTATACTTGCAGTGTGGAAATGCATGATATAGATAGATACTTTATTTATCCCCAGGGGGAAATTTGTATGTTACAGCAGCGAGACACACCAATTAGCAAAGTAGCAGAGTAACCAAAATATTAAGTATTAAAAAATGCACAATATATACAATAGAATAACAGAGTTTGACAAATTAATTATCAGAATATATAAGACAAAACAAAAATGCACAGTATATACACAATGAAATAGAAGTGTTAAATTATCTGCCAAGGTGAAAAACAGTAGTGCAAAAATTAAAAGTCAACCCCAGCAAACAACAGTGAAGCAGTATGTAGTTATGTGGAGGATGATCTGTTCAGAGCTGTTTTATTGTAAAGTCTTATAGCAGAGGGCAGGAATGTTCTCCTGTATCTGTCCTTGTGACAGTGGAGCTGGATGAGTCTGTTGGAGAAAGTGCTCCTCTGTCCCGGCAGGAGGTGGTGGAGAGGGTGGTCCTGGTTATCCAACATGGATAATAGTTTCTTCAGAGTCCTCTCCACCACCTCTTCCAGATTGTCTTGTTTGCAGCCAATGATGGAGCCGGCCTTCTTAACTAGTTTATTAACTCTGTTGGTGTCTCCGGCTCCAATGCTGCTCCCCCAGCAGACTACAGAAGTACAGTGCACTGGCCACAACAGACTGGTAGGACATCTCCAGCATCTTGCTGCACACGTTGAAGGATCAAAGTTTCCTGAAGAAGAAGCGTCGACTCCTCCTCTTCTTGTACACAGCGTTGATGTTGGTCTTCCAGTTCAGTCTGCTGTCGATGGAGACACCCAGGTACTTGTACTCCTCCACCATGTCCACATCCTCTCCCAGAACTCTCAGCGGTTGTGGAGCCGTCGTCTTCCTCCTGAAGTCGACCACCATCTCTCTGGTCTTGGCCACGTTCAGACGCAGGTGATTTCTACCGGCCCACTCCACAAAGTCCTCCACTACTGCCCTGTACTCCTCCTCCCGTCCGTCCCTTACACACCCGACCACTGCAGAGTCATCAGAGAACTTCTGCAGATGGCATGACCCCGAGTTGTACTGGAAGTCAGTGGTGTACAAGGTGAACAGGAAGGGAGACAGAACAGTTCCCTGTGGGACTCCAGTATCACTGACCACCACATCAGACAGCACACGGCCCAGTGGGACAAACTGTGGTCTGCCCGTGAGGTAGTCAGTGATCCAGGAGACGGTGGACGCGTTCACCCCCACCACCCGCAGCTTCTCACTGAGCAGCACTGGTTGGATGGTGTTGAATGCACTGAAATCAAATAAAGTGATTCTCACAGAGTCACCGGTTCATCCAGGTGCGACTGAGCTCGTTGCAGCAGGTAGATGATGGCATCGTCCACCCCCACATGAAGCTGGTATGCAAATTGCAGAGGGTCCAGTGAGGATTTCACCTGCGGTCGGAGGTGGGCCAAGACCAGCCTCTCCAGCACCTTCATCACATGGGATGTGAGGGCAACTGGTCGGTAGTCATTGAGGCCAGATGGTGTCGTCGTCTTCGGTGCAGGAACCAGGCACGACGTCTTCCACAGCACCGGGACTTCCTCCTGCTTCAGTCTCAGGTTGAAGAGGTGTTGCAGGACAGCTGGACGGCGCAGGTCTTCAGGACCCTGGGGCTGATGCCATCAGGTCCTTCAGCTTTGCCTTGGTGGAGTCTCTCCAGCTGTCTCCTAACCTGGCCAGTCGTCACAGAGAAAGGGGGGGGTGGTCATAGTCTAGGTGGCGGCAGAGCCCTCATCCCCGTCCACACCTCCCTCACATTGTTCTGCTGGAGTTTGGCCTCCAGCTTCCTCCTGTAGGTGTCCTTGCACTCCCTGAGCTTCACCTTCAGGTCACGCTGGACTCTCCTGAGCTCGTCCCTGTCCCCAGACCTGAAAGCTGCTTTCTTCTTGTTAAGAAGAGCTTTCAGGTCACTGGTGATCCATGGCTTGTTGTTGGGGAAGCAGCGTACAGTCTGGGATGGTATGGTGGTCTGGTCACAGAATTTTAGGTATTCAGTGATACAGTCCGTCATGCTGTTGAGATCCTCCCCATGTGGTCCACACAGCACATCCCAATCCGTAGACTCAAAGCAGTCCTGCAGGGCGTCGATAGCCTCCTGAGACCACCTCCTCACAGCCCTGGTGGTCACAGGCAGCCTCTGCACCAGAGGAACATACCTGGGTATCAACAGGATCAGATTGTGATCAGACCTGCCAAGGGGGGGAAGGGCAGTGGCACTGTAAGCATCATTTGCATACAGTAAGTCCAGAGTTTTATTGTTCCTTGTGGGGCAGTCAACATACTGGTGTAAGGTCGGTAGGGCTTTATCCAGGGTGGTGTGGTTAAAGTCTCCAGTGATTGCCAAAAATGCACCAGCATGTTGACTCAGCAGTCCAGCTACAGTGGAGTGGATGGTGTCCACTGCTGCCTCAGCGTCAGCTGATGGCGGGACGTACACAGCCACAACAATGGCGGACGTGAACTCCCTCTGCAGATAATATGGACACATCCCCACGGCCAACAGTTCAATGTCCGGGCTGCAGAAGCGTTCCTTCACACACACATGGCCGCCACCTCTCTTCTTGCCGCTCTGAACAACGTCTCTGTCCGCCCGAACAGTCCTGAAGCCGGGAAGCGACGCACTGTGATCTGGAAAATCCGCGTGCAGCCATGTCTCCATGAAACACAAGATGCCGCACTCACGGAAGTCCCTCTCGGTCTTAACCAGCGCGCCGAGTTCGTCCGTCTTATTCGCCAACGACCTCACGTTCCCCGTTATGATCGCTGGTACCGAAGGTTTATATTTCTTCCTCTTCGCCCTCCGCTTAGCGCCCGACATGCAGCCTCGAGCCCTTCTCTGTAGCCCCTCCGGGATCTCAAGCATGGCCCTGGGCAGCAGCTGCGGTTTCCTCAGCGCAATCAGCTGATCGTGGGAGTAAACAATGGCCCCAGTCATCGTGTGTGGCTCTCCGTTACAAACAGGAAGAAAAGCAGCGGAAGCCACGAGAAAAGTTGACAAAAATGTTACAGTCCGTTGTCTGACCGTAGAAACCAAACGTTAAGGAAAATAAAAAAATTTAAAGTAGAGGGGAAAGAGTGAAAAAAGACTAAAATTAAAACACACAGAGGGGAGCTGCTGCAACAGGCTGCCGCTGGCACGGCGCCATCTTGCATTATATGACGTCTTTTAGGTTGTGTGAGTTTTTAGGGGCGATATATAAACTGTACATTTAGATCACTGTGTATAAACTGTACAGAAGGTCATTGTATACATATGTATTACAGTGAGCCCTCCTTACCTGTATGGACATTTATTAGGTTTTACCTCTAATTTGTGACATGTCAGTGTATCTATTACAGCAGGCAGATATCATGTTGTAATCTGTGTTTTCAAAGGATGGCATTTTCTCATTTTCACAGAACAACATGTGGCTGTTGGTAGGAGATACAATTCATTACATCTCTTAAAGCGGATTTAAGACAGACCTGGATAGTCGTCTTCATTCTCCAGGTCTCACACAAGGATGATTATTCAAAGTAGGTTCATCTGTTTCTCGTAGTCCGTTCTTGAAAAAGAGTTATGATTGTAAGAATCAGATTTAAAAGTTTGATGTTGACATTATACAGCTTCATCGGTACATCATTTGAATAAGGACATTTTGATACAGTTAAATAAATGTCAGATTTGGTGAGTGTTGATCTGCTCAATCGTTTTCAGATAGCAGCTAACAACAACAACAACTCTCGATCAATCAATGAAGACATTGACTGATGGATTTATTGGCTTTATAAACTCATAAGAAAACACTGCTGATCAATGCTGGATAACAAAGCTTCTTAAAGGGACACGCGCCAGAGTCCTCAATGGAAAGAGCTGCAACGGTGAAGGAGCCGAGGCTTTTTATTTTAGACCACAGTGTTCCAGAGATATTCTAAAAGGAGTAATTAGACCACTTAACAACTGCATGAAGCAATTTCAAGTGAAATTATGAAGAAAAAATAAAGAGGAATGTAAAATGTAAAGGAATGTAAAATGAATCAAAAACAGCTGACAAATGCATTTTACAGGACAATATAATTATATAATATTGATCATTTATTGATAATAAAAGCACATTTTTTTCCTACAGAGTTGAACGACACCATCTAAAGGTCACCAGATATGTCATGCTAAACATTCAAACAGTGTGTGATCAGGGGGTGATGGAGCTCTTGTTTCTTCAGTTCCTATGGCAATGGGCTGTAACATCTGCCTTGGGAATACAAATGAAAAATAGCCTCTTGGCTAACTATGGCACATTTACAGCAATGTTTTTATTAATGTGCACTGTCCCTTATCAAATAAACCATTAAATAAATCAATATTTAAAAGCCCAGAATGTTATCTTTTTTGTGATGTTTGCAGATGCCAATGTTGCCTGTATTTATGAAATGACACCATGTTTTCAGAAAACTAACATACTTTAACACAGTGGTTCTCAACTGGTCTGGCTGCGGGACCCACCATCACCTCTTAATGACAAGCCGGGACCCACGACCCAAATTATATATATATAATTTATATATTCAAATGATATATATATGTAATTTGACTTTCACATCTCACAGCTCAACAGTCCTGCTCTGCTCTCTGTATCCTCGTCTCTCCCCGTGTCACGGTGTGTGTACATCTCACTCAAGTCAGGAAAATTGTCAGAATACTCATATTTGATTGGCTGAGCTGCATCATGTGATGTGATTCACAACGCATTGGTCAGTGTTTGTCCTGCACCGCTGAACAAGTGCCGTAAATGCTGGAATAATTCCGCTGCATAAAAAATGCCCTTCAAATGCCCTTTTTTTTTTTGTCAGGCAAAGGCCCGCGACCCACTGAAAACGGGTCCGCGACCCACTTTTGGGTCGCGACCCACCAGTTGAGAATCACTGCTTTAACATGTTTACAGATAATTGTTTGCTGTATGTAAACATACATCTTTTTAGAGTTAATTTGCTTTGCACAATCAAGATATAGGGTTTGTTGCTTATTGTCTGTGTTATCTCCCTAACTGTTGCAGCCTTTTTTAATCATTACAGACCCGGACTGAAACTGTTAGCTCCTCGGCTGTGTCAAATGGTTAATAGGCTGTTTACTAGACTGTAGGCTTCGATAAAATAAAATAAAAATAATAAAAACATGTTGCCCTGATAGAAGATATGAACGGGGACTGCCTGGCTTATGTTGCTTATTATTCTTTTGAGCTGGTAAATTAATCTTTCCAAGTGTACCAGCAATGAAATAAAAATGAAATTCGAAATGCTGTTTTTGTAGTTCTTTGGCTGAAAACTAATTCACCTTATTCTTTGAATTTTATATTCAGAATCAGAATCAGAATCAGCTTTATTGGCCATGTGTGCTTACGCATACATGGCATTTGTCACCGGTTTCCACTCCGCTCTCAATGTACAAACACAAATTTACAATAAACAAGAAAAATATATGTATGAAGAACGGATGTAGATATAAACATTTAGCTATAATACAAGTATAAATATATATCCAAGAGAAGAAAAAGTGTGTATATATATATACATGTGAACATCAACCTATAGACAATGGCATGAGTTGTAAGTGGTGGTAATAGTGTAGTATAACCTATTTATTGTTCATGAGAGCGATGGCCAGTGGAAAGAAGCTGTTCCTGTGTCTGGTGGTCTTGGCGTACAGAGCCCTGTAGCGCCTCCCAGAGGGGAGGAGGTGAACAGCTTGTGTCCAGGGTGTGAAGGGTCTGCAGTGATCTTTCCTGCACGTTTCCTGACTCTGGAGGTGAACAAGTCCAGGATGGAGGGCAGGCTGGAACAAATGATCCTCTCTGCAGACCTAACAATCCGTTGCAGTCTGTTTCTGTCCTGTTTGGTGGCCGATCCAAACCACACAGTGATGGAAGAACAGAGAACAGACTGGATGATGGCTGAGTAGAAAATAATCAGCAGTTCCTGAGGCAGGTTGAACTTCCTGAGCTGGCGCAGAAAGTACAACCTCTGCTGGGCCTTTTTCCTGATGGAGTCGATGTTGGGAGCCCACTTCAGGTCCTGGGAGATTGTGGATCCCAGAAACGTGAAGGTCTCCACAGCAGACACAGTGTTGTTGAGTATGGTGAGGGGGGGCAGTGATGGGGGGCTCCTCCTAACTGCAAGGGAACTTCGTTTGAGCATCTTGTGCACTGACACTATGTGGTCTCTGAACTGAGTGATTTCAGAAACTGACTCCAAGAAAAACTTTGAAAAATAGAAAACATTTTTAATGTACAATTCACACTAAAAATTATATTTTGAATTCACAGAATTTCACATAATATAGATATGAAGTAACATTACTGAAGTCGAGCACCAGTAATCAGTAATCGTGGGTAACATCATTGAAAAACAATAATAGTTATGATAAATATATTTTGTGTGACTGTGGTGCCAGCCAGTGCCACAATGAAGATCTCGACATTGCTGGTGATGGCATGGTTTGGAAGAGAGAGGACGTCGTGATTGGCTGGGGGACTACGGAAGCCCCTCCCGCTGATCGCCATGTAAACAAACACACACTGAGCATGCGTCACTGGAATAATGGAGGACTGCCTTTTCCACCCGGACTGATGATGTCTGTGTTTCTACTCTACTACCTGGTCTGAGAAAAAAAAAAACTCGTCAACATTTCTGCGTGTGTAAGTTCGTGTTTGGCACTTGAGAATTATTTGGTTTGTTGGAAAGTAGGACTAACTCTTAAGTTTGGGCACAATAAACTGATGGTCAGCAACAAGCCATGTTTGCTAGTTGACTAGCCGAGAGCGGAGGCAGCTGTCAAATCCGAGTCAGCTACACACTTAGCGGTTGTTCTACTTTCAATAAAAGAGTATCTGGTTTGATAGGACGACTTGCACTGTCTATAAATGTTAGCTAATTGCGGTTTACTCCTGAATATGACAGCGGTTTAGTTCTTATTGACCATACTTTTAATTCCTGAGACGCAGAGCAGTTAGCATGTTAGCATGTTAGCTAGCGGACTAACGTTAGCTAAATATGTTTCAGAGGAGCAGCGCTGTCAGTGGGCCACGGTGTGTGACAGACGTGGTGTTCAGCCAATCACAGACTGAGCATCATAATTAGTCAAGATTGTGTCCAATCGTCGTTACGCGGCGGGCCCCCATGTATTCTGGGTTTTTTAGTGAAGTCCGTAATGCAAGAGTTTAGAGTATGTTGCCTGTTAGCTCAAAGTTGAACATCTTCCCGGTTGGTCAACTCTACACGGAAAAGACCAATAGTAGGTTTAATTTGGAGTCGTTAGTTGCGTCGTAGCAAACGGACAACCTGGGTGAATGCAAAAAAAGTATATTGCTGCAATACCATCAGTTAATGCTGTGGCTACAATTTTGTTTTCGCGTAAGAAATTACATATCTGGGCTATCAATTGTCTGTTGGGTCTCTATATACGAAGACGAGGTTTGACTGGGTGCCAGTTCAGTGGATTTCTGTTCGAAAAACAAAGAATTAGAATAAAGGTTTCACAAATCTGGATCAGTAGCTCTGGAGTCTGCTTGTAAATCCTGGTTTTTAGTGGTATCTTCTGGACCTGGTCTAATGTGGTCCGAATGGAGAAAAAGCATTGGAATCAGCCCTTTGTCTGTTTTTAAGCAGAATAAAAGTTGAAAGAACTTTAAAGAGAAGACTCGCTTGATGAAAACATTTATTTTACTATACAGAACACGGGGAAATATTAGATCAACTAAATAAATAAAATAAACTGATATCATTTTTTGAAGGTGGCATAAGTACGGTTAGCTGCTGCCCCTGTCCACAGCAGTACATTGCTTTAGCTTCCGGGCTGTTTCTCCTGTCAGTTTCTCCAAACTGGGGTAGGTGCCGACCACCGTCTACTGTAGGTAATAAGTACCTCATGCAGCCCTGCTTCAAGAAATCCGAAGTATCCCTTCAACAGCTTTGGGTACTATGATGTCTGGTACTGTTTCCATAACTTAAAGTGGTATAACAATGGAGAAATGACCACGTAATATCAGTTGACTTTCCCCTTTACCCCCGAATCGGAGAGCGACTCCCGTAGTGTGCTTAGTTGAGATAGTCTGTTACTGGCAAGTGACGGCACACACACAGATTGGGTCACAGGCTGAAAGACTTTAAGAAACTGCATTAATGTGAGCCACACACTGTTACCAAGATGTTCTCATGATCATGTCTATGTTTTCCACCAATCAGAGTTGAAGTCAAAGAAAGAAACCCAAGATGACGACAGACACGCCGGCCCCGAGCGTGGGCTCCAGGATAATGGCCTTCAGCCCCTCCAAAGAGGAGTTCAAGGACTTCAGCCGGTACATTGCCTATATGGAGTCACAAGGAGCACACAAAGCTGGGATGGCAAAAGTAAGCGTTTATTGTATTTTGTCAGGTTATTATAATACAATAAGTTGACTTACTTCAACATACTATGTGTGTAATAACTTGTACAGTTTGTAGTTGGGGTAATCCACTTTGTTATGATGACATAGGACATCATTATTAGCCATGTTGTTTGGCTCAATAGTTAACAATTTACTCCAAACATGACCTGAACCAAAGCCCTGATAAAGAAGGAGCGTATGAGACCTGTGTTTAGAATCTTAGTACGTGTTGATGCACATTCATCACTTCCTGTGGCTGCTTCACAGTGAAAGTGAAAGAAGATTATTCTATCACCCTGAAGCAACAGCACTGTGGGGAAGCTTAGCTCAGGTTTTAACTGAGTGAATCCACATTTGCACGTCTTGTTGGTGTCAATGTGTAAGTGCAGTGTTCCACAGAGGATGAGGGTTCTGGGGAGGTGGATGTGTTGTCTCAAATTGAACACTTTAAAGCCGTAGTTGGTTACGTTTTAATGAAAATAACTTTTTATCATATTCGCTCAAACTGTCGCTACATCCTGACAGAAGTACACAAGACAGATAATCTGTGAGCAAATGCCTCCTTTTAGTGCTCCGAAAAGCATCCGCAAGATTCTACCGCACCCAAAGAAAAGCAACCAATCGGAACCGAGGAGTCCCTCAGGCAGCTGTCAATCTCTGCTCGTGGAGCTCCTGAATGCCGATCAAACCATAAACGAGGCAGCGCTCATCAAACATGAATCTGTTTCTGTATTGCCCATTCCTCTCCTCAAATGTTTTAGAAAGATATGTTAGTGTAGTGTGAAACTGTGTGCTTCAGAGACTCCTCGGCTGCAATTGATTGTTTTCCATCGGGCGCAGTGGAATCTTGCAAAGACCATGAGGAGCATTAAAAGGATTCAATTCAATTTAAAGTTACCAACTGTCGCTTTAAAGTATCTTTAAATGTTTGAGTTACTTTCGAATTAGATCCAGCGCACTCTTCACTCTTTTTATTTAAAAAGAAAATGAAAGACTTTTAGAGCTGGTCCGCCTGTTAACTCCTGTTATTTGCTTCTTTCAAAACAGTGGTGAAGAACACCAGCAGCCAATGCCAGGAGTTGACTTTTTATTAATTCCCAAACTGTCTCCGAAGTAACCAAATGACTGTTTGCTGACAAGCAATGCAGCTTTTAAAAGGCTGTTTTAAACAACGGAATCATGAGATTCTCATCGCTCTGAGTTGCTCTTCTCTGAAATACATCCTGTTTTCATTCTGCCTCTGTGTTCTCTTGCAGGTTATTCCACCCAAAGGCTGGAAACCTAGACGCACGTACGACGATATCGATGACCTGGTGATCCCCGCTCCCATCCAGCAGGTGGTGACCGGCCAGTCGGGACTCTTCACCCAGTACAACATCCAGAAGAAGCCGATGACTGTCCACGAGTTCCGCAAGACCTCCAACATGGACAAGTCAGTTTGCAAATCATGAACCGCAGTTGATCGATCCATGTTTTTCACGCAGTGACTGTAAGATTACAATGCAGACAGTCCTGGTACATGTGTGTGATTTCCATAACGCCTAACTCTCTCTCTCTCGCTCTCTCGGATCTGTCATCGTAGGTTCTGCAATCCCAGATACGTGGATTTTGACGAGCTGGAGAGGAAGTTTTGGAAGAACCTGACCTTCAACCCACCCCTTTATGGGGCCGATGTCAGCGGGACTCTGTATGATCCAGTGAGTGGTGACAGTCTGGATAGAACCACCGACGTGGACTTCCATCTATTCGTTGTGTTTTGTTTTTATGCTCACAGACTCTGTAGTAGTTGTGTCACTGTGACTTACAGCCTCTGCTGAATCACTCCTTTTACAGGATGTGACCGAGTGGAACATCGGCCGCCTCAACACCATTCTGGACACCGTGGAGAACGAGAGCGGGATCAAGATCAAAGGAGTCAACACACCGTACCTGTATTTCGGGATGTGGAAGAGTGCCTTCGCGTGGCACACAGAGGACATGGATCTGTACAGCATCAACTACCTGCACTTTGGAGAGCCAAAGTCCTGGTACAGTAGCCGACACACCCTGACATTGCTGGACAGACTGCGTTTTAGCTTCTCGCTGCTGCATCCGTTTTAATAGCCTAAATGTAAAAATACAATCAACCTGTCAATAATCCTCATTTACCACTGCCGATACAACAATATGATCGGAAACATCTCGCATGCTCTAAATGTTTGACACTGATTGTGTGAGCTAATGACAAAAGCTGCTTCTGGTCCATTTTATTAAAAGGGTTCAGTGCCTTCTGGAAAGCTCTGAGCTCTTAGATACAGCTTTCTACATAATTTACCCACAACACGCTGGGAAGTGATGAACTGTAGGGCTGGGCGGTATGACCAAAAATGCATATCACGGTATTTTATAAGATTCTGGCGGTTTCACGGTATATCACGGTATTATTTTTCCCGCATTAAAGCATTAATTAATTAACGCCGAAAAGAACCGGCCGGCCAAACTGCCAGCGAGCGGTGAACAGGTGTTTGTGTGGCGTGTCTTCCGTTCCGTCACTTCCTGTTTCCTTCACCTACATTTCCCTGGGTCCTAAGCCCCTCCATGTACAGCATGTTATCACCCTCTATGTACCAAAGTACATTTATAACAAATGCCACACATATTACAGTAATCAGCGTTGGATATGTCTGACCTAAATACCTTTTGTTGTTCAGTCTGTTCATCCTGCATCGCTCTCTTCTGTTCTTTAATGTAACGTTACTGCCGCGACAGAGCCTCTCACAGCTGTTAGCAGACTGTCGTTAGCGAGCTTTACCCAGCATGCAGTTCGGTGGTGAAATTTTATAAATGTACAATTATTAGTGCTACAAATTGTTTATCTGTCACAAACTGTTGTGTCGTGGTGTTTTGCCCTGTTAAAGAGCATTAGTTGTGGGTTGTTAATTGTTGTAATAAAGTTATAACCATGACTAGGGTTCCCTCTCAATACACTTAAGACAACTAGCTCCGACCGTAGCACACAGTCAACTGTCTGATCCACACTCCGGAGCAGAAGGTGGTGGTAAAGCACCAATAAGATGGATGCTAACCGCTGTAAAACTAGAAGAAGAAGTAGCGCTCTCAGCGGCGAACAATATATTTTGCTGCCTGTTGAAGAGCGACAGAAGCTGCCTCGGCTGTGTACCGGTATGACGGTATATTAAAAATTCATATCGTACGGGAAATTAAAACCGGTATACCGGTTGAACAATATTGTTTTTATTTAAATGATTATTAAATGTGATTGAAAATACTGACATGTAAATTCGCTTTTTTTTTGTCTGGTTTCGGAGCAATAACTTAGTTTACTGGTCTATTTCTTTGTGTTATTGATACTTGTTGATGAATGTATTGGTGGTCCCAGCCTTAAAGCACCTCAGTAATGATTGAGTCCATTGCTCTTCTGTGGTTATCACTTCCAGTCTTCATTCTTCAAAACCCTTGACCACCATGAACAAGCGGATATCTTAACTCGGCAGTCAACATCATATTCTCTTTTTGCTCTTCAGGTACGTCGTCCCACCAGAGCAGGGGAAGAGACTGGAGCGACTTGCCAAAGGTATGTGATGGGTTCCTGCAGAACTCCATAGATGGATTTAGGTGTGTTTGATGAACAGGCTCTCATCACATTTGTCTTCATTCCCTTATGAAAATTGATTATTTACACTTTTACGCAAGTTTTAACTGCTGGGTTCCACAAGTCACGTCAGCTTGTTGTGCTCAGTGGTGTTAAAGAAGAAGTCGGAACTGCTTTCAGTGAACCTCTTTACCAACGGTTCCCGAGCTGGGAGTCCAGACCCCTACTAGGGGTCACCAAAGCTCAGAGGCGGTCCGTGCATTTTATACCTGGGCCTTCAGGGCTGTCCTACTACAGTTGAAGCAATCACCACACAATCCCCATTTCTCCAGACCATAATTATTGCTTTGTAACAAAAAACAACAGCCCAAACAGAGAATGAAATGTCCGACCCAAACCCCGCGCATGACTGGATGCTTCGTCATAACGGACGATGCATATAGTCAAAATCAATCTAATTAAGACAATGACAAGAACAAACTCACAAGAACCAGTCGCATATATCTAGTAGTGCTGGGCAAGTTAACGCGTTATTATCGAGCGTTAACGCAGGTTTTTTAATTTATTATTAAGCAGACATTTTAAACCCACCCGGGTGACATGTCCGGTCCGGAACCCCCCTTAACTCCGTCACCGTCGGTCCCTCCTGTCTCTCGCTCGCTCGCTCACTCTCTCACTCGCTCTCTCGCTCGCTCACTCGCTCACTCTCTCACTCGCTCTCTCTCTCGCTCGCTCACTCACTCTCTCACACACACACACGATCGTCTTGTTACAGGATCAAACGGGACAATATCAAAACACATATTGTGGTGTTTTTAAATGAACATATGAGCACGTGAGACCAAACTGCTGTTAACTCAACTCTGTATTAGCATAACTTCCTCATGCAGGTTACAGACTACAGGTTCCATGCTTCACCTACATTCCCCTGGGTCCTAAGGCCCTCCATGTACAGCTTCTTATCACCCTCTCTGTACCAACGTACATTCATAACAAATACCACACGTATTACGGTAATCAGCGTTATTATGTGTCTGACCACAATACCAAAAAAAGCAAAAAATAAATGATTCATTTAAATGATTGTTTTAGAGTTTTTAAAGTGTTTTGTGTGTAATATGTATAATAACCATAATTTAGTATCACTACTGAGAATCTAACAAACATAAAAACATGACGTAGATAGGTTTGCAGTTTTCAAGGTGTATATTTAAATATCATCTCTTACACACATGAAGAAAGTTATGAACACCGGCTGAATATCTACGATCAGAATCATTATAACTGTGCTATAACTACTGTGTAAAGGGAATACTGCTGCTAACAACAACCTGATGTGTTTAATGTGTTTACACCAAATGTTGTTGACCTTTTGTTCATATAACAGCGCTTTAAAATAAAAGTGCACAATACACTCCTTTTGAATTCATTATTTAACTTTGGGCATGACAATGAGATTAATCGCAAAAAAATCATGCGACTAAAAATTGTAATCGTTGCCCAGCACGAATATTTATATGACAACAAAGCATGACAAATCAATCCAGCAACACTGCAGCACTAAAACACGCATTCTGCTGCACACTGAAGAACACGAGCCATTCAAATATTATTCACATCAGAGGGAACAATATTAACCATATCATAAAAACAACACCATAGACAAATGAACACAGTACAAAGCAGTTCACTTACCAAAGCTGCTGTTCACTTAAAGACAAAGTCCATCCTCCTATCTTTGTCAAAGAGTTTAATGACGTGGTCGTACAGAACATCGGTGCGGTTCAGTTCCAGTCAGAGTTCTCCTGTGAACGTGTTTGTTGAGTTGTAGATCCACTCGGGTTGAAAAGGTTTTCAAAAGCACCGTAGCTTGTGAGCGTCCTGCCGTGCTATGGTGTCGTGTTGCTGCCTTGGTTAGCCACTCAGGTTAGCGTAGCGTAGCTCCAAACACCAAGACGCTCAGTCGCAAATAAAATGCATTCTCAGCCATAACATGTGCAACGCTTCTCCGACGCTGTCAGCCAGGAATGCCGTTGGTACAAATCCTCGTCAATTCCTGCAATCCACGTCAAAGAATACGCCCAACATGTCAAACTAAAGATCTGATTGGTTGAACACTATGACAATCAACAATATCGTCCCCATTCACTTAAAGTGCACATGGATGCACTTGTGAGTCTGCAGGCCTCTGGCTCTGTTCTACCTAGAGACACAGAGGTGAGATCTGATTGGATAAAAGCTCGACTTAAAACAAGCTGCACTGGAAGCAGAGCAACTGAGGAAGACAGGAGCTGTGCAATGAGAACATAAGATAATGGGAAAAATATGTTTATAAATTATAATACATGTAGTGTATTTAAGAAAAATGATAAAATAGATAAAGCTGTGTGATTCTGTTTAGGCCAGCAGAGAAGGCCTTGAGGCCCTGACGGCCCACCACTGGATGTTTTGTACTTAGTCATGGGTCGTCAGTTTTCTCGGAGACCATAATGGCAATTCTGTTCACATTTGCTATTTAACTGTAACTGAAAATACATGAACACAACCAGAGAGGGTCGTCTGCACTGATATTCTGGATGGCTTCCTGTGTTTCTAGGTTTCTTTCCAGGGAACGCTCAGGGCTGTGAAGCCTTCCTGCGCCACAAGATGACTTTAATTTCACCCTCAATCCTGAAAAAATATGGCATACCGTTTGAGAAGGTGACCTTTCATTTAATTTGTGCTGACTTCATGGCATAGCCTCCTTATGTTTCATAATTAATATGGTAAAAAAAGCTTCTTTTAGTTTCTTCTTTTAATTCTGTGTTGTTGCATTCAGGTCACTCAGGAGGCTGGGCAGTTCGTCGTGACGTTCCCGTTTGGGTACCATGCTGGTTTCAACCACGGCTTCAACTGTGCCGAGTCAACCAACTTCGCCACCCAGCGATGGATTGATTACGGCAAACAGGCCACACTGGTACACAAAAAACAACATCATTCAAACAGCTGTGACTCTTCATCTCGTGACTAATCCCATGCAAAGGCTGCATCTATGTAGAGATGTTCTGCTCCGCAATGTCAAACATGCGAAAGGGATTGTGGTTCATGATGTCACTTTGTTCTCTTAACACTCGTAGCTTGCAGCGCTACGTGACGATCACTAAAACAAGACTAGGGCTACTTTCATCAAGCTAAAATAATTCTGTTTATTCACATCCCGCTCATTTTTGTTCAGTTCTTTTGAAAGCAGCAGAGACCTGATTCATTATTAATGGAGTTATCTTGAATAACAGTGTGCTCTTATTTTGAGTCCACTTGGAAGTGGATCCAGACCCACGGTTTCTGGCGGTCTCAGTTTGGTTTTGTAGTCCGCACCAGCATCGTATTGACAGCTTTCACACCCGCCCAAACGAACTGTACTAACCAGAGAAACCGACCTGAGTTTATTTTAACCACATTTTTAACTGGGAAAGCACCTTTAGTGTTCCAATGACAAATCTTTATTTTGCTGTCAAATGAAATGCCATTTATTGTGGTTCCATTGGTCTGTTTTAGTTGAGATAATTACGCCAACAGATCACAATGATTTTACAATGACCTGCATGTTCTCATCTAAAACCACAATTATATCATCGCTCTTTCATTATAAGTTATATTTGAAAAGGACGTCATGCATGTTGTTCACAACCAAGCATCTGGGTCTGTCAATAAGCTGCAATTTAATTAACATTAAAACAAGCTTTGAAGAATCATAAAATCCTTCGAGCCCTTCCTGTTGTTGGGCCTATACCAGACTTTGATTGACAGCTTTTACACCAACTTAAATGAACGAATCAAAACAGACTTTTGTTTGAACTCGAACCAAACCCAAGATGCAGCGTTCATCAAACGGTACGTGAGCCAGTGTTGGGTGGAACATAGAGAAGGCTTATTCTGTCCTTAACGCCTTACCATCATTGGACCTAATGAGAGAACATCTTTGTATTCCTATCTTAACCTTCTCTTACTTTATACAAGTGTGCCACGTCAGATTTAGCAATCGCTTCTAATTTCAGATAACTGGGTGTAAATGACTAGCGTAAACATGATGGATGCCACCTGTGCATAAATGAGCATATTTAGCTTCCCAATAATACCATAAAAGGCTCTGTGTCCTGCCCCATATGTGCTATATTGTATACCTTTTTAGAGAAAATAAGTTGGTGAATACAGCAAGTTCTCCTAAATCACTTAAAAACAAATCTGTTGATACGAGCGGTTCGTGCATGAGTCCTTTTCAAATAGGGGCAAGAGAGGGAAGCTCAAAGAGGGTCTCATTCAAAGATATCCATCCTCTGTTTTCACTCAATTTAGTTTTAATCAGATCTTAACATTGCACATGGAAATGTTGACCTGATTGTTGCTGAAGGAAAGGTGAGGGACTCGTAACATTCTTACATCATACTCTTGGAACCACAAATAAAATACAATTTAAATACAAGCCAAAGAATCTGAATTACTAGAAAGAGTACTATCAGCCCCAACAGTGAACGCAACTCTTCTCAAAGCCTTGTTTCGTACTGCTCAGACTACCAGGGTTCAAAGTGTCGGATCTGTTCATTCCCTTCCAGTGTTCCTGTCGTCAGGACATGGTGAAGATCTCCATGGACGTGTTTGTACGCAAATTTCAGCCTGACCGCTACAAACTGTGGAAGGCAGGGAAAGACAATGCTCCCATCGACCACTCCAAACCCACACCGGAGGCTGCTGAGTTTCTCAAAGAAGACGAGAGCGAGCCCCCACAAGAGACTCCCAGTGAAGCGGGATCCGAGGAGCCCATTACTGCTGTCCTGGACAACAGGTCTGAATTTACACTCACTACTAACGCATCTCTTAACACAGTTCATACAAAATGCTTCTTATATAAAGATTATATAGATCATCATAAAGGATGCAATAATGCAGTGGTTCTCAAACTGTGGGGCGCAGGGGGAAATGCAGAATTTTTTTATTTCAAGAACTTTATTCATACCTGCAAACTTGACGCTCGTCTGCGAAATTCGCCGTTTTGAATCAAAATATATCATCCACGTGAATCGTGTAGATCTGTAGAGGTTTTCTTGGGGGGGGGGGGGGTCAACTGGCCAGCCAGTGTTTCTCAGATTGGAGTGAGACGAGGAGAAAAGGTGATGTTGTGATCTTCACAATAGAACATCTTTGATGTGACGTGTTGAGTCTTGGCCAATCAGCGTTCAGATTAGGGTTGCACGGTGTATCGATACTAAAAAGGTACCGTGGTACCCGTATGTTAAAACCGATATGATTTTGTATATTTTTAGTGTCGATACTTTATTAAAATAGCGCGCGATCAGAGCGCACTCACTGCTCCGCTCCCTGTCATGCTGCCTGCAGGCATTGACTGCAAGGGGGCGGGGCTACCCAGCGCTCACACAGCAACAGGCAGCGCTCACAGAGAGTGATCACAGGGGAGACATGCAGGAGCTTTTCCCGACTGTCCTCGGCTTCTTGGAAACAAGATGCCAGAAGTATCATCTGGCGATATTGCAGACAGTGAAGGAAAGCCCACTGACCTACAGAGACCCGTCTGTGAAACATGTTTCAAAGCCACAGACCAAGTGAGGCAACACGTCTAACACGGCAAAGCACCTTTCAGACAGACACCCGAACTTTTTAAAGAGTTCAAAGAACGACGGGTCAGCAAACGTGATTATAAACATGAACACCCCCAAGCTCACCTATAGACAGCTAACACGAGGAGCCTTAGCCTAGTTTGACAACAAGCCTATATGATCATGAGGTCACAATGCACACAAATGTGCACTAAATGAAACACAATTGCTGCAAAATGGCTCCATGCAGGTGGAGCCTGAGGGTGGATCTTCAGCTAATTATTTTTATTTTTAGTTAAAGAAAAATAATTATTCCATGAATTAAGATAAAATATGAAGTGAAACCATCAAACTCACTATGCAAGTAAATGAAGCATTGTTTACCCACCCACTCCCTCAGACAGAGTCAGCAGACCAAACTGAGTTTTTTCCCCAAAATGTATTACTTTTCCTTTAAGATACACTTTTGTTGGTCAGAAAAGGTGTCGATATTTGCCTCAAGCTGTCAAGGGTTAAGACTCTCATCTTATTTGTGCCAGCAGCGTCTCTCCCACCCACACCTGTGTAGAATGAAACCTTCATCCTGCACACTGTGTGCTTATTTGCCTCTGCTTTCTGTGGTCCAACCCACAAATATTATGCACTCCACTCATACAATTCTCTGTAAGGGACTTTCAAATAAGAAAACAATTTTGAGAAAATAGTTTCATGGAGCTGACTTTTCACTGAGGCAGCTTAAGAGTCCTGGTGTTGTGTACATAGAAGTATGGCGACCTTCAGTGTTTGTGCTGTAACTCCTCAGCAGGCAAGAGGAGGACACTGCTAACCCTAAAAGCACAGATGGAGGAGTCACAAAATGTTATGTCAATAAAAGTTCAACATGGACCATTTTGTTCACGTTTTGTTGGGGCATGAAAATTGTTCTTCCTCCAAAGTGGGGCGTGACAGAAAAAGTTTGAGAACCACTGCAATAATGTATTCATCGCTTTAATGTTGCAGCTTGTAAACGTTTATTTACTTCATGTACTGCTGGGCATTTTAATCTGTAATTCAAACGGCAATCGTCATTTATTAGCTGATTAAAAAATCTAAATCTGCAAAGTAACTAGTAACAAATGTTGGAGAAATGTAGTGGAGTAAAAAGTACAATATTTTCAAGAAAGTATAGTACAAGTATGTGAAGATTCTAGTACAGAACTTGAGTAAATGTTCCAACACATTAGTACTTTTAGTCTGTTGCCAGTACAAGGTGAGCACAGAACAATCCCTATGTAGTACAAGCACTGCACAGCAGTTTAACAGCTCAGCAGCCCATTGTTTGTGACAGTTATCATATTATGATGGTTTCTTTTGGCAGATTAACAAGCTTTTATTGAGGACGTAACTTATATTGAACCACAGCTGACTCTCACTCACCAGTTACCAGCGTCACTGCTAACAGCTGCCGAGTGTGTCAGCGACGCTGGTGGTTCAGTGAAGTCTGTCTGTGTTAAAGGTTCATCCGTACATGAACTTCCCTCAGCGGTGTTGCTCTGTGAGTCCTGTCGGGCATGTCTTCACTAATGTCTCCCATGCATCAGTCCAAAGCCTCAGACTGGGACAAAGCGCCAGCTTGAAGCTATTGAAGCCTTCGAAGACGTCAAACCTGAGCTGACGGTGAAGGAGACGGAAGAGGTGGAGCCAAAGAAGGCCAAGCTGTCACGCAGGGAGTCTCCGACTAAAGTCAAGCCAGACAAAGGTACAGTACAGGTGCGGTTTGGTGTTAAAGGGATAGGTTGGATATTTAGAAGTGGGGTTGTATTGGGTGCCTCCATATTCAGTATTACCTACAGTAGATGGAGTTTGGACAAACACAGGAGTACCAGCACATCAGCAAAGTAATGTACTGCTGTGGACACATTTTAGACTCAGTAGCAGTTTAAATGTACACTATATTTAGAATATTTTCAGATGGGGAACTGAACAGAAGAGTGAAACTAATCTATACTGTTTCTTGTCAAAGTGTGGTATCTTTGGCACATGGGAGAAGTCTGCAAGAAAGCCCTTTGTTCCTGTGAATCTCCTCAGGTTTATAAAGCTACTTGATCATGTTGTGGGTTACAATAAACCCTCTCTGGCAGAAAGCCCTGAAGGCAAACTTGTCCCGTGAGCGTGGCTTTGAAGAGACCATAGATAAGTTTTCCTTTCAGTTCAGTTGCCCGTCAGAAGGGCTGTGTGACAGCGAGATAAAGCGCTGAAAATATTCTAAATATAGCTTCAACTTAAAAGCATTCCATTCTTTTTTTAGGTGTCTAAAATGCGTCCACAGCAGTACATTGCTTTGCTGGTACAATTGCCTCTTTTTCCAAGATGGGGGTGTGCCGACTGTCTACCTCATACAACCCCACTTCAAAATACCCAAACTATCTCTTTAACTGAAAAAAGTAGAAGTCGACATGTTCAACAGGAGAGCATTTCTTCTAGGTTATCAAAGCGCTTGTCTCTTTTGACCTTATTCACATTTATCCTTGAAATAACAGGTTTTTCTGCTTTGGTACTTCATCTAGTTGGAGTTAGAATTCTCCTTACAACTGGAGTAGCTCAAGGCTGTGCACATGCTCTGAAACATGAGTTGCTTTAGGTGCCTTCTATTCATGTTTTTTAATTATTGTTGAGGTGTGATTAAGTTTGCTGTCTTGCTCTGGCCCACAGAGCTTTTGTGTTGTTGGTTCATAAATGTAGGCGGCACTCATTGCATTCCACACACAGTGATTGGTTAAAGCCTTCATGCCTGTGCAACAGCTCAGAAAAATCAACCTTCTTCTGAAAGAAATGAGCATTCTGTGTGAAAGTATTCATGACAAAAACAGTTGGTCAAATTATAATGACGTGCAAATTCATCACACTAAAAAGTCCAGTTGTCAGTTTTGAAAAACAAGCTTTGAGTAACAAGCTCAGTGTATTGTGATGATGACAGGAGCTTATTATTTCGGCTAGAAGTCTTTAGTATGCATGTACAAACATGTAGACTTGATGAGTGTATTTATTTGTTTCATAGGCTGTAACGAGCAAACGTCCTGCAATAGTCCGGGACAATCTGGTGGTATCAGTCGTTGCAATAACGTTCATCATTACCGAATGTATTCTCTCAGACACAGTGAAGGTCAAGGCTGAGCCTAAGAAGGACAAAGACACCAAGCCTCAGACTAAACCTCAGTCCAAAGCCAGCGCGAAGAAAACTTCAAACAGACAAAGCGCCTCAAAAAAGGAGAAGAACGGCGTGTCGGCTGCAGACGCGTGTCCTCCAGAGCCCGCTGAGAGCCGGGCGGGGGCCCCGTGCTCCGAGGGGGAGGAGCCTCGGCTGAGCAGCAGCTGCAGCCCGGCGCAGAAGCTTTTCCAGAGGACGCTGAGCCCGGCGGACGTCCTGCACGTTCACAGCTATGCTAAAGGAGACTACGGAGAGGGAGAAGCCAAGGAAGACAAGAAGAGCGAGGACAGTGACGATGAGACGGAGAAAGACAACAGACATGTTAGCAAAGCAGTGAGTGGACACAGGCATGACACGCACTTCAATACTCTTCTTCACATGTTCATGCACCACAACAGTCTTTTTTTCCCATGTTTTAGCCTCTCAACTATTAGTTGTGTACACTATTGTTAACATTTTTTACAACCATTTATTCAGTACATTTCATATTTTATGAAGCTATAAATGTAGAACCTAAACCTTGGTTGATCTTTTGGCTTGGCTCAGATGCATAACTCTGATAAGCAATCCAAAAAGGAAACTGTTAAGCAAACACGGTGGATTTGTTGTTTGTTGCATTTAAAGGAGGATTCTCAGCATCCAACTCTTAGCTCAAATGACGGCACATCCTTGAACATAACAAGAGTTATTTTAATCGTCCTTTCTGCATCAGAGCACTGCTATAACAAGACAGTAGTCACTGTATGGTGCCAGATGTAGGTATGTAAGCAAGGGGAAAGATTACCTTTCAGTACGGCCTTTTGGAAAGATTGTCACGCCTGGACTCTGACGGTAACAGGAGGCGTGTCTCTCCAGCAGGTAGCAGAAGAAGTGGCAGGAGATGGAGAGCCAGAGAGTGATCTAGGACAGCTGCCAGGCCACCATCCGCTCATCAAGGACGGCATGAGTGATGAAGGTCTGTCGCATCAACTACAGCAGCTTAACTAGACTGCCTCACCATCACACTTGATATTGGATGAATATCAATGCCCAGTTATAGAAGGGGGCTTTAGGTCTCTGCCGCTAGTAGTTATTAGATCTCAATCGGTGGTTGCTTCAGTCTCGCTCGAAAAATTCCATGATCATCAATTATTACCTGTCGTCTACTTCGGATCGTAACAATAAGACAGGTGGAGTCTGTAATTCTAATACTATACTCTTTTTGTCAAATTCAGTGAATATCTTCTCATAGTCAATGAAACTGACATAACACATCACACACATCACACACACACCAGACACACACCAGACACACATCACACACACATCACACACACATCACACACACATCACACACACATCACACACACATCACACACACATCACACACACATGACACACATCACACACACATCACACACACCAGACACACATCACACACACATCACACACATCATACACACATCACACACACATCACACACACCACACACGCATCACGCACACCACACACACATCACACACACATCACACACATCATACACACATCATACACATCATACACATCACACACACATCACACACATCACACACACATCACACACACATCATACACACATCACACACATCACACACACCAGACACACATCACACACACATCACACACATCACACACACATCACACACACATCACACACACATCACACACACATCACACACACATCACACACATCACACACACCAGACACACACACCAGACACACACACACATCACACACACACATCATACACACTTCATACACACATCACACACACATCACACACACATCACACACACATCACACACACACCAGACACACACCAGACACACATCACACACACATCACACACACATCACACACACATCACACACACATCACACACACATCACACACACATGACACACATCACACACACATCACACACACACCACACACACATCACACACACATCACACACATCACACACACATCACACACACATCACACACACATCACACACACATCACTCACACACACATCACACACACATCACACACATCACACACACATCACACACACATCACACACACATCACACACACATCACACACACATCACACACACCAGACACACACACCAGACACACACACCAGACACACACACATCATACACACTTCATACACACATCACACACACATCACACACACATCACACACACACCAGACACACACCAGACACACACATCGCACACACACATCATATACACATCACACATATCATACACATCACACACACATCACACACACATCACACACATCATACACACATCATACACACATCATACACACATCATACACACATCATACACACACATCATACACGTATCACACACATCATACACGTATCACACACACCTCACACACATCACACACACATCACACACACATCATACACACATCACACATATCATACACATCATACACATCACACATATCATACACATCACACACACATCACACACACCAGACACACACACCACACACACACATCATACACATCATACACACATCACACACACATCACACACACATCACACACACATCACACACACATCACACACACATCACACACACATCACACATATCATACACATCACACATATCATACACATCACACACACATCACACACACATCACACACACCAGACACACACACCACACACACACATCATACACATCATACACACATCACACACATCACACACATCATACACGCATCACACACACATCACACACACATCACACATATCATACACATCACACACACATCATACACATCTCACACACATCATACACACATCATACACACATCATACACACATCATACACACATCACACACACATCACACACACATCACACACACATCACACACACATCACACACACATCACACACATCATATAAATCACATACACATCACACACACATCATACACATCACACACACATCATACACACATCACACACACATCACACACACATCACACACACATCACACACACATCACACACACATCATACACACATCACACACACATCGCACACATCGTACACACATCACACACATCACATACACATCACACACACATCATACACATCACACACACATCATACACACATCACACACACATCACACACACATCACACACACATCACACGCACATCATACACACATCACACACATCACACACATCACACACACATCACACACACATCATACACACATCACACGCACATCACACACATCATACACACATCACACGCACATCACACACATCATACACACATCACACACATCATACACATCACACACACATCACACACATCACACACACATCATACACATCACACACACATCATACACATCACACACACATCATACACATCATACACATCACACACACATCACACACACATCATACACATCACACACACATCATACACATCACACACACATCATACACACATCACACACATACACACATCACACACACATCATACACACATCACACGCACATCATACACACATCACACACATCACACACATCACACACATCACACACATCACACACACATCATACACACATCACACGCACATCACACACATCATACACACATCACACACATCATACACATCACACACACATCACACACATCACACACACATCACACACATCACACACACATCATACACATCACACACACATCACACACACATCACACACACATCACACACATCACACACACATCACACACACATCACACACACATCATACACACATCACACACATCATACACACATCACACGCACATCACACACATCATACACACATCACACACATCACACACATCATACACATCACACACACATCACACACATCATACACACATCATACACACATCACACACATCACACACACATCACACACATCACACACATCACACACACATCACACATCACACACACATCATACACATCACACACACATCACACACACATCATACACACATCACACACATCATACACACATCACACACACATCACACACACATCATACACACATCACACACATCATACACACATCACACGCACATCACACACATCATACACACATCATACACACATCACACGCACATCATACACACATCACACACATCACACACACATCACACACACATCACACACACATCATACACACATCACACACATCATACACACATCATACACACATCACACGCACATCATACACACATCACACACATCACACGCACATCACACACATCATACACACATCACACACATCATACACACATCACACACATCACACACATCACACACACATCACACACACATCACACACATCACACACACATCATACACATCACACACACATCACACACACATCATACACATCACACACACATCACACACACATCACACACACATCACACACACATCACACACACATCACACACACATCACACACATCACACACACATCATACACATCACACACACATCATACACATCACACACACATCATACACACATCACACACATCACACACACATCACACGCACATCACACACATCATACACACATACACATCACACACATCATACACACATCACACACATCATACACACATCACACACACATCACACACATCACACACACATCACACACATCATACACACATCACACACATCACACACACATCACACACACATCATACACATCACACACACATCACACACACATCACACACATCACACACATCACACACACATCACACACATCACACACACATCACACACATCACACACATCATACACACATCACACACATCATACACACATCATACACATCACACACATCACACACATCATACACATCACACACACATCACACACATCACACACATCACACACATCACACACACATCACACACATCATACACATCACACACACATCACACACATCACACACATCACACACACATCATACACACATCATACACATCACACACACATCACACACATCACACACACATCACACACACATCACACACACATCACACACACATCACACACATCACACACACATCACACACATCATACACATCACACACACATCACACACATCATACACATCACACACACATCACACACACATCACACACATCACACACACATCATACACATCACACACACATCATACACATCACACACACATCACACACACATCACACACACATCACACACACATCACACACACACCACACACACACATCACACACATCACACACACATCACACACATCATACACGCATCACACACACATCACACACACATCACACACACCAGACACACACACCACACACACACATCATACACATCATACACACATCACACACATCACACACATCATACACGCATCACACACACATCACACACACATCACACACACATCACACATATCATACACATCACACACACATCATACACATCACACACACATCATACACATCACACACACATCACACACATCATACACACATCACACACATCATACACACATCATACACACATCACACACATCACACACACATCACACACACATCTCACACACATCATATAAATCACACACACATCATACACATCACACACACATCACACACACATCATACACACATCACACACACATCACACACACATCACACACACATCACACACACATCATACACATCATACACACATCACACACACATCACACACATCGTACACACATCACACACATCATACACACATCACACACATACACACATCACACACACATCATACACACATCACACGCACATCATACACACATCACACACATCACACACACATCACACACACATCATACACACATCACACGCACATCACACACATCATACACACATCACACGCACATCACACACATCATACACACATCACACACATCATACACATCACACACACATCACACACATCACACACACATCATACACATCATACACACATCACACACATACACACATCACACGCACATCATACACACATCACACACATCACACACATCACACACATCACACACACATCACACACATCACACACACATCACACACACATCATACACACATCACACGCACATCACACACATCATACACACATCACACACACATCACACACACATCATACACACATCACACACACATCATACACATCACACACACATCATACACATCACACACACATCACACACACATCACACACACATCACACACACATCACACACATCACACACACATCATACACATCATACACACATCACACACATACACACATCACACGCACATCATACACACATCACACACATCACACACATCACACACACATCACACACACATCATACACACATCACACGCACATCACACACATCATACACACATCACACACACATCACACACACATCATACACACATCACACACACATCATACACATCACACACACATCATACACATCACACACACATCACACACACACATCACACACACATCACACACATCATACACATCACACACACATCACACACATCACACACACATCATACACACATCACACGCACATCACACACATCATACACACATCATACACACATCACACACATCACACACATCATACACATCACACACACATCACACACATCATACACACATCATACACACATCATACACACATCACACACATCACACACATCACACACACATCACACACATCACACACATCATACACATCACACACATCACACACACATCACACACATCACACACACATCATACACATCACACACACATCACACACACATTATACACATCATACACACATCACACACACATCACACACATCATACACACATCACACACACATCACACACACATCATACACACATCACACACATCATACACACATCACACGCACATCACACACATCATACACGCATCACACGCACATCATACACACATCACACACATCACACACACATCATACACACATCACACGCACATCACACGCACATCACACACATCATACACACATCACACACATCATACACACATCACACACATCACACACACATCATACACATCACACACACATCACACACACATCATACACATCACACACACATCACACACACATCACACACACATCACACACACATCACACACACATCACACACACACCACACACACATCACACACATCACACACACATCATACACATCACACACACATCATACACATCACACACATCATACACACATCACACGCACATCACACACATCATACACACATACACACATCACACACATCATACACACATCACACACATCATACACACATCACACACATCATACACACATCACACACATCATACACACATCATACACACATCACACGCACATCATACACACATCACACACATCACACGCACATCACACACATCATACACACATCACACACATCATACACATCACACACATCATACACACATCACACGCACATCATACACACATCACACACATCACACGCACATCACACACATCATACACACATCACACACATCACACGCACATCACACACATCATACACACATCACACACATCACACACATCATACACACATCACACACATCATACACACATCACACACATCATACACACATCATACACACATCACACGCACATCATACACACATCACACACATCACACGCACATCACACACATCACACACATCACACACACATCACACACATCACACACACATCATACACATCACACACACATCACACACACATCATACACATCACACACACATCACACACACATCACACACACATCACACACACATCACACACATCACACACACATCATACACATCACACACACATCATACACATCACACACACATCATACACACATCACACACATCATACACACATCACACGCACATCACACACACATCACACACACCACACACACATCACACACATCATACACATCACACACACATCACACACATCACACACATCACACACACATCACACACATCACACACATCACACACACATCACACACATCATACACATCACGCAACATACACACACATCATACACATCACACACACATCATACACATCACACACACATCATACACATCACACACACATCATACACATCACACACACATCATACACATCACACACACATCACACACATCACACACACATCACACACATCATACACACATCACACACATCACACACACATCACACACATCACACACATCACACACACATCATACACATCACACACACATCACACACATCATACACATCACACACACATCATACACATCACACACACATCACACACATCACACACACATCACACACATCATACACACATCACACACATCACACACACATCACACACATCACACACACATCATACACATCACACACACATCACACACATCATACACATCACACACACATCATACACATCACACACACATCATACACATCACACACACATCACACACACATCACACACATCATACACATCACACACACATCACACACACATCACACACATCACACACACATCATACACACATCACACACATCACACACACATCATACACATCACACACATCACACACACATCATACACATCACACACACATCACACACATCACACACACATCATACACATCACACACACATCACACACATCACACACACATCATACGCACATCACACGCACATCACACACATCATACACATCACACACACATCACACACATCATACACACATCACACACATCATACACACATCATACACACATCACACACATCACACACATCATACACACATCACACACATCATACACACATCACACACACATCACACACACATCATACACACATCACACGCACATCACACACACATCATACACACATCATACACATCCCTGGATCTGTAAATAGGGAAAAATCAAAGTCGCTCCAACTGAGCCCCAGTGCTGTACCGAGGGTCACTGTTTACATTCGAAGCTTGTCAATGAAGCTTTGAATGTCTGTGTGCGATTCGACCTCTTTTGACCGCAGCGAAAATGTTGGTTTCGAAAGAATAAACTCCAACAAATGTGGATTGAAGCAGAATATTGCATTAGATAAAAACTCTTTGTAAAGTTTTAAAATTATTACATCTATCTTTTTAAAATATGTTTTGACTTTGTGACAGATACATGGATACGGTGGAGGCGATCGCTCTGTGTGTCTGTTTGTTTTTTAAATAATTAACGTACAGAACGAGTTTATAGATTATGTATTTATAAGGGCATGGAGAGCAAATATGAACAGAGACACCGACCATGCGGTCACCTTTTGTTCCGCCAGCAGAGGCCGCTATGGACAGCCTTTACATTTTTCCTTCATTGAAAAGAATCAAATAAAATCCTTCAATAACAGAAAATATTTGGTCAACAAGACCTCTGATCTGAACGCGTATGCTAACTTTGCTGTTGTGCTTGTTTGTCCCTCAGAGGCTCCGGAGGAGGCCCCCCCAGTGGAGGAGGGTGGTCTGGAAGGGGAGAGCTGGGCTAAACCTCTGGCTCACCTGTGGCAGAGCAGACCTCCCAACCTGAAGAAAGAGAGGGTGTACAACCAGCGCATGGGATCCAAAGCTCCATATTGCTCCATCTGTACGCTGTTCCACACATACCAGCAGGTAATGGTATAAAGTAGCAGCAAACAAACACAATTTTGACATCCTTGTACTGTACTCTAGTACTGTATTTCTAAGTACAGTACTTGAGTACATCAACGTAGCTGCATTCCTCCAAAAGAGAAGGTGGTGCGACCAAACTGATGTACCAATCAGAGAATAGGTAACAGCAGTAGAGAAGTTCTGCTGAAGTGTGTGCATGCTTTGTCTGCCATCAGACTGAATGTGCGAGTGGTGTCGACGGTCCCGTCATGCTGGGCAGTGGGCGGATGCGGACCAAGCCTCTGATCCCGGAGATGTGTTTCACCACCACCACAGAGGAGGACTCCGAGTGTGAGGAGCAGCCCGTCACGCCTCACCTGGAGGAAGACGGAACCAGCCTCCTCATCAGCTGCTCTCGGTGCAGCATCCGGGTTCACACCAGTCAGTACACACACACACACACACACATGTCTCATGATCAGAGTTTTCATTCCCTAACGTTTCTATATGTCATCATGACAGAAATGTGCTACTATAGAATTAGACGGCAGATCTTTGCCATAACACAAGCACTTAAAGCTGCACTGACTTGACTAACACACCGTGATAATGATTCTCTGAGCTGCCACAGTGTGTCAGGCTGTCTCTGTGTGTGTTCCAGGCTGTTACGGTGTGGATCCTGCCAGTGTGAGCAAGGAGTGGAAATGTGCGCGCTGCAAGTCCAACGCCATGACTGAGGTCAGTGACGTCGTTTAATCTGAGTTAGTGCCTCAGGCTTAAAGTAGTTGTTTCTAATGGCTCACAACCATTAGGGTTCATCGTACATTGTTTTGTTCTTCACAAATCAAATTTTCCAAAATTCTGTATACAATCTGGTTTCAACATTCATATTATTTTTTTATTTGCTCAGTCAGAAATCGACTTACCCAAAGACACTTTTGACTATTAGCGGTTATCAAAATAACAACAAAGAATGAAGTTAATTGTTGTGTGTAGTCGTTATTTATGTAAATTAATCTGGAGTTTCACCCACGTCCTCTAATGCCACCCAACTAAACTCCTGTTTCCAGGATAATTGAAATACTCTTGCGCTTCAGCTCGTAAACTTTGTTTTTACCGGCCGCTGTTTTCTCCCAAATCCCCAATCGTCACTTTGCATGTTCATCTCTCAACAGAGATGGGCTCCTGAGCCACTTCCATCATCAGCTTCAGACATGACTCGATTTACTAACCCAACGTGGTTGAGCCTACATTGTTTGCTCATGCACTTCATTTCCCTCCGTTTCCCACTTTTAAACCTGGTACGTAGTGTAGGTGTAGTTTTAGTGTGATTGACAGCGCCACGTGTCATGTACTCCTGGTGAGCCTTTCTACGCTAAAGGTTTGTCCTGAATGTAAACGAGTCGACTGAAGCTTAGTCTGTACTCGCCGTAGTGAAGCTGGCGCACGCCAGATAATGACGTCGTCGCCTCAAAATTGTTGTAACTTGATGCGCACGCGATCACAAGATTGTTACAAATAGTTGACTGATAAAAGCACGATATACATGTCTAGGGATTCTACAAAGAAGGCCAATAGGCTTTTTGATGCTTCAGAAACAGGAGGTCTTAAATATCTACATGTCAGTAAATATTTTGCAGGATATTAATCCTTTGTTTCTTTATAATTCATGCAATACTTGACATCTTCCTTTACAGTTCTTGTATACAGGTAATAAAGTAGGCCATGAATATGAGGTATGAGTTTACAGATGATTACAATCCCTCCTCGTCATACTGGAGGTTGGTTCATGGCGTTTACAGTCTACGGGCATATCTATGAGTGACACTCGTAGTCTTTTTGATTCTTCACAGTTCATTTAGTTTTTTTGCTCTCTTGCGTTTGTAAGAATAATGCAGCTGATGAGCAGTCTGCAGTCTGTATACTTGAGAACTGAGGTGTCTGCTCACATGTACAGTTAGTTTCTTTAGACTGTTGATTGATGTCATGTTCTATTTGCAGAATTGCTGTTTGTGTTCACTGAGAGGTGGAGCCTTGCAGAAAGCCAACAACAGCAAGTAAGTTGTTCCAGAGTCATCAGGCACATCTGCACGTTGATCATGGCGTCATCATATCATGAATCAGCTCTTTTACGCTACACAGGAACAACAACACATGTCGCTTGCTAACCGGTCCACACATCCGGACTGATCGTACCTGTGGGTAAACCCTGGTGTGCTGCCGATAGCCGTGTAGGAACAATGTTGGACAGTCACGGCCACCGTGACCTCACGGCCGGCCCATTCTCGTGAACTTGATATCTCAGGAACTCCTGCGGGGAATATCTTCATATTTGGAATATAAATATCCACCCAGACCCAAAGAATGAACTGATTCGAATTTGGTGGTCAAAGGTCACTGTGACCTCACAAAACATTTTTTGCCATAACTCAAGAATTGATATAGATAGATAGATATAAACTTTATTCATCCCCAGGGGTAAATTAGATAGCAGCAGCAATTTACAGAGTCAAATATAACGTATGGCATGCACAATATATACAGTACAATAAAATAACACAGCAGATATTGAATTTGAAGGAATAGATTCATAAAAAAAAAGATAAAATAGAATAAAAAATAGAAATGCGCAGTATATACCATGAATAGAGTGGTATTAATTAAATTAACAACTAGTAAACTAAACTACCTGGACAGTAGAGCCAGGATCACCAACAACAACAACAACCGTGTAGCGTTGGTGTTGTAGTCATGTGAAGGACGACGGCAGGAATGTTCTCCTATATCGGTCCTTGTGACAGTGGAGCTGCATCAGTCTGTTGGAGAAAGTGCTCCTCTGTCCCTGCAGGAGGTGGTGGAGAGGGTGGTCCGGGTTATCCAACATGGATAATAGTTTCTTCAGTGTCCTCTCCACCACCTCTTCCAGATTGTCTTGTTTGCAGCCAATGATGGAGCCGGCCTTCTTAACTAGTTTATTAACTCTGTTGGTGTCTCCGGCTCCAATGCTGCTCCCCCAGCAGACTACAGAAGTACAGTGCACTGGCCACAACAGACTGGTAGGACATCTCCAGCATCTTGCTGCACACGTTGAAGGATCAAAGTTTCCTGAAGAAGAAGCGTCGACTCCTCCTCTTCTTGTACACAGCGTTGATGTTTGTCTTCCAGTTCAGTCTGCTGTCGATGGAGACACCCAGGTACTTGTACTCCTCCACCATGTCCACATCCTCTCCCTGAACTTTCACCGGTTGTGGAGCAGTCGTCTTCCTCCTGAAGTCGACCACCATCTCTCTGGTCTTGGCCACGTTCAGACGCAGGTGATTTCTACCGGCCCACTCCACAAAGTCCTCCACTACTGCCCTGTACTCCTCCTCCCGTCCGTCCCTTACACACCGACCACTGCAGAGTCATCAGAGAACTTCTGCAGATGGCATGACCCAGAGTTGTACTGGAAGTCAGTGGTGTACAAGGTGAACAGGAAGGGAGACAGAACAGTTCCCTGTGGGACTCCAGTATCACTGACCACCGCATCAGACAGCACACGGCCCAGTGGGACAAACTGTGGTCTGCCCGTGAGGTAGTCAGTGATCCAGGAGACGGTGGACACGTTCACCCCCACCACCCGCAGCTTCTCACTGAGCAGCACTGGTTGGATGGTGTTGAATGCACTGAAATCAAAGAAAGTGATTCTCACAGAGCCACCGGTTCATCCAGGTGCGACTGAGCTCGTTGCAGCAGGTAGATGATGGCATCGTCCACCCCCACATGAAGCTGGTATGCAAATTGCAGAGGGTCCAGTGAGGATTTCACCTGCGGTCGGAGGTGGGCCAAGACCAGCCTCTCCAGCACCTTCATCACATGGGATGTGAGGGCAACTGGTCGGTAGTCGTTGAGGCCAGATGGTGTCGTCGTCTTCGGTGCAGGAACCAGGCACGACGTCTTCCACAGCACCGGGACTTCCTCCTGCTTCAGTCTCAGGTTGAAGAGGTGTTGCAGGACAGCTGGACGGCGCAGGTCTTCAGGACCCTGGGGCTGATGCCATCAGGTCCTTCAGCTTTGCCTTGGTGGAGTCTCTCCAGCTGTCTCCTAACCTGGCCAGTCGTCACAGAGAGGGGGGGGGGGCTCTGTGTCCATGCAGCTCACCAGGGGGGACAGAGGGGGAGGTGTGGTGTGTGGAGGAGACAGATGAGGGCTGTGAGCTAAACCTATTGAAGAAAGAGTTTAGCTCGTTGGCCTCTCCAGGGAGCCCCCTGGTTGTCTGCCTCCAACCTTGAAGCCGGTAATCTGCTTCATCCCTGACCACACCTCCCTCACGTTGTTCTGCTGGAGTTTGGCCTCCAGCTTCCTCCTGTAAGAGTCCTTGCACTCCCTGAGCTTCATCTTGAGGTCGCGCTGGACTCTCCTGATCTCAAAATGATATAATTATGACGATTTTACACAAATGCATAAAATGATGAAGCAGAGACATGTTGGACAGTGCAACTGCGACTGCTAGGTGGAGGCTACTGCGAGGCAGTAATTCTAGTTTTTACCTGATAATGCTACATTGTGAGCTAGAGCTAGTTAACGTTAGCTGTTAGCAACCAGTGAGCAGCACAGTCCTCCAATTACATTGATGATCAAGCTCTATTCAGTGGAAATGAGTCTTGGGTGAAGGTAGATTATAACGTTATCATGATGTGTTCAAATGTAATCTTGGAAGATGTCGTGTTGGTGAGAAACTTGAATGAATCCAGTTGTTTGATGGAGATGTTTTCACAGTAAAATAGATGTTCGAGATGAACTATGACCTGGTAAGCTTCCTAACACTAGCTCATTAAAACTACCAGTGACACAATTTAATTTATCAATTAAAGTACAATCTTTTATTTCCTAATCATTTAAATTGTGTGTTTGTGTGCAAATCACCACTTTATATGACATCAAATATGAGTAATGTTACAGGAAAACACAAACGTACACTCATAACGCCACACAGCAGAAGACCAGCAGCACACACTACATGGTTACATGTCACAGCCATGCACATAGGAGATGTGTGCTTTAGCAAATGAACAGAAAAGGCTGCTTACTGCTGGATGCAGTTGCGTTATTAACACTTGTGTGTGTTGCAGGTGGGTACATGTGCTGTGTGCAGTGGCTGTGCTGGAGGCCCGCTTTGTCAACATCACTGACAGAAGTCCTGTGGATTTAAGTGGAATCCCTTTGCAGAGATTTAAACTGGTGAGTTCACATTACAGTCACCCTCTGGATAAACTGTCATTACATTCTCCAGTGACTGAGGCTCAAACAATAGCCAGCATCAACTGATTGCTACTCAAAGCAAGGGGGAGTAAAGCCACCTGTTCACAGTAGATTGAAGATAATGTCCATTTTCCACCGCACTCCTTCCATCTGTACAAGTCTCTTTAACAGAAATCCACTTTTTCTTGACGAATAGAGATGAACGGCCGACAAAGAACTGATTTGCTGATAAGAAAGAGCCAGTGAAGAGTTGAGAGATTCCTTGGAGTCAGGGATTTTCAGAATATGTTGTCAGGTCAAGCACTGGTGTCCACACTCCTTGTAGTGCTGTAGCCCACAGAACTAAAAGGAGGACAGACTGGAAAGTGAGGGAATCTCCAGCCATCTGTGCTGTAGAAATCCTGCAGGGCATTTGATCTAACAGGATGTGAAGCCATGACGTGTAAAGGCTTCAGCTGCGCTCAAACTATTACCGGCCCTTGTGTGTGTTCACGCCACTTACTCTTGAGTCATTTCCCATCCGCTGCACTTTGCTGAGCCTTGGCTCCTGTGTTTGAATCCGTGACAGAAATGTTACTACTGTAAGAAGAGGATGAAGAAGGCGTCCGGCTGCTGCGTGCAGTGCTCCCACGGCCGCTGTCCCACCGCCTACCACCCCACCTGTGCCCAGGCTGCCGGTGTACTCATGCAGCCCGACCAATGGCCCTTTGTGGTGCATGTCACCTGCTGTCGACACAAAGGCCCCACTCAGATTGAGGTAAGGAGCTTCTGGGGCTCTGACGTACTGTCAACTTGAGATGCACTTTTTTCACTGCCAGTACTGCAGTGCTGTTACATTAAAGCGCACCAAATGTGAGGAACTACTGCAGGTAGTGAGTCATGAAGACGTGATTTCCTGACTCCCCTCTGACAGCGCAATAAAGCAGCCATGCACGAGCTGACTGTGGGACAGAAGGTGATATGCAAGCACAAGAATGGCCGCTACTACCAGTGTGACGTGGTGCAGCTGTCTAAAGAGACGTTCTACGAGGTCAACTTTGATGACGGTTCCTTCAGTGACAATCTCTTCCCCGAAGACATCGTGGTAGGTTTCGCTAGCTTATCTTCATCTGGTCATTGAAAAGAAAACTCCCAAAAACGTTAAAAACAGCACACAGCCAGTAAAAATGTGTCATTTTCCTTTAAAGTACCTCATATTGTGTCTTTTGGTAAATGTGAACCTACTTTAGCCGTGTTTCCATCCATTTATTTTTACATCATTTTGCAGTATCTCATTAGAAGCTGTATGGAAATGCCAAAATTCAATAAGCTCCCTCAGTTAAGCAAGAAAGGTTTTCACTCCCTTTGAGGTGTTTTTGTCCAACTTGACCCACCTAAGAAGCCATCATTGAAATCTGTTAGCAAAGGGCAGACACTTTGCAAAAACCCTTTTGAAATTTGATGAACCATCAGTCAATCAAAGTCAGTGCAAAGTGAAAACACCTTCTCTGTGGAGGAATCCTTTCAATGAAGAAATACTCTCTAGTTCTGATAGAACTGATGCTATTGCAGCAGCTACACTAACCTCCATTGGAGGCATTAAGCTGCGGCCATAGCTGCCAGTAGCTCCTTCTGTTGTTGAACAAAAGGTTTGGATTATGGAACTGCATTTTAAGTTCTGACACAGCAAACATTTCACTCACACGACTTATCAGCTGTTTCTGCTGTCGGCGTCTTCCTCAATATTTCCAGAACGTAACATAATAATATCTCTGGACAACATGGCCAATACTAGCTGATATGACAGAACAATCCAAACTTGCCCAATTGAGACAAATTCCCGGAGACCTCTCTCCATTTATCTCTTATCGACGGTTAGATGGGCAAGGCGACTTGTTTTGTTTTTCTAGTTCCCAACTTCTACTTCCATTGACAGATAGATGCATAGATATATACTTTATTCATCCCCAGGGGGAAATTAGTATGTTACAGCAGCAAGGATATACTTCTGCAAACGAAGTAACAGAGTAAATACAAATATTAAAAAATGCACAATATATGCACTAAAATAACAGAGTAGGACATATTAAATATAAGGATAGTTGCTGAATATTGCTGTTTACTGGCGGATTCGGCCACACGTAGCCTGTAGCGGCAACTTGCTAAGCTGTGCTGTAGCCGAGACATCAGTCGATGGAAACGCCTTTCAAAAGTTTGCTTCAAATTGATTAATTGAATGAAAACACGGCTTATGATATACAGTTGTGTTCAAAATAATAGCAGTGTGTTTAAGAAATCCTTGTAATAGCTTTTATTCCCATACAGTGTATTGGGAACACTGCACATTCTATTCCAAATCAAAACATGAAGAGAAATGTGTCAAATTTGTTATTACTTTGCAGAAAGTGAAGACAAATGAAATGCAGTGTCTGCATTTGTCTTTACAAATTCAAACATTTACTGTATAAACTGAGAAATGCTTGAAGATTAAGCTTTCCTGTGAATCACTGAACTAATATTTAGTTGTACAACCACTTTCTGAGAACATCTGTGTTGCATGGAGTCGACCACCTTGTGGCACCTGTGAACAGGTATTCCAGCCCAGGACGATTGGACTATATTCCACAATTCCTCTGCATTTCGTGTTTTTTCCCTCAGAAACAGCATTTTTGATGTCAGCCCACACGGTTTCTATTGGAGTAAGGTCCGGGGATTGGGCTGGCCACTCCATAACATTAATCTTGTTGGTCTGGAACCAAGATGCTGCTGGCTTACTGCTGTGTTTGGGGTCGTTGCCTTGTTGAAACCCATTTCAATGGCATTTCCTCTTCGGCATGAGGCAACATGACCTCTGAAGTATTTTGATGTATTCAAACTAATCCATGATCCCTGGTATGCGATAAATAGGCCCGACACCATAGTATGAGAAACATCCCCATGTCATGATGCTTGCGCCACCATGCTTCACTGTCTTCACAGTGTACTGTGGCTTGAATTCAGTGTTTGGGGGTCTTCTGACAAACTGTCTGCGGCCCCTAGAACCCCAAACACTTGATATGAACTTACATTTTCATGTAGATGTTACTTTGTCAAGAGCAAGGGGTGAAATGATTTGTGTCCTCGTGATTATTTCTATCTATTATGATGATCTACTCGTGTCAAGATGCATACAACTGTCCCTTGGTTCAGTCAGAACTCTGCAGCGTGTGTGTTTCGTCCTTTAGAGCCGTGACTGTACTGAGCTCGGACCGCCACCTCAGGGTGACGTGGTTCAGGTGCGATGGACAGACGGCCTGGTGTATGGGGCCAAGTTTGTGGCAGCACATGCCATCCACATGTATCTGGTAAGATTTTGTGTGCGTGTGTGTTTTGTGTCGCACCACCAACAGCGACTCCAGAGAAGTATTGATGGGGGAAAGAGGGTGATATGGAGACCTTAAGGGGTGGAAATGAATATATGCAGATTTAATGGAAAACAATCACAAATATCAATATTTGTGTGGCAAAGCCCCCAAAAAACTCAAAACATCACATTGTTGTAGCACATGGGTAAAGCATTGAATAGATACCAAAAGGTGGCATTAGAAATCAATGAATCATTTTATCCCCAAAATACACCTATTCACACATATTGTTATTGAACATAAGCACTTAGCATGAAATGTGGCTCGAACATGTTATCAAATAATCTGTTAATTAGCATTTTTTTAACATGTTATTTTTAAATTGATCTTAATGAATGGGTTAAATTTGACACTCGGCTACAATGAAACTGCATCCATGATGTCCGGTTTGAGTAACGGATCCATGAGCTTGAGGCGTATCAGTGACCAGAACGCTGCACAGCAGTTAATGATATCTGGAGGAAGAAATCCAGTGGTCTGGATGGGTGCGAGGTAAACGGTCATGTTACCAGGTCGTCACCAGGAAGGTGCACTTATTGGACGTGTTTGTGCTGTTGTGTGTTTGAACATGACCTTAGGCATGAAGGCCATATTACAATCAACACAATGTGCCGTCTATTGCTGAACCCAAAGACTGAGCATGTAGTCCTCATGAGTTCAAACTAAAGCCAGGAACTGAGCGAATGGATCGCCATTGTTTCTATGGATGACGTCAAGTGTCGTGAATGAACTCACTATTTCTACAGCGATTGGTCGATAGGGTCTCTGTTAGTGAACGTGAAATAAAATATGCATTACAAAGCAGATAACACCATGAAACTCCCCCAGTTACATGAAGACAATATCTTTTTGGTATTACAAGTTTTCTGAAATGTTTCTTTAACTTTTGGTGAATTTAGGAGAAATCTTCAGATCACATAGACAGAGTAGTATAATACAAGTTTTCTCTCCACTCGTCTGAAAGAAGACATGTTATGGAAGCAGAATAGTCCAAAATATCTAAATGTACCAGTGTATAAAAAGTAAAAATCGTATTGCTTGTACTTGCTTTCATTTGACAATTAGCACAAATTGAACTGGGTAATTGCGTGATAGCCATGAAATCAGCATAACTCAGCACATGTATTTATTTATTGCAGTTTGTGAGCAGTTACTGCACTAATGTCAAACAAAGTGAGGTCAGAGGAGAAGACTTGGTTTGATCAATAATTCTCAACGGATGCTGAGATGTTTGAAGTTGATCTGCGTTTCTCCAGAGTCACAGCAGTGGAGAGTTGTTCTAACTGTCCTCTGGTGTTACTTGATCAGATCCTAAAGTAACTTGCCTGTTTCTTTCGAAACACGGGACACGGTGCCTTACCAGCAATAGCCTGAGTGTGAGCCGGTCTCAGTGACCCAGGAGTCCTCTGGACCGCTAAGGTCTCTGACTTCAGACGGTGCGAGTCATTCACCAAAGATTTTAGCTCTGAAAGCAGCTGCTAGGCTTTAGGAGTCCCCCAAACTCATTCACGATCTATTTCCATCTTTTTAGAATGCCCTGTCCAGGCAGAATCATTGCAGTCTTTTAAAGGACTTTCAATTAACGTCAAATGGCTTTATTGGCATCAAGTAACACTGTTGGTCTTAAGTTGTGGTGTCATTTTGGATGCTGTCTTCTTTTCCAGTCTATCCTTTCTTCTTTGTCTCCGCTCCTGCTGCAATTGTGGCCAGAGGCATTATGTTCACATAGACTCAAAGATGAACTGATTTTGGTGGTCAAAGATCACTGTGACCTCACTAAACACATTTTTGCCCATAACACAAGAATCCATATTCTATGTATGACAATTTCACACAAATGTGTAACAAGATAAAATGATGAAGTGATGACATTTTGGACAGACATGGATGTAAACTGCAACATGACTGATTTGTAATTGAAAGGGGATATTCACATTCTTTTATTAAGTCCCATTCACACATGCAGCCCATTCCCAAAATGTTCCTGAACATTTTGGGAATGTGCTGCAAGTGTGAATGGGAGCAGGGAGAGGTATTCATGGGAATCTGCTCTTGCAGTTTCCCACCTAAAGACCTCTGAACACTTGAGGGGAACCGGCAGTATGGCTGAGTTATTAACAGTAATGTTGCAGGGACAAGAACGTAAAGAGGTTACATCTATCGCTTTCACATGGAGCGAGCAAACTAATCCGCTGATGATGTTGGGTCGGTGAAGGTTGATTACATACGCACAGTATATACAACAGCCAGTTACATTTGGGGGGAGGAATGCAATTTTATTTCAATCCTCATAAATGATGTTCAAGAAGCAAGTCCTTTTTCGGGCTTTGTGATACTCAAAAAAATGTATCCACCGTATTACAGCAGCAACCGTAGCGAAGCAGTAGGCTCCGGCGGATGCTAGGATGTAAGCGCAGGTTTGTGATTGGCCAGTGAGCTCAGTCCTGGAACATGCACGCAGTGCACTTTTGTTCATTTGGTAAATGATGGTCCATTTAGCGTCAAACAGACCATAAAGCAGGGGATGCTTTAGGGCGGGGCTTACTGTGATTGACAGGTCGCTGTCTCTACCAGAGACGTACACGGCGTCTCTAAATCACTCCTGCACATTCCAAATATGGTAACTTCTGTTCATCGGTTGCAAAAAACCAACATGACGTCGGCCGTAATGCAATATGGTGATGGTAAAAACGCCAAACTCGAGGCTTCATAACATCAGTCCACAAACCAATGGGTGGGGTCACGATGACCACGTCCACTTCTTATATGCAGTCTATGGCAGAGACAGACAGACAGGACCTCTTTGACGGCCCACCGATGCAGCTGGGCTGCACTGGGATTTGTCCCAGTATGCCAGATGGCCAGGACGCCACTGCCTTGCCCCATCTTCTTCTTCTGTTGAGTGTTATGGCATTCGTCATTCACGAGCGCTGCATTACCACCATCTGCTTGACTGTCCCTTGCCCGCATCTATGCCAGCATTGCCACGTCATGTGGGGAAAGGCGCAGGACTGAAATGAAAGATTTTCACAGCAATTTAATAGCCCCTTATTAGTCCCATTTGGGGTTCGAGTACCGGTACCGAAGGTCCAAATGGACTTTTCATCAAGAAATATGAAAAATGGTCCAGACATGTAAATTATCGGATAAAAAAAATAGTCTGGGCAAAATCATCATGCAAGTCATTTTACGCAATTATACACAGTTATACACAAACTAATTCAATACACTAGAAGATTTATCACAATATCAGGATTTTTGTCCAAAAAATCCGCCAGCTATGCACCCGAAAATTCATCTTTCATCACAAATCCGGCTTCGACTAAGGCGGAAGGATACATCATTCCGCATGAGGGCTCGATACGGCGTAACCCAGCGTGTCCAAACTGACCTCAGACAAAGCATTCAAACTTATCGGACTAAATGCCAAGAAACCTCACACTGCTCTCCGGAAATAAAATTTAAAATCTCCATACCTTTTGGCGATTTTTGTCCGGAAAAATACAGTTAATCCATTGAAAGTTGCTGCAGCGCTGTACTTCATTTCCTGGTCTCCCTGCCTGCGTTGAAATCAATGCGCTGAGACGTTCCATGCGAAAATAGGACTGATCTTTCGCCTGGACCAACCTATTTTTCGCATGGGGGTCGAGCCCACCTTATCAAGATTTTTACTGACTAATCGCCCTCAACGTTCCAAATAACACCCCTGACGGTTTCAATGGACTATTCCGGACCTAACAACGTGTCATACGACTAAATCCACCAATCACAGGCCTTAAAAATCCCACATAGACACTGAGTCACAGCAGATGTTTTTCAAGGATGAGACATCTGACATCTGGAAATAACTGAACATGACTGAAAATTGTTGCAAACTGCTTTATTACGATGTATTGAACACTCTTAGTGATAAAGCAAGTGAATATATAGTTAATATGTAGTTATATAGTATGTACAATTAGAATAGAGCAGCACAAAATCTGGTTCCGAAAATCAGAATTTTGCTTGAAATTCTGTACTCAGACCTCATTTTATGCTGGCCTGCTCAGTAAAATTAGCTCGGACAGACCACAAACCTGTTGTGCTATGACTGTGGAGTGATTTTAGGGTTCACTAGGCATTATTTCAAAAGTAAAGTTCAATAAAAGTGCTTTTTTTTCAGGCGAAACTGAAACTTTTCAATTTGAGCTGTGTGCCATCTTCATTCACTATTAACCAGTAACATATACACAATATTTACACATGTGAAAAACACTCACAAGTTTTACATGTATTATACCATCAAAATTATTAAAATAGACCTTGTAGTTCCAGATCTACAGTCTAAAAGGTATGGGTATGCTATTTTCGAGCAGAGGCCTAAAAATAGGGCGAGGGCTATAGAGGTTTTAAGGGACGATGTGTGAAATAATCCTGACATTGTTTGCTGCGTTTCGTGAGTGCAGGTGGAATTTGAGGATGGGTCGCAGCTAACGGCCAAGAGAGATGACGTCTACTCTCTGGATGAGGAACTCCCCAAGAGAGTCAAATCCAGACTGGTAAGTGCCAGCCAAACCTTACACATGGATTCTTTAATCCACCTAATATATAGCTTTCAAATCCTGTCTTCAGTGAACAAAGAATGAGCTGGAACATGAAATGTGTAAAACCAATGAAAGACATTGAAAAGACGCCATGCGGTCTTGTGTTTGTCTCTGCAGTCTAAAGCATCAGACATGAGATTTGACGGAATCTTTGAAGAGAAGGAGATCATCAAGCAGTCAAAGAGGCAAAGAGTGATCAACTCGCGCTACAGAGGGGACTACATAGAGCCTGTGATTTACAGAACCATCATGGAGTAGCCATCGCTCCCTGTCCGCACACACACACACACACACACACCACCAGCACTGACAGAATGAACTGTGCTCACTGTTACCTTAACATAGCAGCTAGCCACTGAGAGTGTAGCTTCCTTCAGGACCTGCTTTGGACTATTCTCCTTTTTTCTTCTCATTCATCAATCTTTGTTAATTCAAACACGAGTTTTGATTTGGTTTGTCTGCGATCAAAGAAACAGCAGGATTTGCCATTTCAGTTTTCTTTCCATCGGATTGCGTACACAGTGCAGTAGGCTGAGGTCCAACCCCGGCAGGACACAGAAGTAGGAAACAATACAAAGAATGGCATTTGTTCAAAAAAGTAGCATTTTAATGTTAAATGAATTGCTCCTAAGTAAACATTTCAATTACCACAGACTTACTTCAGTTTAAAGAGAACATCTTCTTCGTCTTATTTCTTTCCTGCTGCCATTAGTGGCTATGATACGGAGCCTGACCGGTATCAATGGTGGTTCTGATTTATTTAAGGAAACTTACTAAAGTTGTGCCTTCACATGGCTGAATAAATTAACATTCTAATTGCAATTATTCCTTGATTCCTCTTTTTTGCTTGGAAAAGAAAAAGACTAAAACAAAAAATGTTTATTCATTTTCTTTTTGTTTGACTTAACTGATTAATTGACTCACCATTCAGCTCTAAAGAAGTTACCCGCCAGGCTCCGTATTCTGAGGAGGCTCCATCTGCCATGCTAATTTGATGAAACAACTTTATTTATGCATATGCACCATGTGATCATTTAAAATAATTAAGTCCTCAAAGCTAAATATTAACAAAGGGCCCCTCTCCAAGACAAGGCCAGAATAATGCAGGACCCTAAATGTGTAGTACTATATTGGTGGATTACTATTAGCTCGCTAGGCTAAATTGGCTACACACTGTCTTTTGCCCTGTCTACTCCATTACAATAGAATAGGAGTAGAACAGACATTCCCATTCAAATCAATGTAGCAGGATGGTCAGAGTCATCAACGTCCGCATGAACTAAACCTACTTATTGCAAGTGGTGGACTCACTGAGGTGAGGTTTTGCAGTAACGACTAAGACGAGCAGTGGAGTAGTAACTTTACAAAAATCAATAAGTAATATTCAACAACTTAATGCTTCATCCACACTCTCCTGTCACAGCATAGGAAACACAATGCTATCAACAGATACGTGTAGCATTAAAGTATGATGGAATTAGCTAGTCAGCTAACTAGCGGACGGCTGTCGAGTCAGCTTGTTTGGTAGTTCCACCACTGGTTACAGAAAATGAGCAGAACAGCGGGTCACTGCCCGTCTCTTTCTGGAGAAAGACAAGCTAACTAGCTAACTAGCCAGACATTCGTGTTTGGAGCTGCGTCCGCTCTCTTCCCGGAAAACTGCGACAACACTTTACAGCAGGGGTCTCAAACTCATCTTCTCTCTGGGCCACATCAGCGTCACTGACTACAAAGGGCCGGCTGTGAATGTAAGACAGCGTAAATGTAACTGAACATATTGGTAAATAACTCTCTGCATTTGATTATTGTTTATTCAAGTGTAAACATATTGTACATGCAGTTATATAAATGTAAAAATATATTTAAGCACATTTCTGTTATAACTTGAATCATTTTACTTTAGGGTTAATAAACCCACATTACTCTATCAAAGATCAAACTATTAAAGAAAATAACAAAGACAAAAATCAACAAGTTATGACAATAACTTTGTTCAAAGCTTAAAATCCTTTCAAGGGTGCGTTTGCACAATCCCACGTGAAGTATTTCATGTGTTGTAAAGTATTCAATGTACTCACAACACATTTCCATTTCACATGTAGGGTAACCAGCCAAAGAGCTGCTTCTATGACTGTTTATCTCATCATTTTGACTTTGTCTCATAACTTCCACTTTCTATCTCATCATTTCGACTACGGGGATATTTTTATTATCAAGTGTAATTTTTAATTATTTATTTTTAAATTTAATTAACTTTTCTTTTTTTTCTTTTTTTCTTTTTTGCTGGCGGATTCGCGGGCCACATAAAATGACGTGGCGGGCCGTATTTGGCCCGCGGGCCTTGAGTTTGAGACCCCTGCTTTACAGCCTCACTGGCGTGTTTCACCATAATAACTCACAAAAATCGCCATTTTCTTTTATACTAATCGAATAACCATGGAAAACAGTACAATGTCCATTTTAATCCAATTCTATTTCTAGGGTCTGCTCCCAATGGATATTGATTATCTACTTGAAACACAATGAAAGACCTTTCTTTACATCGGAACAGTCCTATTTTAGACATACTGAGCTCCAGAGTGGAATGCTGCAGACTTTACGTTAACAATTTTAAAGTTTTTTACTGAATAGTTTTGTTGTTTGAAAGAATTCCCCTACAACTTCTCACTCTTGCGAGTAGAAACATTTACCGCAGCATTCCGGACGACATGATTGTGACAAATTGATACAAAACATATGAATAATATATGGATGGAATATTTCTTTAAGTAGGAGCAATGCCATTTAATCCACTGATGCCTCCTCTTTAACAATAACAATGATCTGCATTCCTTTACATTTCATTTAGTAGAGCTTGTTTTTACCAGCCTATTTATTAAGGTGCTTTGAGAAGTCCACCCCTGCATTACACAACACTGCGGACGTTGAGGTTGTTGATGTATGTTCTATTTTTTCTACAGTATATAGACAAATTTTAAAGAACCCATTCAGATTTTGTATGCCCTTTGTCCACCCAATTGAACACTCTCCTACTGAAAGTTGTGCATCGCACTTTTATTTAAGTCCAGTTTTTGAGGACATATAAATATTATTTTTTTTCGCTGCCATTGCTTATTTGTAAAAGAAAAAAAAGTTTTCCAATGTTGATCGTAAGTTTATAAAATGTCTTACGGATTGCGCGCCCCTCAAGCTCATTGGTCACATTGCACTAGTTACCGGGACATGGTGGCCTTCGAATGTCATCATTTACCTGTGAACTCGTTGTTGCCACTGCGGACAGAGGAACAGTTGGCCGCTGCCTACTTCCATCAGTCCAGTGGAGAATACATTTATTTTATTCATAGAGTATCAACAGAGTTGTGGGGGGTTTCTATTCTATTTTATTGCGTTGTTTTGTGAAACATGTTCTATGTGTGTCTTTCACAGTGTAAATGTCATGTAGTCTATTTTGAGATGTTACCCGTTGACCCAGGAGAAGAGCCGTCTGTTCTCGTCTCCTCCTGAAGAGAAAGAACTGAAGCTATTTGTAAAATGAATTTGTTCATTTCAGTAAAGAAATTTGCTTCAGTGCTATTTGCTTGTCTTCATTCTGAATTTCTTTTGATTTTGCCACAATTGTCAACTTGGTCTCAATTGTGAACATATTAGAATTTCAAAAGTGTCAAAAGTCACTGTGACCTAAAAACACATCTTTGGCCATAACTGAAGAACATACAGCGGGTAAAATAAGAATTTAACTCAGTAAATGTATTTCTAAAGGTGCTATTGACATGACATTTTCACCAGATGTCAGCAACCCAAGTAATCCACACAAACAAAGAAAGCCAAACGAATGAATTAAGTTATGTGTAATACAATGGAAGGACACAGGGAAAAAGTATCAAACGCATGAAGAAAGGGATGTGCAAATAGGCATGGAAAGCCAAGACACCAGCTGAAATCTATCAGTAGTTAGAAACCAATCCTGCCCCTTGTCAGTGCAAATGAATATCAGCTGGTTCAGTCCCAACTGATGGCCTATAGAGAGGTGTCTCGTTACCAAGGTGTCCCACAAGAAACATCTCATGACGGGTAAAAGCAAAGAGCTGTCTCAAGACCGTCGCAACCTTATTGTTGCAAAGTATACTGATGGCATTGGTTACAGAAGGATTTCTAAACTCCTGAATGTTCCAGTGAGAACTGTTGGGGCCATAATCCGGAAGTGGAAGGAACATCATTTCACCATAAACCGGCCACGACCAGGTGGTCCTCGCAAGATTTCTGACAGAGTGAAAAATAATTATCAGAAGAGTCGTCCAAGAGTCAAGGACCACTTGTGGAGAGCTTCAGAAATACCTGGAATGAGCAGGTACAATTGTTTCAAAGAAAACGACAAGTAATGCACGCTCACCACGCAAGACTCCACTGCTGGAGAAAAAGCATGTTGAAGCTCGTTTAAAGTTTGCTGCACATTTAGACAAGCCTGTGGAATACTGGGAGAATAGAGTCTGGTCAGATGAGAGCAAAATTTAACTCTTCGGATGCCGTAATACATAGCATGTTTGGAGGTCAAATGGCACTGCACATCACCCCAAAAACACCAAGCCAACAGTGAAGTTTGGAGGTGGGAACATGGTGTTCAGCATACGGCACTGGCAAACTTCATGTAATTGAAGGATGAATGGAAAAATGGCAATATTAGCAGAAAATTGGTATTTATGTGATATGTTGTGTTGGCAAATGGGTCATAGTTGCTGATTTTGGAATTATCGGAACCAAACTGTCATTTGTTTGAATTAAACTTTGAAAGAAAATGTCTTTCCATCAAAAGGAAGGGTGCATTATGGGAAATTGCAAATTGATAAAAGGAAGCAATGGACCTGAAATATTTAGCCTCAGTCATTAGAAGAAGTGGGTGTATTGTATGAATTGAAGGCAGGACAGGACCCGAGTTGTCGCTTTTATTAATTCATACAACAATAAAAAGAGAATATTTTGTATTTACTCTCCTTCTCAGAAGCTGGTGAGACTTTAACAATTAAGGGTTCTCTCAGGAGTCGAACCACGGATGCTGTTTACTGATCATCACTCGATTGTAGTGGCAGACAGATTATCAAGTACCTGACCTATTATATTGCAGTTTTTACTGTTCACTACAATGATTCACTTATTGATGAGAAATGTAAACATGAGTGAATGAAACATATTTATTAAACACACCAGGGACAGTAAATATTGAGGGGACAATAATTGATATCAAACGAAATCCTTGAAATCGTCGACTGTTGACACCAGTCTTTTCCTCTGCCCAGAGGCTTCTTGACTTTGTGCTTGAGTGCTCTGCTGGAACGACTTGTTCTCCACAGGGGCAGTAAATATTCAGAATCAGAACCGTTTATTGCCAAGCAAGTTTTCACCTGCAAGGAATTTGTCGTGGCGGAAGGTGCATAACATTCAACAATAAACAATAACATGAACGATCAAATAACATTTAACTATCCTTCTTGCTCGCTTCAGGGTTCTTGAAGTGAACAAGTCCTGGAGGGACGGCAGGTTGCAGCCAATCACCCTCTCAGCAGAGCGAATGATGAGTCTGCCCTTGTCCTTGGCTGTGGCTGCAGCGTACCAGACGGTGATGGAGGAGCAGAGGATGGACTCAATGATGGCTGTGTAGAAATGCACCATCATTGTCTTTGGCAGGTTGAATTTCTTCAGCTGCCTCAGGAAGTACATCCTCTGCTGATTGAACACAGAGCCCATAATGCAAGGTCACAAATACACAACACAAATATGTACGGCAAATATAATAATGTATATCATAAAACTAGTGTCGTTATAGCAAAGAGCCAAGACATATACACGACAAAACACCCCTTTTCTTCCTCTTACTTTCCCTTTTCAACCACCCGTCTCTTTTTTTTTATTTTTTCTCCATGCCCTGATCTTTGTCAGAGGAAAATACTTTACCCGGGCTGTAAATGTACTTCCCTGTTACTCCAGGGAACCCCGTGTGAATGTGAGGACTGTTTGGATCCTGCTTCAGTTCCATCTGACAGAATCTACACTTGCGACCCATGTGCTGGGATTCAGGGTTAGGGGTTAGGTTTAATTGGGAGCGGGGCCCTCCTAAGAGGGCCACGAGGGGCACTGGCACAAGGGGGCTGTCCTTTTAAAAAGGCTTTAAAAAAAACCCTAAGAAATAAAAAAACAATTAAACAATTTTATTTTATTTTATTAAAAACAGCAGAGCAACCGCCAGCGGGTTAGGGTTAGGAAAATCGATTGTTTTGGCTAGCCCACTGCCGTAAAGCAATGGGTTTGCCGATGCACTGTCACATAACCCGCCCAACCCAGGAACCCTCAGCCCTCATTGAGGCCCCCCGGTGCTCTGGTGCCTAATCTGGCGATCCAGACTCTCTCCTTGTTTCTCCTTTGTGACACATTCCATCCTGTGTTGTATTCTATCACAGTGGTCCTGAGTGAGTCCCAGCCATGTGCTATAAAGTGTTTCACCAGGTGTGTGTCTGTCTTTTTCTTCCTAATGATATTGTATCTGTGTTGGGTAAACCTGGTGGAGACTGAGTTACCCGTTTCTCCCACATATTGCAACTTGCATGTTGTACAGTAAATTAAATAAACACAATTTGTGGTTTTCAGATTCCCCCTCGTCTTAATTTGAAAAATTTCTTGTGTATTTTGGTTCTGTATCCACTGTTTGTGTTTAAAGAAGGTCTCTGATTTATTAATTATAGGGACCGAGGCAGATCCTAATTTGGCCCTCACGAGGAGATCTTTTACATTTTTATTTCTCCTGTATGCAGGAAGAATACTATGATTTTGTAGAATATTTGTCCCTGTGGTGATTCTCTGGAAGTTTTTCTTACATTTATTGGCTAGCTCCCTGGTGGATGGTGAAAACCTGGTGATCAGCGGAATATTACTAGTGACCATGATTGGTTTAGTTTCCAGAAATGTCCTGTAGCAGTTTCTACAGAAGGTCCTGGAGTACCCCCTGGTGGACAAAGCCGTGAACAAGATTTTGACTGCTTTGTGGAAGTCTTCAGACCTGGTGCAAATCCTGTGGAATCTAAGTAGTTGTGACTTTATGAGTCCTGCATATGTATGTTTGGGGTGGAAACTGGTCTTGAAAAGTAGAGCATGTGTGTCTGTTTCTTTAAAGAAGACCTTAACGTCCAGTGTGTTTTTTTCTTTGAATTTTTCTCCTTTATACGTGGTTGTGTCCAAAAAATCAACTGTTGTGATGCTATGTGTGGATTTAATTGTTATAGATTCTCTGTGATTATGTAGAGTATTGAGAAATGTGTCAAATTCTTCTCTGGAATGTTGCCATATTCCCCAGATGTCGTCTAGAAACCTGTAGTAATGCAGTGGTCTCAGTGTGCAGGCCTTGAGGGCTGATTCTTCCCACTCTGCCATGAAGATGTTTGCGTATGCTGGAGCGAATTTCTTACCCATAGCTGTTCCCTTGATCTGCAGAAAGATATCTTGGTTGAAAACAAAGTCGTTTCTCATAAGATTAATTTCTAGGAGTTGCAATAGCTCCTTGTCTGGTCTGTGCTTGTTGGGATTTTTTTGAAAGATATTTTTTATGGCTTGCATGCCCTCCTTCATATCTATATTTGTGTACAAGCTGTCGATATCGATGGTAAATAGAATAGCCTCTTCCGGAATAGTTAGTTCTTTCACCAGGTTTACAAAGTGATACGTATCTTTGATGTAGCTTGGATGTATAATTGAGAGTGGATTGAGAAAATAGTCCAAGTATTCTGCTGTATAATATGTCTCACTATTGCAGTCTGAGACTATAGGTCTCCCCGGAGGAATGATGTGTGGTATGCTCCACTTTGCAGTATCCTTATGGATTTTTGGCAGCATATAAAATATTCTGGCTCTGGGTTCATTGTCCCCCATCAGATAATACTGTTGTTTTTTATTTATGAAACCCTTTAGATTGAGAGAAGTTAGGATTTTGTTCACCATCGGTATTGTTTCCAAATAGATAGGTTTGTCTAATTTGACATAATATTTCGGATCATTCAATTGTCTGTACCCCTCCCATAAGTACTGTTCTCTGTCCATAATTACAATTGAGCTGCCTTTATCCGCTGGTTTAATGACTAATCTTTTGTTTTTTGTTAATTCCAATAGGGCCAGATATTCTTGAGGGGTCAAATTTGGAGGTGTCTGGTGATTAGTGAAGTACTCTTGGAAGTACTTTGTGTCCGCCCTGATAATTTTAACTATCTCTTGGGGGATTACTGATTGTGGGTGAGACCAGTTAGATTTACGAATGAATCTTAATCCGGTTGTTTCAGGTGAGTCCTCATAATAGGCTGCTAATTTCAGTCTCCTGTGATACTGTTGCAAGTCAAATCTAGCTTGTAATTTGATGTCCTCATTAGTGCCTTTAGTGGGGATAAAACTCAATCCTTTATTAAGGAGAGAAAGTTGGTTAGCGGTGCATCTGAAATTTGTGGCCAAATTGATAACTGTTTTGTCCCCCTCCTTAGCAGGTAGGTTAGTGGGGACCTCTAGTTTAAACCAAGATGACTACACCAGTGATTAAAGATGACCTTTGCTGTTCGAGGTGTCCAATGGATGTGGTTGTGGTCCGTCCTGAATTCCTCCTCCTGCACTGTTGGGATGTTGTTCTCCAGGGCGGCAATGTGGGTGTTCAGGTGAGTCAGCCGCCGTCTTTCCTGTAGAGGGAGGCCGGGGGAGAAATTGACTTGTGGGACCAGTACCTGTGCAAGAGGAAACTTGAGCTTACACATTCTCAATGTTCTCTGCAGCTGTTTGACTGCAGTCTCCTTGGATTTCTGCACTCTGTTGTTCAGGCCGAAGGCGAGGATGATTTTCTCCACTGGTCCTGTGGTCCTGGCGTTTTCCAGGATGGCTCCCGGGAAGCCGTCGACCTGCAGTCCTGTGACGTCATATGCGGGAAATCTGTTGACATTTGAGTCACCAATTATGATACATTTTTCCTTCATGTAGAGGATCCAGTCGTGTGTCTTTCTGGATGATGTCAGGTGTCTGGTGGGATGACAGGGTCCGGGTCCCTGTGGCGTGGTGACGTCCCCAGGTGTGCGGCCCAGTAGGGTCTGTACTGCAGTCTGGAGTCTGTTCCCCCCACCAGGGGTGAGTGACACCGGGCCCCTATTCCCGCTTGTGTGGGATGCGTTGTCTGCATCTCGGTCCCCAGGAACTGTGAGATCCTCCTGGGAGAGTTCCTCCGGGGAGCTGGTGGTGGACAGCGCATCTTGGCTGTCAGGACTTTGTGTCGTGGGAGGGGCCACTCTGGGGAGGGTCAGAGGGTTGGGTCCTGTTGCTTTTCTCGGCACAAGAGAGAAGGACACACAGTGATCACCACTGTACTTAATAACAGCAACTAATAATATAATAACTAATAAAGACACACAGTGATCACCACTGTACTTAATAACAGCAACTAATAATATAATAACTAATAAAGACACACAGTGATCACCACTGTACTTAATAACAGCAACTAATAATATAATAACTAATAAAGACACACAGTGATCACCACTGTACTTAATAACAGCAACTAATAATATAATAACTAATAAAGACACACAGTGATCACCACTGTACTTAATAACAGCAACTAATAATATAATAACTAATAAAGACACACAGTGATCACCACTGTACTTAATAACAGTAACTAATAATATAATAACTAATAAAGACACACAGTGATCACCACTGTACTTAATAACCGTAACTAATAACACTAATAACTAATAAAGACACACAGTGATCACCACTGTACTTAATAACAGTAACTAATAACACTAATAACTAATAAAGACACACAGTGATCACCACTGTACTTAATAACAGTAACTAATAATATAATAACTAATAAAGACACAGTGATCACCACTGTACTTAATAACAGTAACTAATAATATAATAACTAATAAAGACACACAGTGATCACCACTGTACTTAATAACAGCAACTAATAATATAACTAATAAAGACACACAGTGATCACCACTGTACTTAATAACAGCAACTAATAATATAATAACTAATAAAGACACACAGTGATCACCACTGTACTTAATAACAGCAACTAATAATATAATAACTAATAAAGACACACAGTGATCACCACTGTACTTAATAACAGTAACTAATAATATAATAACTAATAAAGACACACAGTGATCACCACTGTACTTAATAACCGTAACTAATAACACTAATAACTAATAAAGACACACAGTGATCACCACTGTACTTAATAACAGTAACTAATAACACTAATAACTAATAAAGACACACAGTGATCACCACTGTACTTAATAACAGTAACTAATAATATAATAACTAATAAAGACACAGTGATCACCACTGTACTTAATAACAGTAACTAATAATATAATAACTAATAAAGACACACAGTGATCACCACTGTACTTAATAACAGTAACTAATAATATAATAACTAATAAAGACACACAGTGATCACCACTGTACTTAATAACAGCAACTAATAATATAATAACTAATAAAGACACACAGTGATCACCACTGTACTTAATAACAGCAACTAATAATATAATAACTAATAAAGACACACAGTGATCACCACTGTACTTAATAACAGTAACTAATAATATAATAACTAATAAAGACACACAGTGATCACCACTGTACTTAATAACCGTAACTAATAACACTAATAACTAATAAAGACACACAGTGATCACCACTGTACTTAATAACAGTAACTAATAACACTAATAACTAATAAAGACACACAGTGATCACCACTGTACTTAATAACAGTAACTAATAATATAATAACTAATAAAGACACAGTGATCACCACTGTACTTAATAACAGTAACTAATAATATAATAACTAATAAAGACACACAGTGATCACCACTGTACTTAATAACAGCAACTAATAATATAATAACTAATAAAGACACACAGTGATCACCACTGTACTTAATAACAGCAACTAATAATATAATAACTAATAAAGACACACAGTGATCATCACTGTACTTAATAACAGCAACTAATAATATAATAACTAATAAAGACACACAGTGATCACCACTGTACTTAATAACAGTCACTAATAATATAATAACTAATAAAGACACACAGTGATCACCACTGTACTTAATAACAGCAACTAATAATATAATAACTAATAAAGACACACAGTGATCATCACTGTACTTAATAACAGTAACTAATAATATAATAACTAATAAAGACACACAGTGATCACCACTGTACTTAATAACAGCAACTAATAATATAATAACTAATAAAGACACACAGTGATCACCACTGTACTTAATAACAGTAACTAATAACACTAATAACTAATAAAGACACACAGTGATCACCACTGTACTTAATAACAGTAACTAATAACAATAATAACTAATAAAGACACACAGTGATCACCACTGTACTTAATAACAGTAACTAATAACACTAATAACTAATAAAGACACACAGTGATCACCACTGTACTTAATAACAGTAACTAATAATATAATAACTAATAAAGACACACAGTGATCACCACTGTACTTAATAACAGCAACTAATAATATAATAACTAATAAAGACACACAGTGATCATCACTGTACTTAATAACAGTAACTAATAATATAATAACTAATAAAGACACACAGTGATCACCACTATACTTAATAACAGCAACAAATAATATAATAACTAATAAAGACACAAAGTGATCACCACTGTACTTAATAACAGCAACTAATGATATAATAACTAATAAAGACACACAGTGATCACCACTGTACTTAATAACAGTAACTAATAATATAATAACTAATAAAGACACACAGTGATCACCACTGTACTTAATAACAGTAACTAATAATATAATAACTAATAAAGACACACAGTGATCACAACTGTACTTAATAACAGTAACTAATAATATAATAACTAATAAAGACACACAGTGATCACCACTGTACTTAATAACAGTAACTAATAAGATAATAACTAATAAAGACACACAGTGATCACAACTGTACTTAATAACAGTAACTAATAATATAATAACTAATAAAGACACACAGTGATCACCACTGTACTTAATAACAGTAACTAATAATATAATAACTAATAAAGACACACAGTGATCACCACTGTACTTAATAACAGCAACTAATAATATAATAACTAATAAAGACACACAGTGATCACCACTGTACTTAATAACAGTAACTAATAATATAATAACTAATAAAGACACACAGTGATCACCACTGTACTTAATAACAGTAACTAATAATATAATAACTAATAAAGACACACAGTGATCACCACTGTACTTAATAACAGTAACTAATAATATAATAACTAATAAAGACACACAGTGATCATCACTGTACTTAATAACAGTAACTAATAATATAATAACTAATAAAGACACACAGTGATCACCACTGTACTTAATAACAGTAACTAATAATATAATAACTAATAAAGACACACAGTGATCACCACTGTACTTAATAACAGCAACTAATAATATAATAACTAATAAAGACACACAGTGATCACCACTGTACTTAATAACAGCAACTAATAATATAATAACTAATAAAGACACACAGTGATCACCACTGTACTTAATAACAGTAACTAATAATATAATAACTAATAAAGACACACAGTGATCACCACTGTACTTAATAACAGTAACTAATAATATAATAACTAATAAAGACACACAGTGATCACCACTGTACTTAATAACAGTAACTAATAATATAATAACTAATAAAGACACACAGTGATCACCACTGTACTTAATAACAGTAACTAATGATATAATAACTAATAAAGACACACAGTGATCACCACTGTACTTAATAACAGTAACTAATAATATAATAACTAATAAAGACACACAGTGATCACCACTGTACTTAATAACAGTAACTAATAACACTAATAACTAATAAAGACACACAGTGATCACCACTGTACTTAATAACAGTAACTAATAATATAATAACTAATAAAGACACACAGTGATCACCACTGTACTTAATAACAGTAACTAATAACACTAATAACTAATAAAGACACACAGTGATCACCCCTGTACTTAATAACAGTAACTAATAACACTAATAACTAATAAAGACACACAGTGATCACCACTGTACTTAATAACAGTAGCTAATAATATAATAACTAATAAAGACACACAGTGATCACCACTGTACTTAATAACAGTAACTAATAACACTAATAACTAATAAAGACACACAGTGATCACCACTGTACTTAATAACAGTAGCTAATAATATAATAACTAATAAAGACACACAGTGATCACCACTGTACTTAATAACAGTAACTAATAATATAATAACGAATAAAGACACACAGTGATCATCACTGTACTTAATAACAGTAACTAATAAAGATACACAGTGATCACCACTGTACTTAATAACAGTAACTAATAACACTAATAACTAATAAAGACACACAGTGATCACCACTGTACTTAATAACAGTAACTAATAATATAATAACTAATAAAGACACACAGTGATCATCACTGTACTTAATAACAGTAACTAATAACATAATAACTAATAAAGACACACAGTGATCACCACTGTACTTAATAACAGTAACTAATAATATAATAACTAATAAAGACACACAGTGATCACCACTGTACTTAATAACAGTAACTAATAACACTAATAACTAATAAAGACACACAGTGATCACCACTGTACTTAATAACAGCAACTAATAATATAATAACTAATAAAGACACACAGTGATCACCACTGTACTTAATAACAGTAACTAATAATATAATAACTAATAAAGACACACAGTGATCACCACTATACTTAATAACAGCAACTAATAATATAATAACTAATAAAGACACACAGTGATCACCACTGTACTTAATAACAGCAACTAATAATATAATAACTAATAAAGACACACAGTAATCATCACTGTACTTAATAACAGCAACTAATAATATAATAACTAATAAAGACACACAGTGATCACCACTGTACTTAATAACAGCAACTAATAATATAATAACTAATAAAGACACACAGTGATCACCACTGTACTTAATAACAGTAACTAATAATATAATAACTAATAAAGACACACAGTGATCACCACTGTACTTAATAACAGTAACTAATAATATAATAACTAATAAAGACACACAGTGATCACCACTGTACTTAATAACAGCAACTAATAATATAATAACTAATAAAGACACACAGTGATCATCACTGTACTTAATAACAGTAACTAATAATATAATAACTAATAAAGACACACAGTGATCACCACTGTACTTAATAACAGCAACTAATAATATAATAACTAATAAAGACACACAGTGATCACCACTGTACTTAATAACAGTAACTAATAACACTAATAACTAATAAAGACACACAGTGATCACCACTGTACTTAATAACAGTAACTAATAATATAATAACTAATAAAGACACACAGTGATCATCACTGTACTTAATAACAGTAACTAATAATATAATAACTAATAAAGACACACAGTGATCACCACTATACTTAATAACAGCAACTAATAATATAATAACTAATAAAGACACAAAGTGATCACCACTGTACTTAATAACAGCAACTAATGATATAATAACTAATAAAGACACACAGTGATCACCACTGTACTTAATAACAGTAACTAATAATATAATAACTAATAAAGACACACAGTGATCACCACTGTACTTAATAACAGTAAATAATAATATAATAACTAATAAAGACACACAGTGATCACAACTGTACTTAATAATAGTAACTAATGATATAATAACTAATAAAGACACACAGTGATCACCACTGTACTTAATAACAGTAACTAATAAGATAATAACTAATAAAGACACACAGTGATCACAACTGTACTTAATAACAGTAACTAATAATATAATAACTAATAAAGACACACAGTGATCACCACTGTACTTAATAACAGTAACTAATAATATAATAACTAATAAAGACACACAGTGATCACCACTGTACTTAATAACAGCAACTAATAATATAATAACTAATAAAGACACACAGTGATCACCACTGTACTTAATAACAGTAACTAATAATATAATAACTAATAAAGACACACAGTGATCACCACTGTACTTAATAACAGTAACTAATAATATAATAACTAATAAAGACACACAGTGATCACCACTGTACTTAATAACAGTAACTAATAATATAATAACTAATAAAGACACACAGTGATCATCACTGTACTTAATAACAGTAACTAATAACATAATAACTAATAAAGACACACAGTGATCACCACTGTACTTAATAACAGTAACTAATAATATAATAACTAATAAAGACACACAGTGATCACCACTGTACTTAATAACAGTAACTAATAATATAATAACTAATAAAGACACACAGTGATCACCACTGTACTTAATAACAGTAACTAATAACACTAACTAATAAAGACACACAGTGATCACCACTGTACTTAATAACAGCAACTAATAATATAATAACTAATAAAGACACACAGTGATCACCACTGTACTTAATAACAGTAACTAATAATATAATAACTAATAAAGACACACAGTGATCACCACTGTACTTAATAACAGTAACTAATAATATAATAACTAATAAAGACACACAGTGATCACCACTGCACTTAATAACAGTAACTAATAACACTAATAACTAATAAAGACACACAGTGATCACCACTGTACTTAATAACAGTAACTAATAATATAATGACTAATAAAGACACACAGTGATCACCACTGTACTTAATAACAGTAACTAATAATATAATAACTAATAAAGACACACAGTGATCATCACTGTACTTAATAACAGTAACTAATAATATAATAACTAATAAAGACACACAGTGATCACCACTGTACTTAATAACAGTAACTAATAATGTAATAACTAATAAAGACACACACTAATCACCACTGTACTTAATAACAGCAACTAATAATATAATAACTAATAAAGACACAGTGATCACCACTGTACTTAATAACAGTAACTAATAATATAATAACTAATAAAGACACACAGTGATCACCACTGTACTTAATAACAGTAACTAATAACAATAATAACTAATAAAGACACACAGTGATCACCACTGTACTTAATAACAGTAACTAATAATATAATAACTAATAAAGACACACAGTGATCACCACTGTACTTAATAACAGTAACTAATAATATAATAACTAATAAAGACACAGTGATCACCACTGTACTTAATAACAGTAACTAATAAAGATACACAGTGATCACCACTGTACTTAATAACAGTAACTAATAACACTAATAACTAATAAAGACACACAGTGATCACCACTGTACTTAATAACAGTAACTAATAATATAATAACTAATAAAGACACACAGTGATCATCACTGTACTTAATAACAGTAACTAATAACATAATAACTAATAAAGACACACAGTGATCACCACTGTACTTAATAACAGTAACTAATAATATAATAACTAATAAAGACACACAGTGATCACCACTGTACTTAATAACAGTAACTAATAAGATAATAACTAATAAAGACACACAGTGATCACCACTGTACTTAATAACAGCAACTAATAATATAATAACTAATAAAGACACACAGTGATCACCACTGTACTTAATAACAGTAACTAATAATATAATAACTAATAAAGACACACAGTGATCACCACTATACTTAATAACAGCAACTAATAATATAATAACTAATAAAGACACACAGTGATCACCACTGTACTTAATAACAGCAACTAATAATATAATAACTAATAAAGACACACAGTAATCATCACTGTACTTAATAACAGCAACTAATAATATAATAACTAATAAAGACACACAGTGATCACCACTGTACTTAATAACAGCAACTAATAATATAATAACTAATAAAGACACACAGTGATCACCACTGTACTTAATAACAGTAACTAATAATATAATAACTAATAAAGACACACAGTGATCACCACTGTACTTAATAACAGTAACTAATAATATAATAACTAATAAAGACACACAGTGATCACCACTGTACTTAATAACAGCAACTAATAATATAATAACTAATAAAGACACACAGTGATCATCACTGTACTTAATAACAGTAACTAATAATATAATAACTAATAAAGACACACAGTGATCACCACTGTACTTAATAACAGCAACTAATAATATAATAACTAATAAAGACACACAGTGATCACCACTGTACTTAATAACAGTAACTAATAACACTAATAACTAATAAAGACACACAGTGATCACCACTGTACTTAATAACAGTAACTAATAACAATAATAACTAATAAAGACACACAGTGATCATCACTGTACTTAATAACAGTAACTAATAATATAATAACTAATAAAGACACACAGTGATCACCACTGTACTTAATAACAGCAACTAATAATATAATAACTAATAAAGACACACAGTGATCACCACTGTACTTAATAACAGTAACTAATAATATAATAACTAATAAAGACACACAGTGATCACCACTCTACTTAATAACAGCAACTAATAATATAATAACTAATAAAGACACACAGTGATCACCACTGTACTTAATAACAGTAACTAATAATATAATAACTAATAAAGACACACAGTGATCACCACTGTACTTAATAACAGCAACTAATAATATAATAACTAATAAAGACACACAGTGATCACCACTGTACTTAATAACAGCAACTAATAATATAATAACTAATAAAGACACACAGTGATCACCACTGTACTTAATAACAGTAACTAATAATATAATAACTAATAAAGACACACAGTGATCACCACTGTACTTAATAACCGTAACTAATAACACTAATAACTAATAAAGACACACAGTGATCACCACTGTACTTAATAACAGTAACTAATAACACTAATAACTAATAAAGACACACAGTGATCACCACTGTACTTAATAACAGTAACTAATAATATAATAACTAATAAAGACACAGTGATCACCACTGTACTTAATAACAGTAACTAATAATATAATAACTAATAAAGACACACAGTGATCACCACTGTACTTAATAACAGCAACTAATAATATAATAACTAATAAAGACACACAGTGATCACCACTGTACTTAATAACAGCAACTAATAATATAATAACTAATAAAGACACAAAGTGATCACCACTGTACTTAATAACAGCAACTAATAATATAATAACTAATAAAGACACAGTGATCACCACTGTACTTAATAACAGTAACTAATAATATAATAACTAATAAAGACACACAGTGATCACCACTGTACTTAATAACAGTAACTAATAATATAATAACTAATAAAGACACACAGTGATCACAACTGTACTTAATAATAGTAACTAATGATATAATAACTAATAAAGACACACAGTGATCACCACTGTACTTAATAACAGTAACTAATAAGATAATAACTAATAAAGACACACAGTGATCACAACTGTACTTAATAACAGTAACTAATAATATAATAACTAATAAAGACACACAGTGATCACCACTGTACTTAATAACAGTAACTAATAATATAATAACTAATAAAGACACACAGTGATCACCACTGTACTTAATAACAGCAACTAATAATATAATAACTAATAAAGACACACAGTGATCACCACTGTGCTTAATAACAGTAACTAATAATATAATAACTAATAAAGACACACAGTGATCACCACTGTACTTAATAACAGTAACTAATAATATAATAACTAATAAAGACACACAGTGATCACCACTGTACTTAATAACAGTAACTAATAATATAATAACTAATAAAGACACACAGTGATCACCACTGTACTTAATAACAGTAACTAATAATATAATAACTAATAAAGACACACAGTGATCACCACTGTACTTAATAACAGTAACTAATAATATAATAACTAATAAAGACACACAGTGATCATCACTGTACTTAATAACAGTAACTAATAACATAATAACTAATAAAGACACACAGTGATCACCACTGTACTTAATAACAGTAACTAATAATATAATAACTAATAAAGACACACAGTGATCACCACTGTACTTAATAACAGTAACTAATAATATAATAACTAATAAAGACACACAGTGATCACCACTGTACTTAATAACAGTAACTAATAACACTAATAACTAATAAAGACACACAGTGATCACCACTGTACTTAATAACAGTAACTAATAATATAATAACTAATAAAGACACACAGTGATCACCACTGTACTTAATAACAGTAACTAATAAGATAATAACTAATAAAGACACACAGTGATCACAACTGTACTTAATAACAGTAACTAATAATATAATAACTAATAAAGACACACAGTGATCACCACTGTACTTAATAACAGCAACTAATAATATAATAACTAATAAAGACACACAGTGATCACCACTGTACTTAATAACAGTAACTAATAATATAATAACTAATAAAGACACACAGTGATCACCACTGTACTTAATAACAGTAACTAATAATATAATAACTAATAAAGACACACAGTGATCACCACTGTACTTAATAACAGTAACTAATAATATAATAACTAATAAAGACACACAGTGATCACCACTGTACTTAATAACAGTAACTAATAATATAATAACTAATAAAGACACACAGTGATCACCACTGTACTTAATAACAGTAACTAATAATATAATAACTAATAAAGACACACAGTGATCATCACTGTACTTAATAACAGTAATTAATAACATAATAACTAATAAAGACACACAGTGATCACCACTGTACTTAATAACAGCAACTAATAATATAATAACTAATAAAGACATACAGTGATCACCACTGTACTTAATAACAGTAACTAATAATATAATAACTAATAAAGACACACAGTGATCACCACTGTACTTAATAACAGTAACTAATAACACTAATAACTAATAAAGACACACAGTGATCACCACTGTACTTAATAACAGCAACTAATAATATAATAACTAATAAAGACACACAGTGATCACCACTGTACTTAATAACAGTAACTAATAATATAATAACTAATAAAGACACACAGTGATCACCACTGTACTTAATAACAGTAACTAATAATATAATAACTAATAAAGACACACAGTGATCACCACTGCACTTAATAACAGTAACTAATAACACTAATAACTAATAAAGACACACAGTGATCACCACTGTACTTAATAACAGTAACTAATAATATAATGACTAATAAAGACACACAGTGATCACCACTGTACTTAATAACAGTAACTAATAATATAATAACTAATAAAGACACACAGTGATCACCACTGTACTTAATAACAGTAACTAATAATGTAATAACTAATAAAGACACACACTAATCACCACTGTACTTAATAACAGCAACTAATAATATAATAACTAATAAAGACACAGTGATCACCACTGTACTTAATAACAGTAACTAATAATATAATAACTAATAAAGACACACAGTGATCACCACTGTACTTAATAACAGTAACTAATAATATAATAACTAATAAAGACACACAGTGATCACCACTGTACTTAATAACAGTAACTAATAATATAATAACTAATAAAGACACACAGTGATCATCACTGTACTTAATAACAGTAACTAATAACATAATAACTAATAAAGACACACAGTGATCACCACTGTACTTAATAACAGTAACTAATAATATAATAACTAATAAAGACACACAGTGATCACCACTGTACTTAATAACAGTAACTAATAACAATAATAACTAATAAAGACACACAGTGATCACCACTGTACTTAATAACAGCAACTAATAATATAATAACTAATAAAGACACACAGTGATCACCACTGTACTTAATAACAGTAACTAATAATATAATAACTAATAAAGACACACAGTGATCACCACTGTACTTAATAACAGTAACTAATAATATAATAACTAATAAAGACACACAGTGATCACCACTGTACTTAATAACAGCAACTAATAATATAATAACTAATAAAGACACACAGTGATCACCACTGTACTTAATAACAGCAACTAATAATATAATAACTAATAAAGACACACAGTAATCATCACTGTACTTAATAACAGCAACTAATAATATAATAACTAATAAAGACACACAGTGATCACCACTGTACTTAATAACAGCAACTAATAATATAATAACTAATAAAGACACACAGTGATCACCACTGTACTTAATAACAGTAACTAATAATATAATAACTAATAAAGACACACAGTGATCACCACTGTACTTAATAACAGTAACTAATAATATAATAACTAATAAAGACACACAGTGATCACCACTGTACTTAATAACAGCAACTAATAATATAATAACTAATAAAGACACACAGTGATCATCACTGTACTTAATAACAGTAACTAATAATATAATAACTAATAAAGACACACAGTGATCACCACTGTACTTAATAACAGCAACTAATAATATAATAACTAATAAAGACACACAGTGATCACCACTGTACTTAATAACAGTAACTAATAACACTAATAACTAATAAAGACACACAGTGATCACCACTGTACTTAATAACAGTAACTAATAACAATAATAACTAATAAAGACACACAGTGATCATCACTGTACTTAATAACAGTAACTAATAATATAATAACTAATAAAGACACACAGTGATCACCACTGTACTTAATAACAGTAACTAATAATATAATAACTAATAAAGACACACAGTGATCACCACTGTACTTAATAACAGCAACTAATAATATAATAACTAATAAAGACACACAGTGATCACCACTGTACTTAATAACAGCAACTAATAATATAATAACTAATAAAGACACAAAGTGATCACCACTGTACTTAATAACAGCAACTAATGATATAATAACTAATAAAGACACACAGTGATCACCACTATACTTAATAACAGCAACTAATAATATAATAACTAATAAAGACACAAAGTGATCACCACTGTACTTAATAACAGCAACTAATGATATAATAACTAATAAAGACACACAGTGATCACCACTGTACTTAATAACAGTAACTAATAATATAATAACTAATAAAGACACACAGTGATCACAACTGTACTTAATAACAGTAACTAATAATATAATAACTAATAAAGACACACAGTGATCACCACTGTACTTAATAACAGTAACTAATAATATAATAACTAATAAAGACACACAGTGATCACCACTGTACTTAATAACAGCAACTAATAATATAATAACTAATAAAGACACACAGTGATCACCACTGTACTTAATAACAGTAACTAATAATATAATAACTAATAAAGACACACAGTGATCACCACTCTACTTAATAACAGCAACTAATAATATAATAACTAATAAAGACACACAGTGATCACCACTGTACTTAATAACAGTAACTAATAATATAATAACTAATAAAGACACACAGTGATCACCACTGTACTTAATAACAGCAACTAATAATATAATAACTAATAAAGACACACAGTGATCACCACTGTACTTAATAACAGCAACTAATAATATAATAACTAATAAAGACACACAGTGATCACCACTGTACTTAATAACAGTAACTAATAATATAATAACTAATAAAGACACACAGTGATCACCACTGTACTTAATAACCGTAACTAATAACACTAATAACTAATAAAGACACACAGTGATCACCACTGTACTTAATAACAGCAACTAATAATATAATAACTAATAAAGACACACAGTGATCATCACTGTACTTAATAACAGTAACTAATAATATAATAACTAATAAAGACACACAGTGATCACCACTGTACTTAATAACAGCAACTAATAATATAATAACTAATAAAGACACACAGTGATCACCACTGTACTTAATAACAGTAACTAATAACACTAATAACTAATAAAGACACACAGTGATCACCACTGTACTTAATAACAGTAACTAATAACAATAATAACTAATAAAGACACACAGTGATCATCACTGTACTTAATAACAGTAACTAATAATATAATAACTAATAAAGACACACAGTGATCACCACTGTACTTAATAACAGTAACTAATAATATAATAACTAATAAAGACACACAGTGATCACCACTGTACTTAATAACAGCAACTAATAATATAATAACTAATAAAGACACACAGTGATCACCACTGTACTTAATAACAGCAACTAATAATATAATAACTAATAAAGACACAAAGTGATCACCACTGTACTTAATAACAGCAACTAATGATATAATAACTAATAAAGACACACAGTGATCACCACTATACTTAATAACAGCAACTAATAATATAATAACTAATAAAGACACAAAGTGATCACCACTGTACTTAATAACAGCAACTAATGATATAATAACTAATAAAGACACACAGTGATCACCACTGTACTTAATAACAGTAACTAATAATATAATAACTAATAAAGACACACAGTGATCACAACTGTACTTAATAACAGTAACTAATAATATAATAACTAATAAAGACACACAGTGATCACCACTGTACTTAATAACAGTAACTAATAATATAATAACTAATAAAGACACACAGTGATCACCACTGTACTTAATAACAGCAACTAATAATATAATAACTAATAAAGACACACAGTGATCACCACTGTACTTAATAACAGTAACTAATAATATAATAACTAATAAAGACACACAGTGATCACCACTCTACTTAATAACAGCAACTAATAATATAATAACTAATAAAGACACACAGTGATCACCACTGTACTTAATAACAGTAACTAATAACACTAATAACTAATAAAGACACACAGTGATCACCACTGTACTTAATAACAGCAACTAATAATATAATAACTAATAAAGACACACAGTGATCACCACTGTACTTAATAACAGTAACTAATAATATAATAACTAATAAAGACACACAGTGATCACCACTATACTTAATAACAGCAACTAATAATATAATAACTAATAAAGACACACAGTGATCACCACTGTACTTAATAACAGCAACTAATAATATAATAACTAATAAAGACACACAGTAATCATCACTGTACTTAATAACAGCAACTAATAATATAATAACTAATAAAGACACACAGTGATCACCACTGTACTTAATAACAGCAACTAATAATATAATAACTAATAAAGACACACAGTGATCACCACTGTACTTAATAACAGTAACTAATAATATAATAACTAATAAAGACACACAGTGATCACCACTGTACTTAATAACAGTAACTAATAATATAATAACTAATAAAGACACACAGTGATCACCACTGTACTTAATAACAGCAACTAATAATATAATAACTAATAAAGACACACAGTGATCATCACTGTACTTAATAACAGTAACTAATAATATAATAACTAATAAAGACACACAGTGATCACCACTGTACTTAATAACAGCAACTAATAATATAATAACTAATAAAGACACAGTGATCACCACTGTACTTAATAACAGTAACTAATAACACTAATAACTAATAAAGACACACAGTGATCACCACTGTACTTAATAACAGTAACTAATAACAATAATAACTAATAAAGACACACAGTGATCATCACTGTACTTAATAACAGTAACTAATAATATAATAACTAATAAAGACACACAGTGATCACCACTGTACTTAATAACAGCAACTAATAATATAATAACTAATAAAGACACAAAGTGATCACCACTGTACTTAATAACAGCAACTAATGATATAATAACTAATAAAGACACACAGTGATCACCACTATACTTAATAACAGCAACTAATAATATAATAACTAATAAAGACACAAAGTGATCACCACTGTACTTAATAACAGCAACTAATGATATAATAACTAATAAAGACACACAGTGATCACCACTGTACTTAATAACAGTAACTAATAATATAATAACTAATAAAGACACACAGTGATCACAACTGTACTTAATAACAGTAACTAATAATATAATAACTAATAAAGACACACAGTGATCACCACTGTACTTAATAACAGTAACAAATAATATAATAACTAGTAAAGACACAGAGTGATCACCACTGTACTTAATAACAGCAACAAATAATATAATAACTAGTAAAGACACACAGTGATCACCACTGTACTTAATAACAGCAACTAATAATATAATAACTAATAAAGACACACAGTGATCACCACTGTACTTAATAACAGCAACTAATAATATAATAACTAACAAAGACACACAGTGATCACCACTTTACTTAATAACAGCAACTAATAATATAATAACTAATAAAGACACACAGTGATCACCACTGTACTTAATAACAGCAACTAATAATATAATAACTAATAAAGACACACAGTGATCACCACTTTACTTAATAACAGCAACTAATAATATAATAACTAATAAAGACACACAGTGATCACCACTGTACTTAATAACAGTAACTAATAATATAATAACTAATAAAGACACACAGTGATCACCACTGTACTTAATAACAGCAACTAATAATATAATAACTAATAAAGACACACAGTGATCACCACTGTACTTAATAACAGCAACTAATAATATAATAACTAATAAAGACACAGTGATCACCACTGTACTTAATAACAGCAACTAATAATATAATAACTAATAAAGACACACAGTAATCACCACTGTACTTAATAACAGCAACTAATAATATAATAACTAATAAAGACACACAGTAATCACCACTGTACTTAATAACAGCAACTAATAATATAATAACTAATAAAGACACAGTGATCACCACTGTACTTAATAACAGCAACTAATAATATAATAACTAATAAAGACACACAGTAATCACCACTGTACTTAATAACAGCAACTAATAATATAATAACTAATAAAGACACACAGTAATCACCACTGTACTTAATAACAGTAACTAATAATATAATAACTAATAAAGACACACAGTGATCACCACTGTACTTAATAACAGCAACAAATAATATAATAACTAGTAAAGACACACAGTGATCACCACTGTACTTAATAACAGCAACTAATAATATAATAACTAATAAAGACACACAGTGATCACCACTGTACTTAATAACAGTAACTAATAATATAATAACTAATAAAGACACACAGTGATCACCACTCTACTTAATAACAGCAACTAATAATATAATAACTAATAAAGACACACAGTGATCACCACTGTACTTAATAACAGTAACTAATAATATAATAACTAATAAAGACACACAGTGATCACCACTGTACTTAATAACAGTAACTAATAATATAATAACTAATAAAGACACACAGTGATCACCACTGTACTTAATAACAGTAACTAATAATATAATAACTAATAAAGACACACAGTGATCACCACTGTACTTAATAACAGTAACTAATAACACTAATAACTAATAAAGACACACAGTGATCACCACTGTACTTAATAACAGTAACTAATAATATAATAACTAATAAAGACACACAGTGATCACCACTGTACTTAATAACAGCAACTAATAATATAATAACTAATAAAGACACAGTGATCACCACTGTACTTAATAACAGCAACTAATAATATAATAACTAATAAAGACACACAGTGATCACCACTGTACTTAATAACAGCAACTAATAATATAATAACTAATAAAGACACACAGTGATCACCACTGTACTTAATAACAGTAACTAATAATATAATAACTAATAAAGACACACAGTGATCACCACTGTACTTAATAACAGCAACTAATAATATAATAACTAATAAAGACACAGTGATCACCACTGTACTTAATAACAGCAACTAATAATATAATAACTAATAAAGACACACAGTGATCACCACTGTACTTAATAACAGCAACTAATAATATAATAACTAATAAAGACACACAGTGATCACCACTGTACTTAATAACAGCAACTAATAATATAATAACTAATAAAGACACACAGTGATCACCACTGTACTTAATAACAGTAACTAATAATATAATAACTAATAAAGACACACAGTGATCACCACTGTACTTAATAACAGTAACTAACAATATAATAACTAATAAAGACACAGTGATCACCACTGTACTTAATAACAGTAACTAATAATATAATAACTAATAAAGACACACAGTGATCATCACTGTACTTAATAACAGTAACTAATAATATAATAACTAATAAAGACACACAGTGATCACCACTGTACTTAATAACAGTAACTAACAATATAATAACTAATAAAGACACAGTGATCACCACTGTACTTAATAACAGTAACTAATAATATAATAACTAATAAAGACACACAGTGATCACCACTGTACTTAATAACAGCAACTAATAATATAATAACTAATAAAGACACACAGTAATCACCACTGTACTTAATAACAGCAACTAATAATATAATAACTAATAAAGACACACAGTAATCACCACTGTACTTAATAACAGTAACTAATAATATAATAACTAATAAAGACACACAGTGATCACCACTGTACTTAATAACAGTAACTAATAATATAATAACTAATAAAGACACAGTGATCACCACTGTACTTAATAACAGTAACTAATAATATAATAACTAATAAAGACACACAGTGATCACCACTGTACTTAATAACAGTAACTAATAATATAATAACTAATAAAGACACACAGTGATCACCACTGTACTTAATAACAGTAACTAATAATATAATAACTAATAAAGACACACAGTGATCACCACTGTACTTAATAACAGTAACTAATAATATAATAACTAATAAAGACACACAGTGATCACCACTGTACTTAATAACAGTAACTAATAATATAATAACTAATAAAGACACACAGTGATCACCACTGTACTTAATAACAGTAACTAATAATATAATAACTAATAAAGACACACAGTGATCACCACTGTACTTAATAACAGTAACTAATAATATAATAACTAATAAAGACACACAGTGATCACCACTGTACTTAATAACAGTAACTAATAATATAATAACTAATAAAGACACGCAGTGATCACCACTGTACTTAATAACAGTAACTAATAATATAATAACTAATAAAGACACACAGTAATCACCACTGTACTTAATAACAGTAACTAATAACACTAATAACTAATAAAGACACAGTGATCACCACTGTACTTAATAACAGTAACTAATAATATAATAACTAATAAAGACACACAGTGATCACCACTGTACTTAATAACAGTAACTAATAATATAATAACTAATAAAGACACACAGTGATCACCACTGTACTTAATAACAGCAACTAATAATATAATAACTAATAAAGACACACAGTAATCACCACTGTACTTAATAACAGTAACTAATAATATAATAACTAATAAAGACACAGTGATCACCACTGTACTTAATAACAGTAACTAATAATATAATAACTAATAAAGACACACAGTGATCACCACTGTACTTAATAACAGTAACTAATAATATAATAACTAATAAAGACACACAGTGATCACCACTGTACTTAATAACAGTAACTAATAATATAATAACTAATAAAGACACACAGTGATCATCACTGTACTTAATAACAGTAACTAATAATATAATAACTAATAAAGACACACAGTGATCACCACTGTACTTAATAACAGTAACTAATAATATAATAACTAATAAAGACACACAGTGATCACCACTATACTTAATAACAGTAACTAATAATACTAATAACTAATAAAGACACACAGTGATCACCACTGTAGAGTGTTTCTCTCTGTAGTCTGTTAAACTGTGTCCTGTGTTCTGTTCATAAGCTCAGGATCCATTTCTACCGGCGGAATGCGATCGTCTCATTTATGAATTGTTTGCGTCTGTACGTTTTGAAATTGTGACTGTGGCGTCATTATTAAATAACCCAGAATATGATTATTGTTTCTCTTAAATGATAAAACTCATCAAACCGGACAATCAGGAATGATGTAAAAAGTGTTTAGTCTCTCAGCTCTCTCTGACTTTAATTGTATTCATAATAAAAGTTCAGATCATGAAATCACAAATCTTTCTCATAAATGTAGAAAGTTGTTTGTGGTCCTTTTGTTGTTCAGACTACAATGAAAATGAATATAAACCAGATGTTGAATCAGAAACTAATCAAATATAAAGCTAGTTTATTCTGTGATCCATCTTCACAGTTTACATGTTGAACAAAATGTCATCAGTCCGATCGGCTGCAGCGTCCAATCACATGACAGATGAACAATGAGGGGGCGTGTCGGCCGTCAAAAGACTTCCTGGAAGTCCGTTCTCGTGGTTCCTCGCTCATGGCTCCTCTGACGTCCCTCCTCCCTCCTCAGAGCTAAATAAGAGCTTTGGGACGGCCGTCAATATGGCGGCGCAGAACTTCCGGTTCAAGCGAGGAAATGAGAATTAAGAGACTTGGGATGTGTTCCATGGGGACCAGAGCTCCCAGTGGTACCTTTAGAACTGAACTGAATAAACTGGAGCCTAAAGTCAATAACACGACACTGTAACCAAGCACATTTTTCACTTTGGAGCCATTGATGCCTGTGCTTTATCTTTTGTCTTGTATATTTCTATTTTGTGTCTTGTTTTTAAATCGTCTTGTCTGAATGTTTTGATACACTTTTTAACTCTTGCTGCTGTACTGATGAGTCACCAACTCAATTTCGTTGTATGTTCGTACGATGACAATAAACATCCTTCTTGTCCAAAAGTCCCAACACAAGGAAATGCTTCAAGGTGTAATACTCACTGACTCTGTATTTCTATTTGGACACATTCTGTGTTCTGTGTCACTGAAGAAACACACATTGTGACAGTTGTCCAGTAGATGTAAACATCTCATGCTTTCCATAGTGTGATAATCAGCTTCATGCAGGTTCTTCCTCCCAGTCCTGACCCTCTTAATGAGGACGGGTTGGTGACTCCGTCTGTTTGGGTTCATAAAGACTCGTTTATGATGCTCTATGAACTGAGGAGGAGTTATTGTTATATCAGGAACTGCTGTAGAGTAAACAACCAGAGACAGTAACAGGCAGGATGTGACAGTCCACTTCTTTTAATGGTCAAATAATAAACAAGCAGAATAATAAACAGCTCAACATTCAGCTTAGAACTCCACTAATGGTTTTCAACACTCAGCACCATCTTTTAATCAGAACCAGGAGTGCTTTAGAGACAGCTGATCATCACTGATCCACACACTGCCAGTAAATAGGAGATAATAAACAAAGATATGTGATAGAACTGAAACAGAAGTACAAAGGAAAAGCAAAGCTCTGCTGCAGATCATGAATGGACCGGTCCAATGGGGAGCAGTGAAGGCAGTCAGAGCATGGCTCTGTACAGAGTGAGCGAGTGGCACAGGAAGTGGTCCTGCTCCATACACAGCAGCAGATCCCTCAGCATGACCCGAGTCACTCTCTGAACAGCCTGTCTGGGCAGCAGGGTCACCTGACACACAACACAGGTACACTCAATATTATGCACTCTTCAGTGAGGTGCTGCCAGTTACACACAAACATCTTAGACAGAAAATGAAAGACTGTTTGCAAATTTCATCAATTTCATGACTAACTCATACGAGCCAAAATGACACTCACACCTCAAACTGCATTAGACATGTTGAGTGTCACAGTCCACCCTCGCCCTGGTATAGGGGGCAGCAGTGACTTCGTTACCATCTCTTCCCTGGACTTTCAACTACATCTCACCGTCTCCATCAGCGGATGGAGTTTGCTTAGTCAGCTCATGAAGACTTGGTCTGAAGCAGCTTTTGTGTTCACGTTATATAATTCAAGTAAATCTTCTGTGCTTTGCAGTCGTTCCACGCTTCAGTCACAGCATCGCAATGCTGCACAGTAGTTCTGTTTCTTTGCACGTCTATTCCTTCTGTCTGAACCTGGCGAGTCAGGTGGTTTGTTGCACAGCACCATCTGAAAATCCATCATTGGAAAAAACAATACTTCCAAAAATAATACCTGGCAGGTGATTGGATGATCCATCTGTCAATCAAACTCTTACGGAAGCCAGTCAGTAAGAAAGCAAAAACATGTCCATCTAGAAATACCTTCATACCTTTGCTCTTCCTTCAATGAAGAATAGTCTCCAGTTCTGATGCTATTGCAGCAGCTACGCTCACCTCGTCAGGAGCCAGTTATCTCTGACACACACACACACACACACACACACACACACACACACACACACACACACACACACACACACACACACACACACACACACACACACACACACACACACACACACACACACACACACACACACACACACACACACACACACACACACACACAATTTGTGTGTAATATGTGATCCCAAGACTCGCATGAACTCATGAGCAGAAAAAGGTGAGATCAGCCCCAAATGTAATTCTGTTGACGAAAGAGAAGAGTTCTATTCATTGAAGAAAGCTGATTTAAACTCATTTACCCCAATGAATCACTTTATTCAAAGAAAGGATTTCACAACCAAGTCCTTGAACGGTAGTTCAAGGACTTGGTTGTGAAATCATGGACTTAAACAAAGTCAATAATAGAATAAAACAGAAATTTAAAAAAACTAAATTCATCATTTGATAGATTATCGTGTCACATGCTAAAAGAGCTTCCACTCCAAACACATCTGCCCATCCCTCCTCTATCGTTAGCAGCTGAGGAGCAGCCTGTGAAGAGGTAAAGGAAGCCCTGTGGCTGTTTACAGGAAGGCAGGCAGCCGGCTCCTCTGGGTAATGGAGTTCAAAGGCAGTGAACGGAGCGTCCTCATCTTTAAATCTGCAGCCTGCAGGGCTGAGACTTAAAACACACAGAACGAAAGACTCAATGAGTTGAACCCACAGTCTCACACATGCTAGCTGTGGTGAGCGTTAGCCCAGGAGGCTAGCTACAATGAGCAACATGCTGCTTTCTGCAGAGTCAGTGTCTCCTCTTGGTGCTTCCTACTGCGTTTATTTTGAATGCTAAATATTCATGAATGTTTGGAGAGGTCATAGCTTAGTTGAACTGCATTTGTCTTTCATTTTAGAGGACCGATTGAAGGATGAGGAAATAGAACTACTGTAATGTTAAAACAGGCTTCTATTAGAGACTACCCTGTACTCACATCTTCCTATCTAAGTTCATCTTCTCATCTCCTCCCTGTTTACCTGTTGTCTTGATCAGTTCAGTCACACAGCTTGTCACAATCACCACTCGGACTCTCTTTTTTAAACAGAAATATTGTTGTCATTCACTAATTCCAAGCGTTGCAATTTTTACGTTCAGCGCTTATGTCGCTGAAACAACACTTCCTGCACAGGTGTTCATAATGAGCTTGTGATGTTTAATATCAGCTGGAAGTGTGAGTTTACTTGCAGTCCTCCAGGAGGCAATGAATGTACGTTGTTATAGTTGGTATATTGGATTAAATCCAGAGACAGAAACAAGTGAACAGCTGGCCCCCGGCCTCGTCTTATGTATTGTTGCTCTGGACTGTACATGTAGATTCCAGCAGTAGAAGTGAAATGCTACCCCCTATGTCTTTGGAGCAGGTGGCTCGGTATTACACGTTGCACATGGAAGGTAAACGGGTGCTTCTCTGGTTTGGGTGGCAGACCGACCTGGCTTTCAGTCGGCTCCAGAGGTCTCTTCTTGCGAGGCCCGATGGCAGCCAGAGCGGTGAGGTTGGCCTCTCTTTGCTGCAGCTGAGCGTCTTCCATCTGTTGGAACTGAAAAGAGAAGAGATCCAGGATTACTGAACATCTGGTGATTTTAAAAGTGCTGCTATATGAACACAAGTGCAATAACATTTGGTTTGCAAACACGTTAAACAAATCCGTTGCTGGACTGTGTTTAAAGTGGCCCACAACTCTTCTGCAGTTGACCAGGACATTGTCAAACGCACCGTCTGCAGAGACACTGAAGATGCAGCGATGCAGCGATGCAGGGGGCGTGTTCATAAGGCAGATGAGCCAGCAGCGATCATAACTCTTCACTGTCTGTGCTCAGTGAGAAACGTTCCACTGCTGTGAGAACAGGAACATGTTTCATCTACATGTGAGTGTTGAGTCTTCATCACAGTCAGAGCATGTGATGCATCACTATGATGCTGTAACTCAGAGGTGATGAAGGTGATCCAGCTCTACTCTTCATCACTGTAACTCAGAGGTGATGAAGGTGACCCAGCTCTACTCTTCATCACTGTAACTCAGAGGTGATGAAGGTGACCCAGCTCTACTCTTCATCACTGTAACTCAGAGGTGATGAAGGTGAGCCAGCCAGCCAGCCAGCCAGCCAGCCAGCCAGCCAGCCAGCCAGCCAGCCAGCCAGACAGACAGACAGACAGACAGACAGACAGACAGACAGACAGACAGACAGACAGACAGACAGACAGACAGACAGACAGACAGACAGACAGACAGACAGACAGACAGACAGACAGACAGACAGACAGACAGACAGACAGACAGACAGACAGACAGACAGACAGACAGACAGACAGACAGACAGACAGACAGACAGACAGACAGACAGACAGACAGACAGACAGACAGACAGACAGACAGACAGACAGACAGACAGACAGACAGACAGACAGACAGACAGACAGACAGACAGACAGACAGACAGACAGACAGACAGACAGACAGACAGACAGACAGACAGACAGACAGACAGACAGACAGACAGACAGACAGACAGACAGACAGACAGACAGACAGACAGACAGACAGACAGACAGACAGACAGACAGACAGACAGACAGACAGACAGACAGACAGACAGACAGACAGACAGACAGACAGACAGACAGACAGACAGACAGACAGACAGACAGACAGACAGACAGACAGACAGACAGACAGACAGACAGACAGACAGACAGACAGACAGACAGACAGACAGACAGACAGACAGACAGACAGACAGACAGACAGACAGACAGACAGACAGACAGACAGACAGACAGACAGACAGACAGACAGACAGACAGACAGACAGACAGACAGACAGACAGACAGACAGACAGACAGACAGACAGACAGACAGACAGACAGACAGACAGACAGACAGACAGACAGACAGACAGACAGACAGACAGACAGACAGACAGACAGACAGACAGACAGACAGACAGACAGACAGACAGACAGACAGACAGACAGACAGACAGACAGACAGACAGACAGACAGACAGACAGACAGACAGACAGACAGACAGACAGACAGACAGACAGACAGACAGACAGACAGACAGACAGACAGACAGACAGACAGACAGACAGACAGACAGACAGACAGACAGACAGACAGACAGACAGACAGACAGACAGACAGACAGACAGACAGACAGACAGACAGACAGACAGACAGACAGACAGACAGACAGACAGACAGACAGACAGACAGACAGACAGACAGACAGACAGACAGACAGACAGACAGACAGACAGACAGACAGACAGACAGACAGACAGACAGACAGACAGACAGACAGACAGACAGACAGACAGACAGACAGACAGACAGACAGACAGACAGACAGACAGACAGACAGACAGACAGACAGACAGACAGACAGACAGACAGACAGACAGACAGACAGACAGACAGACAGACAGACAGACAGACAGACAGACAGACAGACAGACAGACAGACAGACAGACAGACAGACAGACAGACAGACAGACAGACAGACAGACAGACAGACAGACAGACAGACAGACAGACAGACAGACAGACAGACAGACAGACAGACAGACAGACAGACAGACAGACAGACAGACAGACAGACAGACAGACAGACAGACAGACAGACAGACAGACAGACAGACAGACAGACAGACAGACAGACAGACAGACAGACAGACAGACAGACAGACAGACAGACAGACAGACAGACAGACAGACAGACAGACAGACAGACAGACAGACAGACAGACAGACAGACAGACAGACAGACAGACAGACAGACAGACAGACAGACAGACAGACAGACAGACAGACAGACAGACAGACAGACAGACAGACAGACAGACAGACAGACAGACAGACAGACAGACAGACAGACAGACAGACAGACAGACAGACAGACAGACAGACAGACAGACAGACAGACAGACAGACAGACAGACAGACAGACAGACAGACAGACAGACAGACAGACAGACAGACAGACAGACAGACAGACAGACAGACAGACAGACAGACAGACAGACAGACAGACAGACAGACAGACAGACAGACAGACAGACAGACAGACAGACAGACAGACAGACAGACAGACAGACAGACAGACAGACAGACAGACAGACAGACAGACAGACAGACAGACAGACAGACAGACAGACAGACAGACAGACAGACAGACAGACAGACAGACAGACAGACAGACAGACAGACAGACAGACAGACAGACAGACAGACAGACAGACAGACAGACAGACAGACAGACAGACAGACAGACAGACAGACAGACAGACAGACAGACAGACAGACAGACAGACAGACAGACAGACAGACAGACAGACAGACAGACAGACAGACAGACAGACAGACAGACAGACAGACAGACAGACAGACAGACAGACAGACAGACAGACAGACAGACAGACAGACAGACAGACAGACAGACAGACAGACAGACAGACAGACAGACAGACAGACAGACAGACAGACAGACAGACAGACAGACAGACAGACAGACAGACAGACAGACAGACAGACAGACAGACAGACAGACAGACAGACAGACAGACAGACAGACAGACAGACAGACAGACAGACAGACAGACAGACAGACAGACAGACAGACAGACAGACAGACAGACAGACAGACAGACAGACAGACAGACAGACATATGTATATATATGTGTATATATATACACACACATATATATAGATCCCTCTCCACAGCTGTTAGCTTGATGTATGGTTGAGTCTCCCAGCAGTCTCCAGGATGGAACACGTACACACCTCTTTGGCTCTTTGCTTGAGCTGCTGATGCTGTGGGTCCTCAGTGTGTGAGCGACTCTGACCACAAACAGACAGATGTTAAGTTAGTGAGCAGAATGGACCTAAATATAGGTAGAAATGGTCATGGTGCTTTCAGATCTAATGCTCGTGAAAATTAATCTTGGTGTTTATCTGGTAGTTCAATTCAAACATAAGCTCACTCTGGCCAAACGCAGCAGTCTCTCTCTCTCCTCTTCATCTCTCCTCTTCTTCTTCAAACTCTCCACTTCCTCCAGGAAGCGAAGCTGGGATCGCACATCACTCACTTTGGCATGCCACAAGTCCTCCTGTTGACACACACACACACACACAGAAATAAACAATTGGAGCGACCGTGTTTCCACGGCAGACTCTCTCTCCACTCACACCCTTCGATCAGCGCAAGTTCGCCACTGCTTGAAATACAAAGCGGTGTAAACTCTATGTCACATTTTACAAAATGATGTGACCGGTTACATTGTGAGAGGTAGTAGAATAACAATCTAAATCAGGGGCGAGGTGATCGTATTTAGAAACGGCTTTGTCACCATCTTATATTATCCATCTCTATCATCATTACCATCAGCACCAATTCACTGCATGCACACACACGCGCGCACACACACACACACACACACACACACACACAGCCTTTGGCTGCAGACTCGTATGGGATGTCGTGCTGCTCTGTAACATCCAGACAACACTTTGATTCCCTGAAGACAAATCTTTCTAATTGAGCTGTTGTGATGCTTCCCTGTGATTGGCTTAGCTAATAATGCCATGGGATCTGTAAAAACAAGAAAGGCTTTTCATAATAACAAACTGAGCAGACATGTATGATTATTTTTTCTGAGTGTGAATACATATAAATCACTCCTTTGCAATAGCATGGAGTTTGCCACTGCGGCTGCTTTGGGTCGGGATCACACTGCTGTACCTTCAGGGCCCCATCACAGTGAGCTTCTCCAGCAGCCCACGGAGACACTCCTGAGTGGCATGAGACACCAGAGCCACCACCTCTGGACTGACATCAGTTACTCCCAATGCCTGTCCTAACACAGGAGACACAAGAGTATCTCAACAAGAGTCACACATTACAGACGAGTTCTTCCAGTTAAATAAAAGGTGTTATATTTATCGGTCCAGCTGAAGTGGAAAAACCTGCTGGAGACAACTGATATGGCAAAGAACAGCAAAAAAGCATGGAGCCTCATCCGAAAAATCAGAAACGATCCATCAACCGCAGCTCTGCAACAGTATACGACCACTGCCAACCAAGTTGCGCACCAGCTGCTGCTCAATGGAAAACCCACCACTAAACAGCCAAGACCAAAGATAGATCAAGTAAAGCACTCCCAAACCATGGGACTAACCAAGCCGTTCTCCCCTGAAGAGCTCAATATCAGCATCAACACCCTTAAAACCGGCAAAGCCATCGGCCTGGATAACATTTTCACTGAAGAGATCAAGCATTTTGGACCTCTGATGAGGAAATGGATCCTCGAGCTGATGAATAAGTGCATGCTGACAAAAAACATCCCAAAAAGCTGGAGGAAAACTAGGATTATTGCCCTTCTCAAACCAGGCAAAGACCCAACGCATGCAAAGAGCTTCCCCCCAATCTCTCTGCTATGCCACCTCTACAAGCTGTTTGAGCGCTTGATCCTCAACAGACTTGCCCCTGTTGCTGAACCAGCCATCACACCTCAACAAGCCGGATTCCGACCTGGCAAATCGACAACAAGCCAACTTCTGAATCTCACTCAACACATCGAGGACGGATTCCAGAAAGGACTGGTAACAGGTGCTGTCTTTGTTGATCTGTCTGCCGCATATGACACTGTGAACCATCGCCTCCTCCTAAAAAAGATCTTGGAGTTGACAAAAGACCTGGCACTCAGACCTCATTGGAGCCCTTCTGAAAGACAGGCGCTTCTTTGTTGTCCTGAATAACAAGCAGAGTCGCTGGCGACAACAACGGAATGGCCTACCTCAAGGTAGTGTGCTGGCCCCACGACTGTATAACATCTACACCAACGACCAGCCAATGGAGCAGAACACTGAGCGTTTCATCTATGCAGACTATCTCTGTGTAACATCCAAAGAGAACTCGTTCGAAGCAGTAGAATTAAACCTCACCAGAGCTCTAGAGGAGCTACTCCTCTATTACGAGCGCAACCACCTACATGCCAACCCTGCAAAGACCTAAGTCTGCTCCTTCCATCTCAGGAACCGTGAAGCCAACCGACCACTTAACATCAAATGGTCTGGAACACCACTTGAGCACTGTACCCACCCTGTCTACCTTGGAGTAACCCTGGATCGTACTCTCTCCTTTAAGGACCACATCAACAACACAAAATCCAAAGTTGGTTCCCGAAACAACATCCTACGGAAACTGACCAACTCCAAATGGGGAGCCACAGCACACACATTAAGATCTACTGCTCTGGCCCTGTGCTATTCCTCTGCGGAATATGCATGTCCAGTTTGGGAGAGGTCAACCCATGCCAAGAAACTTGACCCAGCACTGAACAGCACCTGCCGCCTGATCACTGGCTGCTTGAAACCCACCAACACAAGCAACCTTCACCTCCTCGCTGGCATTGCTCCTGCTGATATTAGACGCGAAGTTGCCAGCCGAGTCGAGAAAACAAAATCTACTAGTGATGAATGCCATCTCCTCCATTGATGTCACCCTCCGGCCCAACGGCTAAAATCAAGAAGAATCTTTCTCAGCCATGTCCAGCCCCTAATAAAGTCTCGGGAAGAAACCAGACTCCAACTCTGGAGGAAAAGCTTGAGAATGACCCTCCTCCAACTGTCATGGAAATACCGCCCACTGAAAACCTTCCCCCTGGCCCAGAAGCACCATGGGCTCAATGGAAAACACTAAACCGCCTCAGAACAAGAACGGGACGATCAAAAGCTGCTCTGGTCAGATGGGGCTCCAAGGCTGGCCCAACCACATGTGAATGTGGAGAAGCAGACCATACTATGGAGCATTGCCTTGTCTGCCCTCTACTACCCAACCCTGAGACTCAAAAGACCTTGCAGTGTTCAATGAAAATGCAAAGGACTGTGTAAAGAAATGGGAAACCGTCATATAACCATCACGCTACAGTGAAACGAAAAGAAGAAGAATCGGTCTTGTTGAGACGTTAAGGAATCTATTGAATGCAGTGGTATCCAACATTCGTCTGTAAACATTTTAAATGTAGCCTGGCACCGTTCCCATGAACTCCCTTATATTAAATACTATATCCATTCATTAGGATTCTGTTTGTGCCTTTGATCTCCGTCAGTGGCTGTTAAACTAAAGAGTAGCCTGCAGTAATACTGGTGTGATGAATGCTGGGTCTCAGTCTGGCTCCTGTACCTGTACGGAGGATTCGGTGGAGCACTGGGTTCGGTGTGAGGAAGGGCTGATCCTGGCACGACTGCACCACAGAGCCGACCACTGTGGTCAATATCTGTGCATTCTCCTCTCTCAGGTTGACTCCAGCCATGGAGGCTACATCGTTAATGTCATCCTCCTCTCTGGGAACCACACACACACACAAATAACTGCCTTGTGCAGGCCCGCCAGCTTTGCCCTTTGACAGAATGCTGGTCAGATTTACTGAATTGTTTCACTTGAAACCCCTCACACCTGAGTGTGAAGACATCAACTGGATGTATTACTTGTATGATCCTGAACTGTCCTTGAAGGC